>NC_142479.1:31278571-31582142 GCF_049115385.1 Moschus berezovskii
CTGCAGTGATTTTGGAGCCCAAAAAAATAAAGTCTGACACTGTTTCCACTGTTTCCCCATCTATTTCCCAAGAAGTGATGGGACCAGATGCCATGATCTTCGTTTTCTGAATGTTGAGCCAACCTTTTCACTCTCCTCTTTCACTTTCATCAAGAGGCTTTTGAGTTCCTCTTCACTTTCTGCCATAAGGGTAGTGTCATCTGCATATCTGAGATTATTGATATTTCTCCCAGAAATCTTGATTCCAGCTTGTGCTTCTTCCAGCCCAGCGTTCCTCATGATGTACTCTGCATATAAGTTAAATAAGCAAGGTGACAATATACAACCTTGACGTACACATTTTCCTATTTGGAACCAGTCTGTTGTTCCATGTCCAGTTCTAACTGTTGCTTCCTGACCTGCATACAGGTTTCTCAAGAGGCAGGTCAGGTGGTCTGGGATTCCCATCTCTTTCAGAATGTTCCACAGTTTATTGTGATCCACACAGTCAAAGGCTTTGGCATAGTCAATGAAGCAGAAATAGATGTTTTTCTGAAACTCTCTTGCTTTCTCCATGATCCAGGGGATGTTGGCAATTTGATCTCTGGTGCCTCTGCCTTTTCTAAAACCTGCTTGAACATCTGGGAGTTCACGGTTTACATACTGCTGAAGCCTGGCTTGGAGAATTTTGAGCATGACTTTACTAGTGTGAGATGAGTGCAATTGTGCGGTAGTTTGAGCATTCTTTGGCATTGCCTTTCTTTGGGATTGGAATGAAGACTGACCTTTTCCAGTCCTGTGGCCACTGCTGAGTTTTCCAAATCTGCTGGCATATTGAGTGCAGCACTTTCACAGCATCATCTTTCAAGACTTGAAATAGCTCAACTGGAATTCCATCACCTCCACTAGCTTTGTTCGTAGTGATGCTTTCTAAGGCCCACTTGACTTCACATTCCAAGATGTCTGGCTCTAGGTCATTTGTTTGTAGGGTAAATTTATTTGCCTGAGTTGGGAACTGGTTCATCTGTGCTGTGTGTCGTTTTGTTTTACCAGTCGGACTAGATTTTGTAGGGTAAGTCACCCCAGTGTGCACTCTGGAAACATATTCCCCCTCAATTCAGACTTTTCTTTTACAAGACAAGCCAATTTGATTGGGGTAATCTTGAAGAAGGGGAATTGTGGTTGGACTGTTTCTGAGTTGGAATAAGTTAATGGGGGAACTCGTTCTTGTGGGGGTAGGAACAGCCTAGTAGGAACTAGCTCATTTTGAAGGAGGAAACAGAACAGGCTCTATCTTGAAAGCAGAACTCCATCTTGGGCCGGATTGTGGATTTTGAGCTATATGCCCAGTGTCTATGGAAAGGACATACCAACTGTAAAACCAGACCCCTGGAAGGAAGAGCCCCAAGGCTCTCTGTCACCTAAAAGAATACCCTAATTAATACCCTAATTATCTGTGTAACTGAATAGAATCATACATTCTATTATGCTTATTGGGGTTTGACCACAGGCCTATTGATAATTGTCCACTGTTAACTACCTAGGCTTAAGGCATATGATCACGGTTAACTTTGATTATATTTTTCTTTTTCCTTTGTTCAGACTAGTTTCAGGGAATCTTATACACTTAGGGTATATAAGGTTTTCACAAAAAACTGGTCGGGGTTCTTGGCTAAGAGGAGACTGCCTTGGGCCGCTGGTGTAATAAACTGCACTCCACTATCTGCATTGTCCTTCTGAGTAAGTTTGTTTCCTGGAACGCATGGCTACAACAATTTGTTTTGTAGGGTAAATTTATTTACCTGGTTTGGGAAACGGTTGATCTGTGCACCAACGATGGAATTTATGCCATCTTTGTTGGAATTTTCCTATGCCTTTGTGTTTTGGTGTTATCAGACTTATAAAAACGGGAAGTATTTCATCTGTCCTGAAGGAAAGCTCTTTGAGGTGTATATTAGATATGTTAAGATAAGGATAGCAATGGCTCCTTAATGGCTTACATTTATACAATCTTGAAGTTAGAAATATTTTGCAAAGGAGAGGGACACAGCAATAATAAATGAAGAGGCCCAGAGGCTCCTTTGAGCTTGAGGTGTCTGATTCTAATTCCCCTACAGGAGCCCCAGGTAACTTTGACAGTCGGAAACTTCAGCTCCAGTTTGGGGAGCTCCCCCTGTGAAGGAAAACTCTGGCCCTTTGGAGAAAGGTCACAGGTCCAATGGGACTAGGAAGTCACATTAATGGGACTAGGGAGTCACATTAATGTGACTTTCCAGTTTTGCCAGGAGGATTCATTTAGGCTGATTCTTTTTTTGGGGGTTAGGGGGATGGTTACGTGGCTTGAGGGATCTTAGTTCTCCTATCAGGGATTAAAGCCACACTCCCTGCAATCAAAGTCTGGAGTCTTAACCACTGGACTGTCAGGGAAGTCCCTAGACTGATTCTTTTTAAAGAAACAGGTCTGTTCCAGAAATAGAGCCTTGACCAGTGATATCTCTGAATGACCCTGGGGGAGGTGTGGTGGTGAATCCCGGCAGGACCTAGAGATCAGAGTCCACTCTGAGCCCAGCAAGCACTTATTCAACAAACATTTGCTTTTCTGTGAATCACCTTCCTCCTCTATGAAGTCCCAAACCATTACCCTCAACATTCTCTTCTGTCTTTAGTTGCAGGTAGTATTTAAGTTGAGGGCTTTGAACATGTTGATGGGTTAATTCTGCTGGGTGTCTCCCATATATATGTATTAATAAACTCTTCCTAGATTTATCTCCTGTTAATCTGTCTTATGTCAATTTAGTTCTTAAACTTGCCAGAAGAACATGGAAGGATACAGGACAGTTTCTTCATTCCCAGACATCCATTTTGTAATCTGTGTGACATTTGTCTCTGACTGTGCATGGAGACACTGTCAGTTCGGGAATACCTGGGGGCCCTCACATGGGCCTTTACTACTCGCGGGAGTCCCCACAGGCATTTCCTCAGCTGGTGCAAATCTTGCAGTTCTTACTACAATTCAAAGATGCAACTCAGCAACAACCAAGAGGGAGCTTTGATAAAACAAGTATTATTACTCTCACATCTTGAGGGCCATACAGGACAATGGCCAGTGTGGAGGGGGGAGCGAGCACAGAACTGAGCTTCTGCCTTTATTGGAGTCCAAGGGTGGGGTGGTTAAGCAAGAACCAGGGGCAGGAAGAGACATATGGGGTCACTCATATGGTTATCTAGGTTGCCCAATGTTTTCTAGAGAGGAGAACTTGATGGGTGAGGCAGGCGTGGGGACTTACCTAGAAGCCGGTATACAGCTGACAATGTGTTCATGGAAAATGCATGTTTGAAATAGAAGCTTTAGCAATCAGGAGCTTAATACCAGTCCCTTAGGATCAGGCATGTTCATTGTGTTTCCAACAGTGCCAAAGGCCTCCTTTCTCCAAGACCTCGACAATACTTGTCAGTTTTTTGAGAGTGTGAGGTGGCCAACACATTTAGAACAGATCTTATGGTCTACAGTGCAGAGAATGGATAGTCTCAGACAAGTGTCTGCAACTTTGAATAACAGAGCTCTGAGGGCTGCCTCTTACCTCCTTAAGACAAGAACCAGGCCCTGGGAAAGGATCTCAGTGACTGCACGGTGATGCCAGGCTGCTGAGGTCAACTGTGCCAGGCACTGGGTCTTGGAGATAGATGCCTCCCTACTGTCTCCCTTCATCTGAAAATACACTGACCCTCAAATCTGGCTGTTGCCTGTCTCTGTGGAGTGGGAGTAGGGCCGTGGACACTTCTTTTTGGGTTGGACTCACTGTGACTCAGTTGTGCTCATTTCACATGCCAGCAAGGGTATGCTCAAAATCCTTCAAGCTGGGCATTAGCAGTACGTGAACTGAGAACTTCCAGATGTACAAGCTGGAAGTTTAGAAAAGGCTGAGGAACCTGAGATCAAATTGCCAACATTTGTTGAATCATAGAGAAAGCAAGGAAATTCCAGAAAAAACACCTACCTCTGCTTCATTGACTACACTAAAGCCTTTGACTGTGTGGAACAAAACAAACTGGAAAATTCTTAAAGAGTACCAGATCACCTTGGGCTTCCCTGATAGCTCAGTTGGTAAAGAATCCGCCGGCAATGCAGGAGACCCTGTTTCGATTCCTGGGTCATGAAGATCCGCTGGAAAAGGAATAGGCTACCCAATGCAGTATTCTAGGGCTTCCCTTATGGCTCAGCTGGTAAAGAATCCACCTGCAATGTGAGAAACCTGGGTTCAATCCCTGGGTTGGGAAGATCCCCTGAAGGGAAAGGTTACACACTCTAGTATTCTGGCCTGGAGAATTCCATGGACTGTATAATCCATGGGGTGGTAAAGAGTCCGACATGAGTGAGCAACTTTCACTTACTTACTCACCAGACCACCTTACCTGTCTCCCGTAAAACCTGTATGAGGGTCAAGAAGCAACAGTTAGAACTGGACATGGAACAACTAACCTGCTCAAAATTGGGAAAGGAGTATGACAAGGCTATATGTTGTCACCCTGCTTATTTAACTTTATGCAAAGTACATTATGAGAAATGCCAGGCTGGATGAATTATAATCTGGAATCAAGATTGCTGGGAGAAATATCAACAACCTCAGAAAGGCAGATGGTACCACTCTAATGGCAGAAAGTGAAGAGGAATTAAGAGCCTCTTGATGAAAGTGAAAGAAGAGAGTGAAAATGATGGCTTAAAATCCAACATAAAAAAAAACTTAAGATCATGGCATCTGGTCCCATCACTTCATGGCAAATAGAAGGTGAAAATGAAAACAGTGACAGATTTCGTTTTCTTGGGATCCAAAATCACTGCAGGTGGTGACTGCAGCTATGAAGTTAAAAGATGCTTGCTCCTTGGAAGGAAAGCTATGAAAAACCCAGACAGCATTTTAAAAAGAAGAGACATCACTTTGCCAACAAATATTCATAGTCAAAGCTATGGTCTTTCCTGTAGTTACGTAGTTATGAATGTTGGACCATAAAGAAGGTTGACGCCAGAGAATTGATGCTTTTGAATTGTGGTGCTGGAGCAGACTCTTTGAGAGACCCTTGGACAGCAAGGAGATCAAACCAATCAAACCTAAAGGAAATAGACCTGGAATATGCATTGGAAGAACTTGTGTTGAGGCTGAAACTCCAGTACTTTGGCCACCTGATGCGAAGAGTCCATTCATTGGAAAAGGCCCTGATGCTGGGAAAGATTGGAGGCAGGAAGAGAAGGGGATGACAGAGGATGAGATGGTTAGATGGCATCACTGACTCAATGGACATGAATTTGAGCAAAGTCCAGGAGATAGTGTAGGACAGAGGAGCCTGGTGGGCTGCAATCCATGGGGCTGCAAAGAGTCAGACACGACTTGACAACTGAATGACAGCTTCCAAGTTGTCTGGTGATGCCAAAGTGTGTTTGCTGGAACTCTAGCTGTCTCTGTGTCTCCCTGGGCTCTGAGAATTGAAAAAAAAAAAACAACAGTATTTTATTGAGTTATGGTTTAGGTAAACACATAGACCCTAGTCTGTTGGATGAGTTTTTATGTTGTAAACAGCTGTGTGACCATCATCCAGGTCAAGCTCCAGGACTTTTCCAGCACCCAGATGACTCCTTCGGGTTCCTCCAGTTGGTGCCCACCCTGGGTCGTCATCGCTTTTCTGACCGACTGTTGGATTTTATCTAATAAAAGACTCCCAGCCTGTGCTCACTCGTGCCTGGCTCCTGTACACAACTGTGAGTGTCACTGATGATCTTGCCTATATCTTTGGTCCCTTTTTATTGCCAACGGCTAGTCCATTGTCGGAGAAGGCAATGGCAAGCCACTCCAGTACTCTTGCCTAGAAAATCCCATGGATGGAGGAGCCTGGTAGGCTGCAGTTCGTGGGGTCGCTATGGGTCGGACACGACTGAGCGACTTCACTTTCACTTTTCACTTTCACACATTGGAGAAGGAAATGGCAACCCACTCCAGTGTTCTTGCCTGGAGAATCCCAGGGACGGGGGAGCCTGGTGGGCTTCCGTCTATGGGGTCACACAGAGTCGGACACGACTGAAGTGACTTAGCAGCAGCAGCCCATTGTAGTCACATCGTCATTCATTTTTCCTTTCTGTTGCTCATGAACAGCGTGATTCCAGTGTGGGGCTACAGTGAGTGAAGCTGTTATGCATGCATGCATATGTTTTCATCTCTCTTCGGTAAATATCTAGAAGCAGAAGAGCCTGGACACAGGACAGGCAGAAGACCCACCAACAAGTTTCTAACACTCTTGTATTTTACACTCCAGCCTGCGGTGAACAAGAGTTCCAGTGATCTTTATCCCAGTACATGAGGAAACGGTCCCCGTGTTCCTGGTGTCAAACAGGATTGCAAAGCATTTCCCCTTCTTTTCCTCCTTTCTGCTTCAGCTGTCCCATCTGCCCCTTAAATCCAGTCACACTGTGGCTGATCTAGAAATGTATTGGGGACGGAGGGTGGACAGAGGAGGCATGTGTGCTCAACCTATGGGAACATCTCAAATAAGTCAGTCTTTGCAAATTCTGGGGCACCGAGGCAAGCCCAAGTCTAGAAAGAGGTACAGACAGGTTCGCAGTCCCAGGGCACCTGCCCCACACTCAGTACCTGTAGGACCCTCAGCTGCTTGTCCTGGCTGGATATGGGGTCCCGTCTCTAGCACACAGTGGGGGCCTGCTTAATCTGCAGTAAGTCTGTTGTTGCTGTGTGTTTCCTTCCCGACGAAAACTGATCCTAAGTCTCTGTTTCAGTCAAACATTTCCATTAACAAGGTACTGGAACCAATTAAAATATTCTATTATGTCTGAGATGTCTCTGCTCCCCATTCTAAAGCCCAGAATCAAGAGGGAGAAGAGAGAGAGAAATCCACAGACAGGAGGGGCCAGAATCTCCCGGGGCATCATTATGCACAAGGATAAGGGACCCTCCATCACCAGGTTTTCTGTTTTCAAAACATTTGTTTTTACATGATTATGCTTTTATGTGAGGAATAGAATTTTAAAAGGGGAAGAATACCTTTTTAAGTAGAGTAGCCTTATATGCGGAGAAGGCAATGGCAAGCCACTCCAGTACTATTGCTTAGAAAATCCCATGGATGGAGGAACCTGGTAGGCTGCAGTCGGTGGGGTCGCTAAGGGTTGGACATGACTGAGTGACTTCACTTTCACTTTTCACTTTCCCACATTGGAGAAGGAAATGGCAACCCACTCCAGTGTTCTTGCCTGGAGAATCCCAGGGACAGGGGAGCCTGGTGGGCTGCCGTCTATGGGGTCACACAGAGTCGGACACGACTGAAGTGACTTAGCAGCAGCAGCAGCTGCCTTATATGGCTCAAGCTGCCGCTAGTGAGCTGTGTGACCTTGAATATGACCCATAGATTCTCTGAGCCTTAGTTTCCCTGTCTGCAAAATGGGTATAACTAGGCCTTCCTGTAGCTCGGCCACCCCGTGCCCAGGCAGCACCCCATCACACACACTGTTGTCTGGACATGACACAGCCACACGCTCAGGGGCAGTGTCTTCTAGAAGCTGTGCACGTGGTGAGAATATCTGAGCCTACGTGAACTATTCTGACTTGGGGTGGAGGGTAGGAAGAGAGCAGAGGGGAGAAGGCCCTGGGAGAGGAGCACCCACTTCTGTCCTCCATCTTCCTCCCTTCCTCTAAACTGACTTCCTAAAAAAAAAATAAATAAATAAACTGACTTCCTCCTGCTCCTGGCTCCTCCCCATTGAATAACAGACAAACTGCATTGAATTCTGTATCTTGGTAAGTCATTCCTGTTGCAGAGGTCTGCCTGGACAGCATGCAAAGTGGTTACGTAGGCGATGAAGAGCTGGCCTCCAGGGACACCCAGCCTCCCTACATAAACCCAGTGAGTTCCAGGGCTGGGGGAGGCCTCGGCCAGGGGGATGCAGTTCTGGGGCTCTGAGGAAACAGCTCCTGCTGGGGTGACAGACGAAGGGCAGACATACCAACCAGGGCGGCCCTGCCACAACTTCTGCCTGTGCCCGTCTCCCCGGTGCCGCTCAGAGCTGAGGGTCACCAGGATTTGTGCGTGTGACAAATGTTTCCTGAGCTTTCTCCTGATCTTTGTCCTGTTCTAGGTGCTCAGTGGGGGAAGAAGAGTCTAAGTAATAAATAGAAAAGTGAATTTCCATTTTTTTTTAAACATAAAGGAAGTTAAACGTCTTCTAGGGAGGATGACAATGGAACATGGCATTTAAGGGCACTTACTTGGAAGATGACCTCCCTGGGTGCAGCCATTTACTAGCTGGATGACCTCAAGCAAGTTACTTTACCTCTCTGGGCCTCAGTTTCTGCTTGGGTATAATGGGAATAATCAAGTCACCATCCAGAGCTTGAGTAAGGATTAAGCAAGGTAGCACATTGAGAGAGTTTGAAAGGTATCTGGCCCACTGTGGGTGGCTCTGAAAGTGTTTAGAATTGTTAGGTGTCTGGGGGCAGGAGGAAAGGCCTCCCAAACAGGTGTTTGGCATCTGAAGGTTGAGAGAGCTAGGCAGGGCAGGTCAAGGGTGTCTGAGAGAGACTGTCCCAGGAGGGTGGAGCAGGCTGCCCCTACACTGTGGGGTGCAAAGGGTTCTCTTCTGGGCATTTTTACCCTCTGTGTGGAGGTCTTGTCATAGGTAGCCTTGTTTAAACCAGCGGTCCCCCACCTCCAGGCATGGACTGGTGTTTATGCATGGCCCCGTAAGAACTGGGCTGCACAGCAGAAGGTGAGCAGCTCGTGAGCTAGTGACGCTCCATCTGTATTTATAGCCACTCCCCATCGCTCACATCTTCCCATCCTTGGAAAAATTTTCTCCTGTGAAACTAGTCCCTGGTGCCAGAAAGATTGGGAGAGCTGGTTTAAACCCTTATCCTCTCCACATCATATATGTATTACTGAGGCTCACAAAGGTGGAGGCCACTTGTAAGGTTCCCAGGTGGTAAGGACTGAGGAGGGAGGTGTCTTGATTTCCCCCATCTTGGAGGAAGGAGGTGTCCACAGAGAGCGCCCTGGGGGAGGAAGAGGCAGGCAGGCGGCAGCCTGGGTCCCAGGAACTTTCTGAGCTCACTGTGTCCTGGCCCAGCCCTGCAGTAGGAGCCTCTCCCGGGCTCAGCTTCCTGAGAGGCTGGGCAGGTGGGCTGACGGAGCCCTTAATGGGGAGGGGGTGCATGTGGCTTCAGGTGCTGGGGAGTTGCCTGATCCCTACTCAAGCCCACCTCCCCAGGAGCCATGGCGTGGCCTGTGTGCTCCATGCAATGGCCAATGCCCTTCAGCCCATCTAGTGAGGGCTCCCGGGTGGGGCTGGAGGAAGTTGGGCTGTCTGGTGGGCGCCTCCACGGTGGCCCGAGTCAGGATGTGTCACCTGGGTCTTGTTCTCCCTCAGATGGGGGGCCCGGAGCCGCTTCCAGTTTCAGCCATTTTATTATTCTGATGACATGTTTTTACTCTCTAATCCTTGGATTCAAAAGCCCAACTGTAGACAGGTCATGTGTCTTGGTGACATCAGAGCTGCCAGCACAGGGAGTTGGGAGGCCAGCCTAATCTGTGAGGCTATAAATCCAACATAAAAATCCATCTTCCTGGGTCACAGGAAGCAAAGGCCTGTGCTGCTCTTTCCTGCTAAGATCACACATGCACAGAGGGGTCTTGGGCCACACCAGGCTTAAACCATACAAATTTATTCCCTTACAGTTCTGAGGTTGGAAATCTAAGATCAAATGTCACAAAGCTGTTTCCTTCTGGAGTCTTCAGGGGAGAATGTGTCCTTGTTTTTTCCAACTTCCAGAGCCTGCCCACTTGCCTTGGCTTGTGGCCCTTTCCTCCTCCTGCGATTTTTTTTGTTTTGTCAGGTCTCAGTTGTGGCACAAGGGATCTTCACTGTGGCCCATGGGCTCTCTAGCTGTGGCCCGTGTGGGACCTTAGTTCCCCAACCAGGGATCTAACCCTCAATCGCTGCATTTGAAGGCACATACTTAACCACTGCTGGACCACCAGGGATCTCTTCACTTTTCTCCTTCTCTAAAGCCAGCAGCTTCTTGCTTCTGTTGTCACATCTCCTACAACTGATTCTCCTCTTCTGCCTCCCTCTTTGTAGACCCTGTGACTATTGGGCCCACGCAGACATTCCAGATAACCCCCTGCCCCTACAATCTCAGGATTCTTAATCATACCTGCAAAGTCCCTCTTGCTGGGTAAAGTAACATATTCACAACTTCCAGGGATTATAATGCGGACATTTTTGGTGGGGAGAAGGGCGAGGGTATAATTGCTCAGTCTACCATAACCTTCTTGGATTCAATAAATATTAGCGGTTTCTTTGAATCTTTCCAGAAAAGTTTTATTTATAATAAGTAAATATATGTATATAGTCACTCCTACCCATTAAAAAATAATACAGAGGGCGATATTTCTTATCAATTCTCAGAGTGGCCCCTTCCTCTTTTCTTGTTAAGTCTCCCTAGAATCTGTTGTATGGAAATACCGTAATTAATTTCACCATTTTCTTCCTAGTGGACTTCTGGATTCATTTCCAATTCTCTGCTATTATAACGCAGTAATGAGTAATCTTGTCTTCGGATTATACTCAATTTGAAATCATCTTGTGTTTCAGAATGTGAGGGCACAATTTAAGACATTAAAATCTCATGAAGTTTTTTCTGGGGGGAATCATTCCTTACGATTAACCTGTACTGCCCGCCCCCATGATCCGCACATCCTGCCTTCCTTCTGTGCCCTGAGGACCCCTGCCATCACTCTATACCTTAATGTGAATATGCTTAAGGGAGGAGCCCATGCTGCCAGGCGGATACATTTTAAGCCTTGTCTCTCCTGATAATGAGAAAGGCTCTTAGGAGGATTTCAAACTCCAACAAATGAGGGGATTCTTTTTCAGGGAAGAGCACCATGCTGGTCAACCTGTGTCAGGCTGATTCTACTTCTCCAAAATCACTGACATGGATTTTGACAGAAAGAACTCAGAGATGCGGAGATGTTGTGATTTGCTTAATGTCACCAAAGTATTTAATGGCAGAATTCAGACCTGACCTGGGGGCCACAAAAGACACCTCTGCCCAAGGTCCAGGAACACAGTCTGTCTGAATGGGGTTCTGGCATCACTGGTTATCTCTCAGGGCCAGCTGTGTACACTGGGCTTGGAGGGGCTTCCCTGGATTCTGAGTGGTCCTACAACTGAAGGACATAGAATAGGACTGAATTGAGCTGGTGCGTATTTTTTTTTGTTTGGCCTGCAGACTGTTTTACCTCATTGCCAAAGAGAAAGTATAATACAGAGATATTAGTATCATAAACAACACATACCAGTCACTCAGCTTCAACTCATGAACTATCTGCTTTATGTCTGCCCAGCTCTACTTTCCTTTCCACCCCTGGATTGTTTTGAAGCAAATTTAGATATATCAATTCAATGCAAATATTTCATTATATGTCTCTTATAGCAAAGGAAACCTACTACAATCCTTTTCAAAGTATTTCACCCCCCAAAATTAGAAAGTTTTACAGAAAAAAAAAAATTTCAGATTTCTGTCTTCTCCTAAAGACTTGGGAGCTCTGACGACACTGGGCCTGAAGGTGATCAGGTTACAGCTGAGTGGACACTGCTCTTTAGTAAGGAAGATGATGCCTACTTTGCTGCAGTCTCCACCACTCCTGACTGTCCCCTGCCTGTCCAGTTCAACTATACAAATCACCTGCCTGGTTCCTGTAAGCATTTAATCTTTGTAAAATATTACTTATTATTACTTCAACAGTGTGAAAATGTGAAAATTGCCTTGGAGACAGAGCTGTGTTGAAGGCAGTTTGTAGAACCACGTTAGATAAAAAGCATTCTGGAAGGATGCGCCAGTCTCTCCCCACAGACATTTTCTCACTAATCAATGTCACCCAGAAGCTGGGACTTGTTCTCATTTCATGGATGAAGAAACTGAGGCAAAGAGAAATTAAATAAACTTCCCAAGGCCACTCAGGTAATGAGCAGCAGAATTAGGATTCAAACCTGAAGAATGCCTGACTCTAAAATGAAGCATCTTCACCATAACGCTGGGTCCTTTAAAGAGGCTCAGGAAAGAGACAAAGTAATGGGGCCCAGAAGGGGTGGAGATGCCACGTGAGGACATTGGAGGTTGCCTGGAGGAAGGATGGGAGCCTAGGAATGGAAGTAGAAGGGGTGGGCTGCCCCCTGGCTGCAGAGAGCACCTGGGAAAGAGGCACTTTCTGAGGCTGTGGGGGGACAAAGGTCAAGGTCACCATTGTTCTCTGGGTGGGGTGGGCAGGAGGGGGAGGATGACTTCTTGGCCTGCTCAGGTGAGCAGAAGGTTTATCCTCGAGGATAGGTGGGTGGGTCTCTTTGGTCCATGGTGGAACCTGAGTCCCCAGCCAGGACTTGAGGTCTTTACTAGCAGCTTGGCTTGGGGTCCAGCCACCCTCCTCACTCCCCTGGTTCCTTCCCATCTCAGGGCTGTGTACTCACCACTTCTTCCTTTGCCAGCTGCCAATCTGACCTTGTCAGATCCTCTCAGAGCCTGCGGGGCTCCTTCTCACAACCTCAGAATATCTGTGTAACTTCCTCACTCCAGGCCTGGAAGGTCCATGGAGCTGAGGCTGCTTCTGTCCTGTTCGTGGCTGCACTTGGTCCCTAGGCTGCTGCCCCACACCCAGGCCAGCCCCCGGCCAGGGCTGAAGAGGATGGAGAGAAGGAGGCCAACTGACCACTGTCTCCTCTCCACAGCCTGTTCCCTTCACTGGGATGATTGAAGGGGGTCTCCAGGATGGACACAAGATCACCGTCATGGGGAGTGTTCTTTCCACAGATGAAAACAGGTACTGGGAATTGTTGTCTCTTTCGGCCTCACCCCTGAGTGAAACAGGGTGCTGTCAGCTCAGGATGGTCCACCCAGCATCCTCCGAGCTGCCCACACCCAGCTCAGGGGATGGGAAGGGCCCGGCCCTGCCAACAATGCTCAGCTCCCCCTACCACCTACCTGTAGCAGCTGGGGCACCATTAAGCAGACTCTCCAGAGACAGGGGGAATGGAGACTCATGGTCTAGGGAGGGAAGCAGGCCAGCCCAGAGGTGGAGTTCTGGGACTGAACCTCGTACACGATGACCCAGAGCTGCAGATACGTCAACTCCCTCCATTTCCTCTAGCCAGTCGCATCTACTTTGGAAACTTCATTTGAGGTGAGCTGGAAATATTTAAACTTGCCATCAAAGTTGTATTTGGTCTCTTTCAGTCTCAAGGTTTTTCCCACTAAAGTCAATACAAGATATAGATAACTCAGCTCTGTTTCCCATTCCCTTTCTCCTGAGGGGGACTGTCTGGGAACAGAGAGGAGCTTGCACATATTCCAGAGGTGGGAGGTCCTTAGGAGTTCATGTAGCCCTGACTGAACTATATTGAGCTCCGGGTGGCGTGGAGGCCTGGGACCTGTGCACCCCGAGGCCTTCAGTGCCCACGGGGGCCCCTCTGGACATGTGGCCTCTCTCAGAAGCCTCTCTGTCCAATCCCAGCTGATTTCTGCCCCTGCAGTTCCTCTCATTACTTTGCATGGGGCCTGGGGACCTTCTGGATCCCTCCAGGCCCCTGCCCCCGCAGCCCTACTTCTACATCTGGCTTCCAGATGAATTCCTCTGCCACTCCCACTCCTACCAGGTGACACAGCCACAGTGATTGAGGGACTCTGAGAGCCCTGAGTGCCTGCAGGGGACTGTGAGGGAAATGAGGCACCCGGTTCTGAAACCCTCCCAGCAGGGGAATCCGGGACCTTGACTATGAACTCCCATCCCTCTCTCTCCCTCCCTCTGCTGACCCTTCCTCCCAGCACAGGAGCGCTTTCCACTCCCACTCTGTCTAACAGACCTGTCTCTACCTCCGAGGGTCCCCCTTCCGATGGGAGCTGCTGTTCTCTCCTTCCCTAGGGCAGAATTTTCAAAGGAACACAGGAATGAAGCTGGGGGACTGCAAAGGGAAAACAACACCCAGAGACATGTCAGAAACACTATTTTCCACTTCAAGAGAAATAGGAACTTAAATTTTCTCATCTCCGGGTCACTTGGAGCTTCATTTTCATTGGAGGGAGGGCTGCTGGAATCAGAAACACAACAGTTCCTCTTGCCCCTGATGGCTGAGGGCTCACAGAGCATCCTGGTATTTAGGATGGCATTCAGAACTCACACCCTTAACCAAGAGAGCAAATGGGCTCTGGGGGTTTCTTGGTGGTCCAGTCATCAGGACTCCAGTCTTCCACTGCAGAGGTCATGGATTTGATCCCTGATCAGAGAACTAAGATCCTCGAGCCATGAAGCCAAAAGAAACCCCAGATAAACAAGCAAAACAGAGCACTCTGCAGGTAGAATGTCCACTGAGGGCCACCCATGGGTGTGGGGCAGTGCCTGGTTCTGTGGTGATGATATGGGAGCCAGACGTGCTGTCTGACTGTTGTGTGTTAGCTGGGAGCCTTAGTGACCCCGAGAAGCAGACTGGGAACCACACTGGCGCTGAGTTCAGGCAAGGTGTTGGGAGAGAGATGCCTCATTGGATAATTCAGGCTGGACCTTGGTTAGGGGACATGCATGAGCTCCATCTGGGAGAAAGCAGAACAAGGATTTATTGCATCCCTTTGGTGAGCGAGGCCCCTTGGAAGCTCCTTTTGTCTTCACTCTTCGCCTTATAGTTTTGGCTATATCCAGAAGAGGTGGAGATGGAGAGGGGCTTCCTCTGAGGCGAGATGGGAACAAGGGATACTTATTTAGGGGTGCCCTTGGGCCATTTCAGTCATCATCCCCCAAGGAAGGCAGTCACCCCTTTTCTGGGTGGGGCAGCTGGAGGATAGCATGGTCCCAAGTCATTGCAAGTGACAAACAGGGCAGAGCTGGGGTCAGGGTCCAGGCCTGCTGACCTCACTCAGGTCAGGTGGACACATGACAACCTCTGAAGAGGGACAGATGCACACTCTGAGGTCCCCATGCCCAGAGACCTAGGGTTTTTTCTGTGTCTCCTTTTGACACCCTCTCTGTAGGTGTCCCATCAGTGTCACCTGTCCTTTCCATTTGTCCTCTTTCCCAACTGAGCAGACACAGGCTGACCTCCAGGGAGCCACCACTTGGCCCCAAAGACTCTCAATTCTAGGCACATTCCTGTACTTTCATCTTGGACACAAATTTCTTTACCCATTTCCTCCTCATTTCTAGAAAACCACACTGTAAGGGCACAATGTGGTAACTGCACAAAACACGGTGCAAATTTGGTGAACCAAAGGGATGGGAAGAGACTAGGGATGGGTACCAACCAGCCATGCAGGTCGTATGCAGGTTCCCAGACGGATGTCAGTCAAAGAGTGAGCACCCTGTTCCCACCCTTTGCAGTAAGCCAGGATACTGTCTGATTTTCCTTGACCTAGGTTTGAAGTGAACTTTCAGATGGGCTACAATGACAGAGAAATTGCCTTCCACTTCAACCCTCGGTTTGAAGAAGGCGGGTATGTGGTCTGCAACACGAGGCAGCTAGGAAACTGGGGGCCGGAGGAAAGGAAGTTGCAGATGCCCTTCCAGAAGGGGAGTCCGTTTGAGATCTGCTTCGAGGTAGACAGCTCCACATTCAAGGTGAGTAGGAACTCTCCTCTCTTCAGCTGTCTGTCCCCCAGCCCCACAAGGTGCTGTGAGCAGCCTTTAAATAGTCATGTGAGCAACACTTTGTACAGAGAAGAGGATTATTTCCTTGTAAGGCTGCAGCCACTCCTTCACCTGCATCTACCTGTTGCTTCTTTCACTCTGGAAGTAAGCACTAGAGAAGTCACCATGATGCTTTTTGGCCTCCTGGGTCTTTTAGTCCAAGTTATTTCCATTTCTCTGTTGTACCCCTCCTTCCACTCCAGGTCCCTGGGAACATTTGCTTTTCTGTTACCTTGTTGCTGCATTTATCCAAGTGTTATTAAAGACTTAGTTCTGCCTGGCATTGCACATTGGTTTTGCAAGCAGAGCGGTGTCTCTGGGCTTGGGGAGATGGGAGGGGAGCTGAGTACATCTGTGTCTTTTTTCTCTGTGTGAGCATGAATGTCCCCACCCCTTCATCACACAACCTGACATCACTTCTCTGCTCCCCACGGACATTTGCATGTATATTTCAATAACACCACAGGAGAGCTAAGACTAGAAAGACAAACCTACTGCGATAAACAAACATCAGAAGAATGAAGAAGCCAGGGACTAGAGTCAGGTAGAGGTTGCCTTTTGGTGCCCTTAGGGTCCCAAGCATGTTCCTGTAACTGGCACAGCTCTGAAGGCTGTTGCCCTGACCTAGAGGGGATTGATGTAAAAACTAGATACAGGTCTAAACGTCTAGAAGCAGGGGTCCCAGAGGCACGGGTGTGCTCCCACCTGGTCCTGGACCCCTCCTGCCCTGTGCGCTCATTTCAACAGATTTTGGTGAACAAGAACATCTTCATGGAGTACGCACACCGTGTGCCCTTCTACCAATTCAACGCCATCTCCATCAAGGGCGGAGTGCATCTGTCCTACCTCAGCATCCAGGTCAGACTCCACCCAGCACTCGTCCCCAGGGGCTGGGTGTGGGGCCCCGTCCCCTGTGTGGGTCCCGCTGTGTGAACCCAACGGTGCCGGCCAGTCTCGTCTCCAGGTGGTTCTGGATTCACACCTCTGGCTGCCCCAGTCTGTCCTTCTTGTGTTGCCGTCTCTGTCTGGGACACCCACTCAGGCTCCTGGACTAGTAGGTTTCTTGTCTCTGTCACTCTGTGTCATCCCCCTGGTGAGGAGGCCCTGTGCTTCTAGAAAGAACTTGGAATCAAACTGAATCCAGCTCAGATCCCTGGCTCTGCCATTTTCATCGGCTGGGGAATCTGAGACGAGCGACTTCACCTCTCCCAGCCTTAGTTTCCTCGCCTGTGGAATGAGCATGATCGGCCACCCCACAGGTCGTTGTGTGAGTTCAATGAGACAATACACATCGAAGGGCACAGTACACCCTTTCTGTGGCCGTTCCTGGGTTTATTTGACCCTTTCTGTGTATTATAATTTTTGAGTATGTTAGCAACATCTAAAAGATCAGGACCAATTTTGCAGAATGAAAAAGTTCTGGAATTAGATGGTGGTGATTTTTGCACAACCGCAGGAGTGGACTTAACACCACTGAACTGCAGGTGCACTTGTGTGTGTGCTTGGTTGCTCAGTCATGTCCAACTCTTTGCAACCCCATGGACTGGAGCTCGCCAGGCTCCTCTGTCCATGGCACTTCTCCAGGCAAAAATACTGGAGTGGGTTGCCAGGCCCTCCTCCGGGGGATCTTCCCAACCCAGGGATCAAACCCAGGTCTCCCACATTGCAGGTGGACTCTTTACAGTTTGAGCTAGTACACTTAAGATGGTCAATTTTACGTGATGTGCATTTCACCACTGTTTAGCAAAAAAGGTCAGGTTGATTTCTTCTTCCTCCTGAAGATGGAGAAGTCCCAGGAGACTGATTACTCAAGGATGCTGACTAGAAAATTCCAGACTGGCTGATTAAGACTACATTCCTGGGGAAGGTCAAAGCTACAGCTGGGTCAGGTGTTAAACCTAGGTTTGGAATCATGGGCTTCAGCAAGAGTGAGGCCATTTTGAACCTGTGGTTTTCTCTTTAACTATCCCCCACTTTGTAGCAAACTCTCAACCTAACCAAAAGATACAATCAGAATGTAAGGCATTAGCATCACTCTCAGCTTCTGATATATAGTCCCCACAGCTTTGTTCACCCTTGGTGTGGTATCCATGGCCATGACTGCTTTGTTTAATCCCTCTGACATTTGTAACCCAGCAGGACCTTACAGGGGCATCCTGGCATAGCCCTATGCCCCACGAGTGTTATAAACCTTTAGCTGCCTAGGCCTTCCCCAAGTTCCAAGGATAAAATTTAAGTGAGAAAATGCAGAAGCAAAGGGTAACAGTCAAGCAAAACAAAGTGATAATAGGTTAGCCGTTAAACACTATCAAGGACCTTTAGTTCCTCCTCGAGAGCTAGAGACAGTATTCTGAACCAAATTCCTTGTGCTGTTTTACAGATGTAGAAACCCCTACCATGTGGAAGATGCTCACTGTACGGTGCTCAAATGGCCATAGAACCCAGAAGCTTGATGATATTGACTCCCGATTACCTCACCACCAACCAATCAGAAGATATCCATGAGCTGATCACACACCCCTCACCCTCTCCCTCATCCTGTGTTTAAGACCATTTCCCTGAAAGTCATCATGAAATTTGGGTTTTTTAAGCTTGCCTGGACTCCTTGCTTGGTACCTACAATAAATGCTGTGCTTTCCTTCATCATAACCCTGTGTCAGTAGATTGGATTTACTGTGCGTGGATGAATCGTACTGAGTGGAGGTAAATCTAGATAGTGATGGATGGATTGGAAATTCTGATGATAAATTCAGTTGAAAGATTACGTTCTTTAGCAACGTATTGGGGGTTACAGATCGGGGCTTTATCTTTCCTAGTCAGTGGCAGAGAAAAAGAAAGGAAAAGAAGGAGAAAGGGTGTCATGTTTAAAGTGTGAAGACTTGATCCATTCTCTCGGGCCAAAGCTGCCTACCTGAATGTCATCTACTGCTCTTCCTCCTCGCTTCGATTCTGAAGTCTCCATCACCTGGACAGGACCAGGTGTCATATGGGGTCTTCTTCAGTCCTGAGACGTATATCCAAGATTCAAGAGCTTGACTGTCATCCACGTAGTTGGGATGATCTGGTACAGTCCCTTTCAAGGAGATTAAAGGGAAGTCTTTGCTCTTAGTGATTCCAAATCAGATGGACTGAGTTTGGTGAGTTGTAGCCAAACTAAGTGCCCTCCAAGCCTCGGCTCATTCGGTGCTCATGACAATCATATCAAACGAGGCCTGTGATTAGCTACATCTTACAGATGAGGAAAGATTGAAACTTAAAGAGTGTAGGGGAGCAAGATTTGCCACCCCTAAATGTGTCACTTTGGGATGAGGGTTCATTTAGGCTGATTCTTCTTAAGAAACTGAAGACTCAAAGTTTTTCTTTTACCTCCTCCTCAACACGGGGTCGCAAAGAGTCGGATACGACTGAGTGACTGAACTGAACAACTGCAGGAAAGAATACAGATAAAGGACCTGGTATAGAAATAGAGCTGTGAGCAGTGATATTTACAGACGAACACAAGCGAGGTGTGGTAGGGGAAACCTTGCACGTCCTAGAGATCAGAGTCTGCTCTGCACCCAGCAAACACTTACATACCAAACACTGACTTTTCTGTGAATAGCCTTCCTCATCTGAAGTCCCAAACCATTGCCCTCAACATCCTCTTGTGATTTTAGCTGAAGGTGGTATTTAAAGTGATGGTTCTGACCATTTTGGTGGGTAGTTCTCCTGGGTCTCTCCTATGGATGGAAGTGTTACTATACCTTTGTTAGATTTTTTTTCCTTTTAATATGTCTCATGTTGATTTAATCTTAGACGGGCCAGAAGAACCTAGAAGGGTAGAGGAAAATTTCTTCATTCCCCAACATTAATGTTGTAACTTGTGGCAGAAATCACTTCCTTTTTAGAGCTGAACGATATTGCATTATATGTATAGATCTTATTTTGTTCATCTAGTCATCCATCGATGGACACCCGTGTTGCTTCTATTTCTTGGCTGTTGTAAACAATACCAGGAGCATGGGTGTACACATATCTCTTCAAGCCTCTGCTTTTAGTTCTTTAGGGTATATAGCCAGACATGGAATTGCTGGCAGTGGTAAGTTCCTTCAGTTGTGTCTGACTTTTTGTGATCTTATGGCCTGTAGCCTGCCAGGTTCTTCTGTCCATGGGATTCTCCTGGCAACAGTACTGGAGTAGGTTGCCATGATCTTCTCCAGGGGATCTTCCCAACCCATGGATCAAACCCAGGTGTCCTGCATTATAGGCAGATTCTTTACCATCTAAGCCAGATGTGGAATTGCTGGATCAGATGGTAATTCTGTGTTTAGTTGTTAAAGGAACATCCGTACTGTTTTGTAGGGTCGGTCTCAGACAATGCATAGAGATGCTCTCTGTTCAGGAACACTTGGGGCACTCACGTGGGTCTTAACTACTCATGGGAGCCCCAAAGACATTAGCCCAGCTGGAGCCAGTACTGTGGCCAGATGGGCCCCTGTGGTCCTTATCAAGACTTTAAGACAGAGCTCAGCAACAACCATCAGGTAGCTTTGAAAAAAACAAGGATTATTACTCTCAAGTCCTGAGGGCCACATAGGACAATGGCCAGTGGGAAGGAGTGGGTGAGAGCACAGGTTGGGGTTCCGCTTTTATTGGGGTCCAAAGGTAGGGTGGTTATGCAGGAACCAAGGGGCAGGAAGAGACATGTGGGGTCACTCAAACAGTTATCTAGGTTGCCCAGTGTTTCCTAGAAAGGAGAACTTGATGGGTGGGGCAAGTGTGGCGGCTTATCTAGAAGCTGTCACACAGCTGGCACCATGTTTATGAAAGATGAGTGTCTTCGAAATGGATGCTTTAGCAATCAGAAGCTTAATGCCAGTCTCTCAGGGTCAAGCACGTACACTGTGTTTCCCATCACATCCTTACCATTTAACAACCCACCAACAGCACAGAAGGCCTGCTTTCTTCATGTCCTCATCCACACTTGTCAGTTTCTGGCTTTTTGCGAGGGTGAGGTGGCCAACACATTTAGAACAGATCCTATGGTTTACAGTGCAGGGAACAGAGAACCTCAGACAAGTGTCTGGACTTTAAATAATGGAGCTCGAGGGCTGCCTCTCACCTCAAGCCAGGTCCTGGAATAGGGTCTCAGTGACTGCACACACGTTGACGCCAGGTTGCTGAGGTCGGCTGTGCCAGGCACCGGGTCTTGGAGACACCTCCTTACGGTCTTTAGTCATCCAAAAACCCATAGGCCTTCGGGTTTGGCAGCAGGTCCTCCCTACAGGGCTGGAGCAGAGGAACGTGGGCTCTCCTTTTTGGGCTGGACTCACTGTGACTTTCTTCCAAATCACCTGAGATGTCAACGTGCAGGTCCACTTGAACTCTAGCTGTCCTTGTTTCTCCCTGGGCTCTGTGAGTTTTGGGGTGGTTTCTAAATTTTTAAAAATTCACTTATTTATTTTATTTTCCTTTGGCTGTGCTTATTCTTCGTTGCTTTGCACTGGCTTTCTCTAGTTGCAGCAAGTGGGGGGCTTCTTCAGTGTTGTGCATGGGATTCTCATTGCTGAGCCTTTTCTTGTTGCTGAGCACAGGCTGTTGCTGCTGCTGCTGCTAAGTCACTTCAGTCATGTCCAACTCTGTGTGACCCCGTAGACGGAAGCCCACCAGGCTCCCCCGTCCCTGGGATTCTCCAGGCAAGAACACTGGAGTGGGTTGCCATTTCCTTCTCCAATGTGTGAAAGTGAAAAGTGAAAGTGAAGTCGCTCAGTCGTGTCCAACCCTTAGCGACCCCACGGACTGCAGCCTACCAGGATCCTCCATCCATGGGATTTTCTAGGCAAGAGTACTGGAATGGCTTGCCATTGCCTTCTCCAGAGCACAGGCTGTAGGGGTGTGGGATTCAGGATGTACAGCAAGTGGCCTCTAGAACCGGGGCTCAATAACTGTGGCCAATGGACTTAGTTGCTCCACTGCACGTGGAGTCTTCCAGGACCAAGGATCAAACCCACGTTCTCTGTGTGGTGAGGGGGATTCTCATGCACTGTACCAGCCACTGTACATGGCCTGTGGTGTTTTTTAAATAGCACTTTATTGAGGTACGGTCCATGTAAACACACAGACCCTAGTCTTCTGGATGAGTTTTTATGCTGTCAACAGCTGTATGACCACCGTCCAGGTCAAGCTCCAGGACATTCCCAGCACCCAGATGACTCCTTCGGGTCCCTCCCATTTGGTGCCCCTCATAATGAAACTAAGCCATGCTGTTTGGGGCCACCCAAGATGGATGGGTCATGGTGGAGAGGTCTGAAAGAATGTGGTCCACTGGAGAAGGGAATGGCAAACCACTTCAGTATACTTGCCTTGAGAACCCCATGAACAGTATGAAAAGGCAAAATGATAGGATACTGAATGAGGAACTCCCCAGGTCGGTAGGTGCCCAGTATGCTACTGGAGATCAGTGGAGAAATAACTCCAGAAAGAATGAAGGGATGGAGCCAAAGGAAAACAAATACCCAGTTGTGGATGTGACTGGTGATAGAAACAAGGTCCGATGCTGTAAAGAGCAATATTGCATAGGAACCTGGAATGTTAGGTCCATAAATCAAGGCAAATTGGAAGTGGTCAAACAGGAGATGGCAAGAGTGAACGTTGACATTCTAGGAATCAGTGAACGAAAATGGACTGGAATGGGTGAATTTAACTCAGATGACCATTATATCTACTACTGTGGGCAGGAATCCCTTAGAAGAAATGGAGTAGCCATCATGGTCAACAAGAGTCCGAAATGCAGTACTTGGATGCAATCTCAAAAACGACAGAATGATTTCTGTTCATTTCCAAGGCAAACCATTCAATATTACAGTAATCCTAGTCTATGCTGAAGAAGCTGAAGTTGAACGGTTCTATGAAGACCTACAAGACCTTTTAGAACTAACACCCAAAAAAGATGTCCTTTTCATTATAGGGGACTGGAATGCAAAAGTAGGAAGTCAAGAAACACCTGGAGTAACAGGCAAATTTGACCTTGGAGCACGGAATGAAGCAGGGCAAAGGCTAATAGAGTTTTGCCAAGAAAACGCACTGGTCATAACAAACACCCTCTTCCAACAACACAAGAGAAGACTCTACACATGGACATCACCAGATGGTCAACACCGAAATCAGACTGATTATATTCTTTGCAGCCAAAGATGCAGAAGCTCTATACAGTTAGCAAAAACAAGACCAGGAGCTGACTGTGGCTCAGATGATGAACTCCTTATTGCCAAATTCAGACTTAAATTGAAGAAAGTAGGGAAAACCACTAGACCATTCAGATATGACCTAAATCAAATCCCTTATGATTATACAGTGGAAGTGAGAAATAGATTTAAGGGACTAGATCTGATAGAGTGCCTGATGAACTCTGGACGGAGGTTTGTGACATTGTACAGGAGACAGGGACCAAGACCATCCCCATGGAAAAGAAATGCAAAAAAGCAAAATGGCTGTCGGAGGAGGCCTTACAAATAGCTGTGAAAAGAAGAGAAGTGAAAAGCAAAGGAGAGAAGCAAAGATCTAAGCATCTGAATGCAGAGTTCCAAAGAATAGCAAGGAGAGATAAGAAAGCCTTCCTCAGTGATCAATGCAAAGAAATAGAGGAAAACAACAGAATAGAAAAACAAGAGATCTCTTCAAGAACATTAGAGATTCCGAGGGAACATTTCATGCAAAGATGGGCTCGATAAAGGACAGAAATGGTATGGACCTAACAGAAGCAGAAGATATTAAGAAGAGGTGGCAAGAATACACAGAAGAACTGTACAAAAAAGATCTTCAGGACCAAGATAATCACGATGGCGTGATCACTCACTTGGAACCAGAAATCTTGGAATGTGAAGTCAAGTGGGCCTTAGAAAGCATCACTACGAACAAAGCTAGTGGAGGTGATGGAATTCCAGTTGAGCTATTTCAAATCCTGAAAGATGATGCTGTGAAAGTGCTGCACTCTATATGCCAGCAAATTTGGAAAACTCAGCAGTGGCCACAAGACTGGAAAAGGTCAGTCTTCATTCCAATCCCAAAGAAAGGCAATGCCAAAGAATGCTCAAACTACAGCACAATTGCACTCATCTCACATGCTAGTAAAGTCATGCTCAAAATTCTCCAAGCCAGGCCTCAGCAATATGTGAGCCGTGAACTTCCAGATGTTCAAGCAGGTTTTAGAAAAGGCAGAGGCACCAGAGATCAAATTGCCAACATCCCCTGGATCATGGAGAAAGCAAGAGAGTTCCAGAAAAACATCTATTTCTGCTTCATTGACTATGCCAAAGCCTTTGACTGTGTGGATCACAATAAACTGTGGAACATTCTGAAAAAGATGGGATTACCAGACCACTTGACCTGCCTCTTGAGAAACCTGTATGCAGGTCAGGAAGCAACAGTCAGAACTGGACATGGAAAAACAGACTGGTTCCAAATAGGAAAAGGAGTACGTCAAGGCTGTATATTGTCACCCTGCTTATTTAAATTCTATGCAGAGTACATCATGAGGAACGCTGGGCTGGAAGAAGCACAAGCTGGAATCAAGATTGCCGGGAGAAATATCAATAACCTCAGATATGCAGATGACACCACCCTTATGGCAGAAAGTGAAGAGGAACTCAAAGGCCTCTTGATGAAAGTGAACGAGGAGAGTGAAACGTTTGGCTTGAAGCTCAACATTCAGAAAACGAAGATCATGGCATCTGGTCCCATCACTTCATGGGAAATAGATGGGGAAACAGTGGAAACAGTGTCAGACTTTATATTTTTGGGCTCCAAAATCACTGCAGATGCTGATTGCAGCCAGGAAATTAAAAGACGCTTACTCCTTGGAAGGAAAGTTATGACCAATCTTGATAATAAAAGGCAGAGACATTACTTTGCCAACCAAGGTCCGTCTAGTCAAGGCTATGGTTTTTCCCGTGGTCATGTATGGATGTGAGAGTTGGACTGTGAAGAAAGCTGATCGCCGAAAAATTGATGCTTTTGAACTGCGGTGTTGGAGAAGACTCTTGAGAGTCCCTTGGACTGCAAGGAGATCCAACCAGTCCATTCTAAAGGAGATCAATCCTGGGTGTTCATTGTAAGGACTGATGCTACAGCTGAAACTCCAATACTTTGGCCACCTTATGCGAAGAGTTTACACTCTGGAAAAGAGTCTGATGCTGGGAGGGATTGGGGGTGGGAGGAGACGGGGACGACAGAGAATAAGATAGCTGGATGGCATCACCGACCCGATGGACATGAGTCTGAGTGAACTCCGGGAGTTGGTGATGGACAGGGAGGCCTGGCGTGCTGTGATTCATGGGGTCATGGAGAGTCGGACACGACTGAGCGACTGAACTGAACTGATAAGCCATTGCTTTTCTGACCTGTTTCTGTATTTTATGTTATCAGAATGCTCCCAGTGTGTGCTCACTTGTGTCTGGCTCTTGTACTCAACGGCATGGTTCACTGAAGACCTTGCCTTTATCTTCAGACCCATTTTCTTGCTGAGGGCTAGTCCATAGCAGGCAATTCCCATAGCAGGCATTTCCCAGGTGGCTCAGTTGTAAAGCATCTGCCTGCCAATGCAGGAGACCCAGGAGACATGGGTTGGATCTCTGAGTTGGGAAGATCCCCTGGAGGAGAGAATGGCAACCTGTACCAGTATTCTTGCCTGGATAAACCCACAGACAGCGGAGCCTGGTGGGCTATAGTCCAAGGGTTTGCAAAGAGCATTCACTGTTCCCCTTATCCTATTGGTGAACAGTGGTGCTGTTTCCAGTGAGGGGCTGTGATGAGTGAAGCTGTTAAGCACATGTACATCTGCTCTTATCTCTCTTTGGTGAATATCTAGGAGCAGAAGAGCCAGGACATAAGGAGAGGTAGAGGATTAACTTTATTATAATCCACCAACGTGTTTCCAACGCTATTGTATTTTATACTCCAACCTGCGGTGAATGAGTTCCAGTTGCTTCCTATTGCAGTCAATGAGGAAAAATTTCCCGTATCCCCGATTTTGAAGAGGATTGCAAAGAATCTCCCCTTCTTTACCTCCTTTCTGTTCCAAGTGTGTCATCTTCCCCTTAAATCCAGTCATATTCTAGTTGATTCAGGAATCTAGTGGGGATGGAGGGTGGATGGAGGAGGCAAGTGTGCTCCGTCTATGAGAACATCTCAAAGAAGTCAGTCTTTGCAAATTCTGAGGACCCAGGCAAGTGCCAGAAGTGAGAGAGGTACAGACGTGTGTGTGGCCCTGGGGCACCTGCTCACCTGCTCCCCACCTGGTGCCTGTAGGACCCTCAGCTGCTCATCCACGCTGGACCCCGGGGTCCTGTCTCAAGCACACAGCAGGGTCCCGCTTGACTTCAGGTAAATCTATGTTGCTGTGCGTTTCCTCCCCATCCCACTTTGCTACCCAGCTGATCCTGGTCTCTGCTTTAGTCAATCATTTCCTTTAACAAGGTGCTGGAGTCAATTAAAGACATTTATTCAACATAGTGACCCACCTCCATGTCATTCAGAAAGTTCTAGTATGTCTGAATCTTCTCCACTCCCCAGTCTGCAGCCCAGAAGGAAGGGAAAGAAGAGAAAAGAAAGGAGAGAGAAATTCTTAGAGAGGAGGGACCAGAAGATCCTGGGGCATCATTAGACACAAGGATAAGGTTACCTTCATGATAAGGTTTTCTATTAATATTTATAAAACATTTCTTTCCATCTGATAATGTATTGTTTCTCTTTTTTTTTTTTTTTGACTGCACCATGCTATATGCATGTTCTTAGTTCCCTGACCAAGTATCGAACCCATCCCCCCTGAAGTGGAAGCACAGAATCCTCACCACTAAACCACGGGGAAATCCCTCCATGACTAGGCTTTTATGTGAGGAATAGAATTTTAGAGGGAATATATCCCTTTTTAAGGCCCCAAGAAGCCTCATATGGCTCAGACTATCTCTAATGAGCTGTGTGACTTTTGAAATGACCTTTAAATACTCTGAGCCTCAGTTTCCCTATCTGAAAAATGGGTATAACCAGGCCTTCCCAGAACAACCTCCACTCCGTGCACCAGTAGCACCCAGCTGCCCGGGCCCCACCAAGCAGCTCTGTTTCTGTCTGGACTCGCAAGAGACAGCCATGTTCTTAGGAAGAGTGACGTCTAGAAGCTCGCTGTAGTATGAGTGTGGTCAGGATCTCTGAGCCGACATGAACCTCTATGCACTATTGGATCTCAGTGCAGATCACAGGAGGCGAGCAGAGGGAAAGGGCCCTGGGTGAGGAGCACACACTTCCACCCTCTCCTCGCCTCCCTACCTTTCTCCCTTTCTCTAAACCTACATCATCTCCTGGATCCTCCCCCATTGAGTAACAGTCCAGTTGCTTTGGTTTCTATTCATTTTAAGTTATCTGGGTGCAGTGGTCTTCCTGGCCAATATGTAAAGCGACAGTGGCCACAGAGGTGGTGGAGAGATGGCCTTCGTGGACACCCAGTCTCCTTACAAAACCCAGTGAGTTCCAGGGCTGGGGGGTGGGTGCGCCTCAGTGGACAGGAAGCAGCTCTGGTGTTCTAAGAAAACAACTCCTGCCTATGACAGAGGAGGGAAGCAGCAACCTAAAAAGAACACGGAAGGGCAGATACAACTTCTTCTCCATGACCATCTCTTGGGTGCTGCTTAGGACTGCAGCGGGTAAGCATCCCCAGAATTCCTGCATCTGACAAACGTTTACTGAGCTCACTGTGGGTGCCTCTACTGTTCTAAGTAATAACTGGAAAAATGATGATTGTTTTGCATGAAAGGAGCAGGGCTTCTGGGGTGGGTAACAAGCCAGCATGGCAGCAATGGGGACATATTTAAAGATATCCTCTCTGTGCTGAACCATTTACTAGCTGGATGACCTTAAGCAAGTTTCTTTACCTCTCTGGGCCTCAGTTTCTGCATCTATATAATGGGGTTAATCCTGGAGTCACTGCCCAGATCTGGGGGAAAGACTAAGCGAGCTTGAATGAAGGTTGAGAGAGCTTGAGTGGTGTCTGGCCCACTGCAGGAGCTCTGAAAGCGTTTAGAATTGTTAGGAGACTGGGAGCAGCAGGGAAGTCCTCCTGAGGAGGTGTCTGCTCTCTGAGGGGCAAGAAAGCAAGGCAGGGCAGGTCAAGGGTATATGAGAAGGGACCATCTCAGGAGTTAAGAGGGAGCTGGGTGTTCCTGCACTGTGCGGTGCAAAGGGCTTCCTTCTGTGCCTTTTGATTTCCTGTGTGGAGGCCCCATCACAGAATGCCTTGGTTAAACCAGGGGTCCCCCAGCTCCAGGTCATATACTAGTGTTGTCTAGGGCTTCTTAGGAACTGGGCCACATGGCAGGCAGTGAATGGCAGGCAAGTTAGTGAAGATTCATCTGTATTTTACAGCCACTCCCCATCACTCACATCCTCTTGTCCTTGGAAAAATAATCTTCCACAAAACCGGTCCCTTTGCCACAAAGGTTGGGGCCAGCAAGTTTAAACCCTTATCATTATATGTCATACATGTAAAATTGAGCCTCATAGAGGTGGAGGCCACTTGTTCAAGGCCCCTAGATGGAAAGTGGCCAAGGAGGGAGGTGCCTTAATTTCCCAAACCTGGAGAAAGGAGGTGCCCACAGAGAGAGCCCTGCGGGAGGAGATAGGCAAAGAGGGGACAGCCCCAGTGCAGGCGGTTTCTGTGCCCACCATGTGCTGGACCTGACCCTGCAGTAGGAGCCTTTCCTGCCTCAGCTTCCCAAGAGGTTGGGCAAGTGGGCTGACTGAGGGCTTCCTGGAATGGGGAAGAAGAGGGCTTCCTAGACACACACCAGCCTCCACTGAGGGAAAGACATGCACACTGAGGTCCCTATCCTTGGAGAGCTACTGTTTATTCTATGTCTCCCTTTTGGACACCAAGTCTGTACATGTGCCTTGAGTGTCACTTGTCCTTTCCATCTGTCCCCTTTCCCAACTGAGCAGACACAGGCTGACTTCTAAGGAGCCACTATTTGACCCCAAAGTCTCTCACTTCTAGGCACATATTTCTGCTTCCATCTTGGACACAAATTTCTTTACCCATTTTCTCCTTATTTTTAGAAAATGTTACTCTAAGGGCTTTTGAACTGTGGTGCTGGAGAAGACTCTTGAGAGTCCCTTGGACTGCAAGGAGATCCAACCAGTCCATTCTAAAGGAGATCAATCCTGGGTATTCATTGGAAGGACTGATGATAAAGCTGAAACTCCAATACTTTGGCCACCTCATGCGACGAGTTGACTCACTGGAAAAGACTCTGATGCTGGGAAGGATTGGGGGCGGGTGGAGAAGGGGACGACAGAGAATGAGATGGCTGGATGGCATCATCGACTCTGTGGACATGAGTTTGAGTGAACTCCGGGAGTTGGTGATGGACAGGGAGGCCTGGCGTGCTGTTATTCATGGGGTCGCAAAGAGTCAGACACGACTGAGCGACTGAACTGAACTGAACTGAACTGAAGGGCAAAATGTGCTAACTGCACAAAAACACACTAAGTCAAATTAGGTGAACAAAAGTGATGGCAACAAACTAGAGATGGGTACCAGCCAGCCACACAAGGTTGTATGCAGATTCCCAGATGGGTGTCAGTCAAAGTGCAAGCACCTCCTGATCCCGTCCTTGGCAGTAAACCAGGACACCGAGCCCTGTCTGACTTCCCTCCACAAAGGTTTGCTGGGAACTTTCAGACCAGGTGCAATGACAATGACATTGTCTTCCACTTCAACCCTCGGGTATGTGGTCTGCGAAAGGAAGCAGAAGAGAAGCTGGAGCCAAGGAGAGGAAGATGCAGACACCCTCCCAGAGAGGGAGTCAATTTGAGCTCTGCTTCCAGGTACAGAGCTCAGAGTTCAAGGTGAGCAGGAACTCTCCTCTCTTCCCTTCAGCTGCCTGTCCCCCAGCCCCATCGGGTGCTGTGGACAGTCTTTAAACAGTCACATGAGCAATACCTTTGAACAGAGAAGAGGATCATTTCCTTGTAAGGCTAAGGCTGCAGTCTCCTTCCACACCTTCACCTGCAACTCCAGGTGCACCTCTTGCTTCTCTTACTCTGGAAATAAGCTGCTGCTGCTGCTGCTAAGTCACTTCAGTCGTGTCTGACTCTGTGTGACCCCATAGATGGAAGCCCACCAGGCTCCCCCGTCCGTGGGATTCTCCAGGCAAGAACACTGTAGTGGGTTGCCATTTCCTTCTCCAATGTGTGAAAGTGAAAAGAGAAACTGAAGTCGCTCAGTCGTGTCCAACTCTTAGCGACCCCACAGACTGCAGCCTACCAGGCTCCTCCATCCATGGGATTTTCTAGGCAATAGTACTGGAGTGGCTTGCCATTGCCTTCTCTGCTGGAAATAAGCACTACTCTGGAAATAAGTCACCATGGCCTGGTGTTTTTTGGCCTCCTGGGTCCTTAAATCCGAGTTAATTTCAATCTTCCGTTGTGTCTCTTTTTCCCCTCTAGGTCCCTGGGAACATCTGAGTTTCTGTTACCTTGTTGCCGCCTGTATCCAGATGTTATCAATGGCTTTGTTTTGCAGGACATTGCACATTGCTTTTGGAAGTAGAGTACCTCTGGGCTTGGGGAGATGGGAGGGGGAGTGAGTACATCCATGTCACTGCTTCTCTGTGTGAACGTGAATGTCCCCACCCCCTCATCCTGCTACCTGACATAAACGTAGAGGTTGTGTTTGGATGCATTTTGGGTCCCAAGCATGTTCTTATAACTGATACAGATCTGAAGACTGATGCCCAGACCTATAGAGGATTGATGTGAAAACTATAGACACAGGTCAAAACTTCTAGAGTCAGGAGTCCCAGAGGCTTGGGTGTGCTCACACCTGGCCAGGGACCACTACTGGTGTGTGCTCTCATCTCGGCAAGTGGTGGTCAGCGGGAAGAGCTTCACGCAATATGACGCCGCGGGCCCTTTGGTGAAGTCACCACCATCTGAGTCGCGGAATCTGTGCAGCTGTCCTCCATCAGCTTCCAGGTCAGGCTGTCCCCTACCCTGGGCTGGGTGTGGGGCCCTGCCCTCTGTGTCTGGGCCCTGCTACATGGACCCAAAGTTGCCAGCCTGTCTTCTATCCAGGGGCTCTGGGGACACCTCTGGCTCCCTTGTCCTGTCCTTATTGTGTCCCATCTCTGGGATATCTGCTCAGTCTGCTGGACTAGTAGGGCACTTGTCTCTGTCACTCTCTGTCCCCACCCTGCTTAGGAGGCCATGGGGTACTTAAAAGAATCCGGGCTTGGGAATCACACTGCTGCTGCTGCTGCTGCTGCTAAGTCACTTCAGTCGTGTCCGACTCTGTGTGACCCCATAGATGGAAGCCCACCAGGCTCCCCCAGCCCTGGGATTCTCCAGGCAAGAACACTGGAGTGGGTTGCCATTTCCTTCTCCAATGTATGAAAGTGAAAAGTGAAAGTGAAGTCGCTCAGTCGTATCCGACCCTTAGCGACCCCACGAACTGCAGCCTACCAGGCTCCTCCATCCATGGGATTTTCTAGGCAATAATACTGGAGTGGCTTGCCATTGCCTTCTCAGAATCACACTGCTACTGCTACTGCTGCTAAGTCACTTCAGTCGTGTCCGACTCTGTGTGACCCCATAGACGGAAGCCCACTATGCTCCCCCATCCCTGGGATTCTCCAGGCAAGAACACTGGAGTGGGTTGCCATTACCTTCTCCAATGGAATCACACTGAATCCTGCTCAAATCCCCAGCTCTGCCATTCTCATTGGCTGGAGGATCTTAGACACATGACTTCACCTTTCGAAGCCTTGGTTTTCCCACCTGTGGAATGAGCGGTCTGCGGCCCCACAGCTCATTATGTGAGTTCGGTGAAGCAACACAGGTCAAAGAGCACAGAGTAGCCTGCTGGGGTCACTCCAGGTCTATTTGATCATCTCTGTGTTTTACAATTTTTGAATGTTTCACCAACATTTAAAAGGTCAGTTGTAATTTTGCAAGATGAAAATTTTCTGGAGCTGGACAGTGGTGATGGGAGTGAATTTTATACACAGTTGAAATGTATTTACTCTTAGTATGGTCAATTTTCAGTGATATGCATTTCAGCACTGTTTAGGAAAAGAGATCAGGCGATTGCTTCTTCCTCCTGAGGATGGAAAGGCCCTAGGAGACAGATTACCTCCAGGGTGCTCACCCAGAAATTTCCAGACTGGCTGATTAAGTCTTCATTCCCGGGGAAGGTGGAAGCTACCAGCTAGGTCAGCTGTCATACCTCGGTTTGGTATCATGGGCTTTTCCCTTTAACTATTTCCCACTTATTGAGCAAACTCAGCCTAACCAAGAGACAATCAGAATTTGAGGTCTTCAGAATTGAAAGAGGCATGTGTACTCCAGTGTTCATCACAGCACTGTTTATAATAGCTGGGACATGGAAGCAACCTAGGTGTCTATCAGCAGACGAATGGATAAGAAAGCTGTGGTATATATACACAATGGAATATTACGCAGCTATTAAGAAGAATGCATTTGAATCAGTTCTAATGAGGTGAAACTGGAGCCTGTTATACAGAGTGAAGTAAGTCAGAAAGAAAAACACCAATACAGTATATTAACGCATATATATGGAATTTAGAAAGATGGTAATGATGACCCTGTATGCAACACAGCAAAAGAGACACAGATGTAAAGAACAGACTTTTGGACTCTGTGAGAGAAGGCGAGGGTGGGATGATTTGAGAGAATAGCATTGAAACATGTATGTTATCATATGTGAAATAGATCGCCAGTCCAGGTTCAATGCATGAGACAGGGTGCTCAGGGCCAGTGTACTGGGATGACCCTGAGGGATGGAATGGGGAGGGGGTGGGAGGGGGGTTCAGGATGGGGGACACATTTACACCCATGGCTGATTCATGTCAATGTATGGCAAAAACCACTAAAATATTGTAAAGTAATTCAGTTCAGTTCAGTTCAGTCACTCAGTCGTGTCCGACTCTCTGTGACCCCATGAATCACAGCACGCCAAGCCCCCATGTCCATCACCAACTCCCGGAGTTCACTCAAACTCATGTCCATTGAGTCGGTGATGCCATCCAGCCATCTCATTCTCTGTCGTCCCCTTCTCCTCCTGCCCTCAATCCTTCCCAGCATCAGAGTCTTTTCCAGTGAGTCAACTCGTCGCATGAGGTGGCCAAAGTATTGGAGTTTCAGCTTTAGCATCAGTCCTTCCAATGAACACCCAGGACTGATCTCCTTTAGAATGGACTGGTTGGATCTCCTTGCAGTCCAAGGGACTCTCAAGAGTCTTCTCCAGCACCACAGTTCAAAAGTATCAACTCTTCGGCGATCAGCTTTCTTCACAGTCCAACTCTCACATCCATACATGACCATGGGAAAAAACATAGCCTTGACTAGAGGACCTTGGTTGGCAAAGTAATGTCTCTGCTTTTTAATATACTATCTAGGTTGGTCATAACTTTCCTTCCAAGGAGTAAGCGTCTTTTAATTTCCTGGCTGCAATCAGCATCTGCAGTGATTTTGGAGCCCCCCAAAATAAAGTCTGACACTGTTTCCACTGTTTTTCCATCTATTTCCCATGAAGTGATGGGACCAGAAGCCATGATCTTCGTTTTCTGAATGTAGAGCTTCAAGCCAACCTTTTCACTCTCCTCTTTCACTTTCATCAAGAGGCTTTTGAGTTCCTCTTCACTTTCTGCCATAAGGGTGGTGTCATCTGCATATCTGAGGTTATTGATATTTCTCCCGGCAATCTTGATTCCAGCTTGTGCTTCTTCCAGCCCAGCGTTCCTCATAATGTACTCTGCATATAAGTTAAATAAGCAGGGTGACAATATATAGCCTTGACGTACTCCTTTTCCTATTTGGAACCAGTCTGTTGTTCCATGTACAGTTCTGGCTGTTGCTTCCTGACCTGCATACAGGTTTCTCAAGAGGCAGGTCAGGTGGTCTGGTATTCCCATCTCTGTCAGAATTTTCCACAGTTTATTGTGATCCACACAGTCAAAGGGTTTGGTGTAGTCAATACAGCAGAAATAGATGTTTTTCTGGAACTCTCTTGCTTTCTCCAAGATCCAGTGGATGTTGGCAATTTGATCTCTGGTGCCTCTGCCTTTTCTAAAATCTGCTTGAACATCTGGGAGTTCACAGTTCACATATTGCTGAAGCCTGGCTTGGAGAATTTTCAGCATGATTTTACTAGCGTGTGTGATGAGTGCAATTGTGCGATAGTTTGAGCATTCTTTGGCATTGCCTTTCTTTGGGATTGGAATGAAGACTGACCTTTTCCAGTCCTGTGGCCACTGCTGAGTTTTCCAAATTTGCAGGCATATAGAGTGCAGCACTTTCACAGCATCATCTTTCAAGACTTGAAATAGCTCAACTGGAATTCCATCACCTCCACTAGCTTTGTTCATAGTGATGCTTTCTAAGGCCCACTTGACTTCACATTCCAAGATGTCTGGCTCTAGGTCAGTGATCACATTATCATGACTATCTTGGTCGTGAAGATCTTTTTTGTACAGTTCTTCTGTGTATTCTTGCCACCTCTTCTTAATATCTTCTGCTTCTGTTAGGTCCATACCATTTCTGTCCTTTATCGGGCCCATCTTTGCATGAAATGTTCCCTCGGAATCTCTAACGTTCTTGAAGAGATCTCTTGTTTTTCCTATTCTGTTGTTTTCCTCTATTTCTTTGCATTGATCACTGAGGAAGGCTTTCTTATCTCTCCTTGCTATTCTTTGGAACTCTGCATTCAGATGCTTAGATCTTTCCTTTTCTCCTTTGCTTTTCGCTTCTCTTCTTTTCACAGCTATTTGTAAGGCCTCCTCAGACAGCCATTTTGCTTTTTTGCATTTCTTTTCCATGGGGATGGTCTTGGTCCCTGTCCTCTGTACAATGTCACGAACCTCCGTCCAGAGTTCATCAGGCACTCTATCTATCAGATCTAGTCCCTTTAATCTATTTCTCACTTCCACTGTATAATCATAAGGGATTTGATTGGTCATATCTGAATGGTCTAGTGGTTTTCCCTACTTTCTTCAATTTCAGTCTGAATTTGGGAATAAGGAGTTCATGATCTGAGCCACAGTCAGCTCCTGGTCTTGTTTTTGCTGACTGTATAGAGCTTCTCCATCTTTGGCTGCAAAGAATATAATCAATCTGATTTCGGTGTTGACCATCTGGTGATGTCCATGTGCAGAATCTTCTCTTATGTTGTTGGAAGATGGTGTTTGCTATGACCAGTGCACTCTTTTGACAAAACTCTATTAGCCTTTGCCCTGCTTCATTCCGTGCTCCAAGGCCAAATTTGCCTGTTACTCCAGGTGTTTCTTAACTTCCTACTTTTGCATTCCAGTCCCCTATAATGAAAAGGACATCTTTTTTGGGTGTTAGTTCTGAAAGGTCTTGTAGGTCTTCATAGAACCATTCAACTTCGGCTTCTTCAGCATTACTGATTGGGGCATAGGCTTGGATTACTGTAATATTGAATGGTTTGCCTTGGAAACGAACAGAAATCATTCTGCCGTTTTTAAGACTGCATCCAAGTACTGCATTTCGGACTCTTTTGTAAAGTAATTAGCCTCCAATTAAAGTAAATAAATTAAAAAAAAAAGAATTTGTGGTCTTATCATCATTGTCAGCTACCGATCTATAGTCTCTGTAGCTTTGTTGACACTGTGTGTGGTATCCAGAAGTCATGACTTTTTAACTTAGTCCCTGTGATGTTTGTAACTGAGCAGGACCCTTGGGGGCTTCCTAAGACATCCGTACACCCCATGTCTCTAATAAACCTTTAGCCTCCTAGGCTTTCCCCAGTTCCAAGGAAAAAATTTAATCCACAAAGTGAGAAAATGCAGAAACAAAGGAAAACAGTCAAGCAAGACAAATTGATACTAGCTTATCCATGCAATACTCAAGGACCTTTAGTTCTTCGTCAAGGATGATAGAAAATATTCTGAGCCAAATCCTTTGTGCTGTTTGCAGGTACAGAAACCCCCTCCAGGTAGAAGGAGTTAACTGCTCCCCACAAGGACATAGAACCTAGAAGCTTGATGATATTGACTCCCGATTACCTCACCACCAACCAATCAGAAGACATCCATGAGCTGATCACACACGGTGCAACCCTCTCCTTCACTGTCTTTAAAAACCTTTCCCTGAAAATCATCAGGGAGTCTGGGTTTTTTAAGCACTAGCTGCCTGGACTCCTTGCTTGGTGCCTGCAGTAAATCCTGTACTTTCCTTCACTGCCCACTTCTGTCAGTAGGTTGGCTTTATTGCACATGGATGGGCTATTAAGTGGAGGCTAATCTAATCCAGACAGTTATGGGTAGATTTGTCTTATTCTCTCTACCTGGTTGATCCTGCCACTAATACATATGCTTGTCTCAAAGGTTAAGCCATGCATAAAGTGTAAATGGCTGGTACAATGAAACTGCAGATAGCTCATAAAATCAGTTATGGCTCCTTTGGTTGCTTGATTATTGCAACTGGATTATAGTTAGTTATAATAATCATTATTCTTTGTTTTCAAATTGTGCTTTTTGTCTCCCTGCTGCATTATGTCGTTATCAATGTTACTAGCACCATTGCTTATATCCTGTGTAATATACAAGATTACAGTAACCAGTGTGTAATCAGGCCTCCAACAAAACTTCTATGGCTAAACATTTTGAGAAAATCTCATTTATAGCATAAAATAATTGCAGTAGTGTGATTCTAGATATGGGGAGAAGCAACAAGGAAAAATGACTTGGATTAAATTAGGCAGAATCCAGAGAATCTTTAATTATTGATGGGGCCTATTCAAAAATTTAGCACCTGGAGTGCATATGAAGAATTTTTGCCAGATCTGGGATAAGCCTCCCAGTGCCATGGGACAAAGGTGATCGTGAAGTGTATCCCAAATATTGGTCAAATTCCTGACCAAGAGAAGAAGACCTGAGAAATGGAATCAGCGATTGCAGCCCTTCAATGTGAGACAGTGAGCCCAAGGAAGGGGAATACCTGCCATCTAGCAGTCATCAGACTGCAGCCACTCCCTATGGTGAACCTTGGGGAAATTCTGAGAATACAGGCCCACAGAGAGCTGAGGCACATACCAAGGACAAAATTTTAATGAGCCCTGACTCTTAAATCTTCCCACATACAGAAAAGCGCCAAACTCCTTAACTTGAAATGCTGCCTCTTGGGTTTGAAGTTCAGTATTTCTAAGTCTACAGGTGTCAAGTAGGCACTTTCCAAAGAGTAACAAAAAGAAGACAAATCTCAACATTTGGAACAGAAGCACTAGTGGCAGACGTTCCCAGAAAGATCCATCTGTTTAAGCAGAATGCTCATCACTCCCTTTTTCCACAAGATTGTGGAATGAACTTTGACAGTGGGGAATTGTTGCAGAGAAGAACCAATTCTGACTCCATGTTGGAACTGCTTCTTTGACCTGCTTTTCATACATAATGACCTGCCTCAAAGAATCCTGCCCCTCTGCCTGATTGTTAAACTAAAGTGACTTTGTTCAGCTTATAGAGAGATAATCTGACCCTGCCCATCTGTGAATGGCTGCAAAGAAAAGAAGAGATTAACACACATCTTCCAAAGTTTGGCCCTTCCCAGAGATATTTTGCAAGACTTATGAGAGTCCCTTGGACTGCAAGGAGATCCAACCAGTCCATTCTAAAGGAGATCAATCCTGGGTGTTCATTGGAAGGACTGATGATAAAGCTGAAACTCCAATACTTTGGCCACCTCATGCGACAAGTTGACTCACTGGAAAAGACTGATGCTGGGAGGGATTGGGGGCAGGAGAAGAAGGGGACGACAGAGAATGAGATGGCTGGATGGCATCGCTGACTCGATGGACATGAATTTGAGTGAACTCTGGGAGTTGGTGATGGAAAGGGAGGCCTGGTGTGCTGTGATTCATGGGGTCACAAAGAGTCACACATGACTGAGCGACTGGACTGGACTGAACTGAACTGAGGGCCTCTTTTCCTTTACTTCCTCATTGCCTCTCCCTCTCTATTCTGCCTTTTGACTTTGGTTCCTCCCTGCTTCTCTCTTTGCTTCTATAAAAGAACCTGGCATCCAGACCCAACAAGATGGTCATTTTGAGACATTAGTTTGCCATCTTCTTGGTCAGCTGGCTTTCTGGATAGTCATATTCCTTGCCTCAGTACCTCATCTCTCAGATTTATTGGGCTGTCATGTGGTGAGCAGAGTGGGCATGGACTCATGGTAATATCATAATGTTTTTACTTAATCCCTGTGACATTTGTAATAGAGCAGGACTGTATAGGGGCTTCCTGGGACATCCATACCCCCATCTCCATGACTGTAGTAAAACTTTAGCCTCCTAAGTGAAGTGAAGAGTTAGTTGCTCAGTCATGTTTGACTCTTTGTGACACCATGGACTGTAGTCTGCCAGGCTTCTCTGACCATGGATTCTCTAGGCAAGAATACTGGAGTGGGTTGCCATTTCCTTCTGTAGGGGATCTTCCCAATCCAAGGATTGAGCCCAGGTCTCCTACACTGTAGGCAAATTCTTTACCATCTGAGCCACCGAGGAAGCTCATAGCCTTCTAGGCCTTCCCAAAGTTCCAAGGAATAAATTTAATCAGAGATGTGAAAAAAATGAAGAAACCATGGAAAGCAATCAAGGAAGACAAAGTAATAACAATGTAGCCATTACTACTCATGGGAGACCCTCACCCCACCAACCCCTCCCGCCAATATTTCCTCAGCTGGTACAAATGTTGGATGGGCCCTTGTGGTTCTTATTACTATTATAGAATGCAGCTGAACAGCAACCATCTGGGAGCTTTGAAACAATAAGGATTATTAGTCTCACATCCTGTGGCCTAACAGGACAATGGCCAGTGGGGAGGAGGGAGAGGGAGCACAGACCTGGAGTTCTGCCTTTATTAGAGTCCAAGGGTGCTGTGGTAGGCAGGAACCAGGAGGCAGGAAGAGAAATGTAGTTATCTATATTCCCTAAGGCTTTCTAGAAAGGAGAATTTCATGGCAGAGGGCACAGAGAGGGCTAGTCTAAGAGCTTCCCTAGAAGCTGTCACACAGCTGGCTATGTATTTATGAAAGATGGGTGTTTGGAATGGATACTTTGGCAATCAGAGCTTAATGCCAGGCCTTAGGATCAGGCATTTCCCATCATGCCTCACCATTTAACATTCCCACCAAAGTGCAAAAGGCCTCCTTTCTCCACATCCTCATCAACACTTGTCAGTTTTCGTAGAGTGTGAGGTGGCCGACACATTTAGAACAGATGCTGTGGTCTACAGGGCAGAGAACAGAAACCCTCAGACAAATGTCTAGAATTTGAATAATGCAGCTCTGAGGGCCACCTCTCACCTCTTTAAGACCAGAGCTGGGGCCTGGGAACCGGGCCCAGTGGTCATGGCACGGGGATGCCAGGCTGCTGAGGTCAACTGTACCAGGCCCTGGGTCTTGAAGATGCCTCCCTGCTGTCTCCATTCATCTGAAAATGCATTTGCCTTCAGATTTGGCTGTTGCCCCTCCCTACAGGGTGGGAGCAGAGGGCTGTGGGCTGTTCTTTTTGGATTGGTTTCACTGGGATTCAGTTGCCCTCATTTCACATGCTAGCAAGGCTATGAACAAAGTCCTTCAAGCTAGGCTTCAGCAGTGTGTGAACTGACAACTTCCAGATGTACAAGCAGGTTTAGAAAAGGCAGAGGAACCAGAGATAAAATTTCCAACAGTTGTTGATCATAGACAAAGTAAAGAAATTCCAGAAAAATATCTTTTGCTTCATTGACAACACTATGGCCTTTAACTATATGGATCACCACAAAGTGAAAATTTCTTAGAGATGTGAGTACCAGCCCACCTTACCTGTCTCCCGAGAAACCTGTACGAGAGTCAAGAAGCAGCAGTTAGAACTGGACATGAAACAACTGACTGGCTAAAATTGGGAAAGGAGTAAGACAAGGCTGGACATTGTTGCTGTTATTCAGTCACTCAGCCACATCCAACTCTTTTCGACCCCATGGACTACAGCACACCAGGCTTCCCTATCCTTCACCATCTCTCGAAGCTGGTTCAAACTCATGTCCATTGAATCGGTGATGCCATCCAACAATCTTGTCCTCTGTTGTCCCCTTCTCCTCCTGCCTTCCATCTTTCCCAGCATCAGGGTCTTCAGCATCAGTCCTTCCGTGAATATTCAGAATTGATTTCCTTTAGGATTGACTGGTTTGACCTCTTCGCTGTCTGAGGGACTCTCAAGAGTCTTCTCCAACACCACAGTTCAAAAGCACTAAAATTGGGAAAGGAGTAAGACAAGGCTGTATATTGCCACCCTGCTTATTTAATTTCTATGCAAAGTACATTATGAGAAATTCAGGGCTGGATGAAGCACAAGCTGAAATCAAGATTGCTGGGAAAAATATCAATAACCTTAGAACTTAATGATATCACTCTAATGGCAGAAAGTGAAGAGAAACTAAAGAACCTCTTGATGAGAGTGAAAGAGGAGAGTGAAAAAGCTGGCTTAAAACTCAACATTCAAAAAACAAAGATCATGGCATCTGGTCCCATCACTTCATGGCAAATAGATGGGGAAACAATGGAAACAGTGGCTGACTTTATTTTCTTGGGCTCCTAATTTTATGTTCTTGGGCTCCCTGTCTCTAGCACATGGCAGGGACCCACATGACTTCAGCTAAGTTTATTGCTGCTGTGTTTACTCCCCACCCCTCTTCTCTACAAAACCTGGTCCTGGGTCTCTGTTTCAGTCAATCATTTAGTTCTTCTATGTATTCTTGCCACCTCCTCTCAATATCTTCTGCTTCTGTTCAGTTCAGTTCAGTTCAGTTCAGTCGCTCAGTCGTGTCCGACTCTCCGCGACCCCATGAATCACAGCACGCCAGGCCTCCCTGTCCATCACCAACTCCCGGAGTACACTCAAACTCATGTCCACAGAGTCGGTGATGGCATCCAGCCATCTCATTCTCCGTCGTCCCCTTCTCCTCCCGCCCCCAACCTTTCCCAGCATCAGAGTCTTTTCCAGTGAGTCAACTCGTCTCATGAGGTGGCCAAAGTATTGGAGTTTCAGCTTTAGCATCAGTCCCTCCAATGAACATCCAGGATTGATCTCCTTTAGAATGGACTGGTTGGATCTCCTTGCAGTATAAGGGACTCTCAAGAGTCTTCTCCAACACCACAGTTCAAAAGCATCGATTCTTCGGCGATCAGCTTTCTTCACAGTCCAACTCTCACATCCATACATGACCACGGGAAAAACCATTGCCTTGACTAGACGGACCTTGGTCGGCAAAGTAATGTCTCTGCTTTTTAATATACTATCAAGGTTGGTCATAACTTTCCTTCCAAGGAGCAAGCGTCTTTTAATTTCATGGCTGCAATCAGCATCTGCAGTGATTTTGGAGCCCAAAAAAACAAAGTCTGACACTGTTTCCATTGTTTTTCCATCTATTTCCCATGAAGTGATGGGACCAGATGCCATGATCTTTGTTTTCTGAATGTTGAGCTTCAAGCCAACCTTTTCACTCTCCTCTTTCACTTTCATCAAGAGGCTTTTGAGTTCCTCTTCACTTTCTGCCATAAGGGTAGTGTCATCTGCATATCTGAGGTTATTGATATTTCTCCCAGCAATCTTGATTCCAGCTTGTGCTTCTTCCAGCCCAGCGTTCCTCATGATGTACTCTGCATATAAGTTAAATAAGCAAGGTGACAATATACAACCTTGACGTACACCTTTTCCTATTTGGAACCAGTCTGTTGTTCCATGACTGGTTCTAACTGTTGCTTCCTGACCTGCATACAGGTTTCTCAAGAGGCAGGTCAGGTGGTCTGGGATTCCCATCTCTACTGCTTCTGTTAGGTCCATATAATTTCTGCCCTTTATTGTTCCCATCTTTGCATGGGCTTCCCTGGTGGCTCAGATGGTTAAACGTCTGTCTGCAATGTGGGAGACCCGGGTTCAATCCCTGGGTTAGGAAGATCCCTTGAAAAAGGAAATGGCAACCCACTCCAGTACTCTTGCCTGGAAAATTCCATGGATGAAGGAGCCTGGTAGGCTACAGCCCATGGGGTCGCAAAGAGTCGGACACAACTGAGCAACTTCCCTCCCTTTGCATGAAATATTCCCTTGGTATCTCTATTTTCTTGAAGAGATCTCGAGTCTTTCCCATTCTATTGTTTTCCTCTATTTCTTTGCACTGATTACTGAGTTCAAATGGATATACCTTTCCTTTTCTCCTTTGCCTTTCATTTCACTTCTTTTCACAGCTATTTGTAAGGCCTCCTCAGACAACCATTTTGCCTTTTTGCATTTCTTTTTCTTGGGGATGGTCTTGGTCCCTGCCTCCTGTACAATGTCGCGAACCTCCGTCCATAGTTCTTCAGGCACTCTGTCTATCAGATCTAATCCCTTGAATCCATAACACCTAAAAAGGTCAGGAGCAGTTTTACAAAGTGAAAAAGTTCTGCAGTTGGGTGGTGATGACAGTTGGACAATTATGAGAGGGAATTTAATACCACTGAACTATATGTATACTTAATATGGTCAGTTTTACCTGATATATATTTCAGCACTGTTTAGGAAATGAGGTCAGGCAGATTGCTTCTTCCTCCCTGTTATGGAGAGGGCCCAGGAGATTCATTACCTCAAAGGTGCTGACTAGAAAATTCCAAACTGGCTAATTAAGACTACTTTCCTGGAGAAGGTGAAAGCTACAGTTAGGTCGGGTGTTACACCAAGGTTTGGTATCATGGGCTTCAGCAAAAGTGATGCCATTTTGAGGCATCAAAAGTGATGCCTGTGGTTTTCTCTCTAACTGTTCCCCACTTTTGAGCAAACTCTCAGCCTAACCAAGAAATGCAATAAGAATTTAAGGTATTAGCATCACTCTCAGCTACCAAACCCACAGTTTTGTTGACCCTTGATGTGGTATCCAGAGGTCATGACTTTTGGCTTAATCCCTGTGACATTTGTAACCAAGCAGGACCCTATGGGGGCTTCCTGGGACAGCCCTACCCTCCATGTTTGTAATAAACCTTTAACCTCCTAGGCCGTCCCCAAATTCCAAGGAAAAAATTTAATTAGAGCAGTGAGAAAATGCAGAAACAAAGGAAAACAGTCAAGCAAGACAAAGTGATACCGTTAAACATCATCAAGGACATTTAGTTCCTCCTCAAGAGCTATCGATAATATTTTGAGCCAAATCCTTTGTGCTGTTTTGCAGAAATAGAAAACCCCACCAGGTAGAAGAAGTCAACTGTGTGCTGCCTACAAGGACACAGAACCTGGAAGATTGATGATATTGATTCCTGATTCCTCACCACCCACCAGTCAGAAGATATCCATGAGCTGATCACATACCCTGCAGCCCTCTCCTTCACCCTGTGTTTAAAAACCTTTCTCTGAAAGCCATTGGGAGTTTCTGTGCTTTAAGCACTAACTGTCTGGACTCCTTGCTTGGTGCATGCAATAAATGTTGCACTTTCCTTCACCACAACCTGGTGTCAGTAGATTGGCTTCACTGAGTGTGAACCAGCTCTGAGGAGTAGAGGTAAATCTGGTCTAGATAGTGATGGATCGATTGGAAACTTGATGAGGTGTGTCATGAAGGTGTGCTATGCCTGGGTCCAAAGTATGTGAGCAGTGGAAAAGAGAAGGACGTTGGAAAGACAGAATGGTCTTTCTACTTTCTCTGTAGAGAACATGTCAAATCTTCATCACATGAAGAAGCAAAGAGCAGCCAAAAAGCTGGAAAGTATTAAATTTCTAGGATGTTGATGAAGAAAAGTATTATTTTCCTGAATTTTGTGATGTTTGGGGTATTTTTTAACTGCTATGGTTCAAATATGGTGTATCCCCCTCCCCAGATTTACATGACCACTGTCACCCATTTTAGCCACCAGTAATTTGTCATTTTTGTTTTTAAAAATATTTCTTTGTTTGGCTGCCTGGGGTCTTAGTTCTGGCACGTGGGATGTTTGTCATGGCATACAGGGGTCTAGTTGTGGTGTGAGGGCTCAACAATTGTGGCCCTTGGGTGAAAGTCGCTCACTTGTGTCCAACTCTCTGTGACCCCATGGACTATACAGTCCATGGAATTCAGGAGCAGGTAGCCAGAATACTGCAGTAGGTAGCCATTCCCTTCTCCAGGGGGATCGAACCAGGGATCCTGACCCAAGAACCGAACCCAGATTTCCCTCATTACTGGTGGAATCTTTACAAGCTGAGCCACCAGGGAAGCCGAAGAATACTGGAGTGGGTAGCCTATCCTTTCTCCAGGGAATCGAATTGGGGTCTCTTGCATTGCAGGAGGATTCTTTCCAAGCTGAGTTACCTCGGGAGCCCTTCATTTTTAAAAAATATTTATTTATTTATTTGACTGCCTGGGGTTTTAGTTCTGGCACATGAGATCTTTGTTGTCACATGTAGGAGTCTAGTTGTGGCATGAGGGCTCAGTAGTTGTGGCCCTTGAGCTTACTTGCTCCACAGCATGGGGAATCTTAGTTTCCTGACCAGGAATTAAACCTGTGTCCCCTGCATTGCAAGGAGGATTCTTGAACACTGGATCCCCAGGGAAGTCCCTTCAGCAGTTTTTATATATGGATGTGGTAGTGGTTTTCATTTATGGTCACGACATAGCATTTGCTTTTTAAATAAAGGCATATGAGTTTGTTTACAGGAAATTGGGAAGTAAGGCTGGTCCCAGGCAAGTCACACAAAGACTGAAGGCAGCAGCATCTCTGTTTCTGATTTATCAACTGATACAATGCTGATCCTTTGCATGTCTGGTACTAAATGTTTGCTCACGTGGCTTCCCCAAGGAGGAAGTGTGACCAGTGACCGAGTGTGCTGCATCCTGTGGCTACAAGTGTTGGGTTGCCCAAAAGATCCTTCAGTTTTTAAGTAAAAATGAGAGACACAGTTCTCATTTTCCCCAAGAACTTTATTGAACAACATAGTCACCATTTTCTTCCACTATCTTTCACCATGTTTCAGGCAACTTCATAATTCCATCTTCCCCAAAGTTTTTATCTTTTGGAGCAAAGAACTGTTACAGATGCCTTTTACAGTCTTCTAGGGAATCAAATTTTTTTCCATTAAGATAATTTTGTAAAGACTGAAATAAATGGAAATCCAAAGTTACAGTGTCTAGTGAAAATGGTAGATGAATCGGAACTTCATAGCCAAGCTGTAAAAGCTTTTACCTGGTCATCAAAGAAACACATGATCTTGTGTTATCCTAATGGAAGATTGTGTGTTTTCTGTTAACTAATTCTGGACTCTTTTTCTCAAGTACTGCTTTCAGTTGGGCTAATTGGAAGCAGTACTTGTTGGAGTTAATCACTTGGTTTTCAGGAAGGAGCTCATAATAGAGGGTTCCCTTCCAATCCCACCATATACGCAACATCACCTTCTTTGGATGAAGACCAACCTTTGGTATGTGTGGTGGTGGTTCATTTCGTTTGACCTACCATCCTTTCTATTCCATACGATTTTACAGTATCCACTTTCATCACCTGTCACAATTTGTTCTAAAAGTGGAATATTTTCATTACTTTTAAGTAGAGAATCACATGTGAAAATATGGTAAAGGTTTTTTTTCTCCTGAACTTATGTGGAACCCAAACATCAAAGCAATTAACATAACCAAGCTGGTGCAAATTATTTTCAATGTGTGATATGGATATTTTGAGTATGTCTGCTATCTCTCATGTGGTGTAATGTTGATTTTTCTCAGTTAATGTTCTGATTTGATTGCTATCAACTTTAACTGGCCTACTCAACAGTGGAGCATTATTCGGAGAGAAATCTCCAGCATGAATCTTTGCAAACCACCCTTGACACATTCAATCAGTCACAGCACCTTCTCCATACACTGCACAAATCTTTTTTTGCATTTCAGTTGTGTTTTTACCTTTCCTGAAATATTAATAATAAAGCATAATATGCCGAAAATGTTGCCTTTTTTACTTTAATTAAATGGCTACACAAAAATTCACCGATTTTGATGTTTTTTTTAATGCATGCTCATATGCTAGCTGTCACAATATAATCTAATAAAATTGCTTATAATGAAATTAAAGACCACTAAGCGCTACTATAGCCATCTTACAAAGAAAACTGAACGAACCTTTTGGCCAACCCAATACTTCTTGATCCTTACCCCTACCATACATGGAAGGGATACCACTGACGCTTTAAGATGCAGCCCAAGGCACCTCCTTTCTGAACTCTCTCAGGGCCTCAGCATACACAGGTCAGATACACAGGGACACAGATGGAATCTGCGGGGTACTCGCTCTGTACCTGGCATCCACTAAATGTCTTACAAGCCTTAGCTCATTCAGTGCTCACAACAAACTTGGAAAATAAGGTCTCTGATTAGCTATTTAATACATCTTATAGATGAGGAAAGACTGAGGCTTAGAGAATACACAGGAGCAAAACTAGCCACCCCAAAATGTATCACTCCGGCATGAGGATTTATTTAAGCTGATTATTATTTTTTTTGATTATTTATTTATTTTGGCTGTGGTTGGTCTTTGTTGCTGCACACAAGCTTTTTCTGGTTGTGGCGAGTGGGGGCCACTCTCTAGTTGCAGCACTCGGGCTTCTCATTGTGGTGGCTTCTCTTGCTGCGTATCATGGGCCCTAGGAACATGGGCTTCAGTAGTTGCGCCTCTCAGGCTCTAGAGTGTGGGTCCAGTAGCTGTGGCACACTAGCTAAGTTGCACCACAGCATGGGGGATCTTCCCAGACCAGGAATCGAACCTGAGTCCTCTGCATTGCAAAGCAAATTCTTAACCACTGGACCACCAGGGAAGCTCTAGGCTGATTCTTTTTAAGAAAAAATAAAAAGACTTCAGTTTTTCTTGTTACCACCGTATCAACTGCTGCAAAGAATGTAGATAAGGGGTCTGTTCCAGGAATAGAACTGTGACCAGTGATATATACAGAAGAATCTGGGCAAGGTGTGGTGGGAGAACCCAGCAGGGCCTAGAGATCAGAGTTTACTCTCTACCCAGCAAGAACTTATTTACCAAACATTTGCTTTTCTGTTCCACGTGAGTTGCCTTCCTCCTCTCTGAAGTCCCAAACCATTACCCTCAACATCCTCTTCTGTCTTAGCTGAAGGTGGTATTTAAGCAGAGTGCTTTGACCATTGTGGTGAGTTAGTTCTCCTGCGTCTCTCCCATGTATACATGCTATTAAACTTTTGTTAGATTTTTCTCTTGTTAAACTGTCTCCTGTCAATTTAATTCTTAGACTGGCCAGAAGAACTTAGAGGGGTAGAGGAAAATTTCTTCCTTCCTCAACATCATCATAGTTCATCCATGTTGTAACCTGAGTCAGAACTCCCTTCCTTTTTAAGACTAATGATACTGCTTTGTATGTATAGATCTCATTTTGTTTATCTAGTCATCCATGGATGGACATGTGGGTTGCTTTTATCTCTTGGCTATTGTAAAGAATACCGTGAACACGATGTACAAGTATCTCCTAAAGTCCCTGTTTTCTGTTCTTTAGGGTGTACACCCAGAAGTGGAGTTGCTGGATCATATGATAATTCTGTATTTACTTTGTCGAGGAAACTCCAGACTGTTTTGTAGTATCCTTCTCAGCCTATGTATAGTGATGTGATCAGTTTAGGAACACCTGGGGACACACATGAGCCTTTATTACTCGTGGGAGTCCCCAGAGACATTTCCCCAGCTGGAACCAATAAGGTGGCTGGTGCGGCCCTTGTGGTTCTTATTATGACTTCAAGACACAGCTTAGCAACGCCCATCAGGAGAGCTTTGAAAAAACAAGGATTATTCCTCTCAAGTCCTGAATGCCACGCAGCCAGATCATCCAGTTGGGAGGAGGGGTTCAGAGCATAGACCTGGGTTCCACATTTATTGAGGTCCAAGTGTGGGGTGGTAAGGCAGGAATCAGAGGGCAGGAAGAGACATGTGGGGCCCCTCACTCGGTTATCTAGGTTCCCCAAGGCTTTCTAGAAAGGAGAATGTCATGGGTGGGGCCAGCCTGGGTGCTTACCTAGAAACTGTCATACAGTTGTCACAGTGTTTATTCAAGATGGGTGTTTGAAAGGGATGCTTTATCGATCAGAAGCTTAATGCCAGGCACTTAGCATCAGACATGGTCACTCCATTTGCCATCACAGCCTCACCTTTTAACATTCCCACCAAGGGTGCAAAAGGTCTCCTTCCTCCTTGTTGTCATCAACATTTGTCAGTTTTTGGTTTTTGAGAGTGTGAGGGGGTTGACACATTCAGAACACATGCCACAGTGCAGGGTGCAGACAACCGAGAGTCTCAGACAAGTGTCTGGGGCTTTGAATAACGGAGCTCTGGGGGCATCTTTTGCCTCCTCAAGACCAGAGCCAGGCCCTGGGAATAGGATGCAGTGACACACGGTGATGCCAGGCTGCCAATCTGTCCCTGTCACATCCTGTCAGAGCCTGAGGGGCTCCTTCTCTCAACCTCAGATTGTCTGTGTAACTTCCTCAATCCAGGCCCGGAAAGTCCGTGGAGCTGAGCCTCCTTCTGTCCTGTTCATGGCTGAACCTGGCTCCTAGCCTGCTGCCCCACACCCAGGCCAGCCCCTGGCCAGGGCTGAAGAGGACGGAGAGGAGGAAACTGACCACTATTTCCTCCCCACAGCACAAGCCCTTCACCGGAAGAATAGAAGGGGTCTCCCTTCAGACACAAGATCACCATCACGGGGTGTGTTCATCCCTTAGGTGGAACAGGTACTGGGAACGGTCATCTTTCTAGCCTCATCCCTGAGCAAACCACGGTGCTGTCAGCTCAGGATGGCCCACACAGCACCTTCTGAGTGCCCACACCAGCTTAAGGGATGGGAAGGGCCCCACGTCCCTACCAACAAGGCACAGCCCCCCTGCCACCTGCCTGTAGCAAACGGGGCACCATTAACCAGGCTCCCCAGAGACGGGGGGAATGGAGGCTCACAGTCTAGGGAGGGAAGCCGGCCAGCCCAGAGGAAGAAGTTCTAGGACTGAACCTCGTGCATGATGACCCAGAGCTGCAGATACGTCAACCTTCTCCATTTCTAATAGCCACCCCCATCTACTTCAGAACCCTCATTTGAGGTGATGCAGAAATGTTTAAAGTTGCCTTTAGAGTTGTAATTTGTTTCAGTTTCTCTTTCAGTTTCAAGATCTTTTCTGGAAAATGCAAATCAATTCAAAATATTAATATCTCAGTTCTGTTTCCCATTCCCCTCCTTCTCAAGGGGGCCTATCGGGAAACTTGCACATGTTCTCAGAGGCAGTAGGGGTCCTCAGGTGTTCACAAATCCCAGGTGGAACCCACCTGAGCTCCAGGTGGTACAGAGGCCTGGCACCTGTGCCCCATGTCAGTAGGGTCCCCGTGGACTGCACCCTGAGGTCCACACTGTCCACTGAGGCCCCTCAGGACACGTGATCTCTCTCTGAAGTCTCTCTGTGCAATTTCAGCTGGCTTCTGCCCTCACCGGTCCTCTCATCACTTTGCATGGGGTCCGGGACCTTCTAGATCCCTCCAGGCCCCTCGCCCCACAGCCCTACCTCTGCATCTGGATTCTGGATGAGTTCTTCTGCCACTGCCTCCCCTGCCAGGTGACACAGCCACACTGACCATGGGACGCTGAGAGCTCTGAGTGCCCCCAGGGGACTTGGAGGGAAGTGAGGCACCCAGTTCCCCAGAAACCCTCCCAGCAGGGGAATCGGGACCTTGACTCTGATCTCCCACCCCTCTCTCCCCCTCCCTGTGCTGACCCTTCCTCCCAGCACAGGAGCGCTTTCCACTCCCACTCTATCTAACACCTGTCTCTACCTCCGAGGGTCCCCCTTCCGATGGGAGCTGCTGTTCTCTCCTTCTGTCCTGGGGCAGAATTTTCAAAGGAACACAGCATTTCTGGGTGGGGCAGCTTGAGGATAGCATAGTCTAGGATCATTGCAAATCTTAGGCCATTCAGGCTTAAAACAATACAAATTTACTCTGTTACAGTTCTGAGGTCAGAAATCTAAAACCAAGTGTCAGCAAGGCTATTTCCTTCCGAAGGCTTCAGGGGAGAATGTTTCCTTGCCATTTCCAGTTTCCAGAGGCTGCCTGCTTGCCTTGGTTTGTGGCCCCCTCCTTGTCTTTCTTTTTTAAAAAAATTATTTATTTTTAACTGGATCAGATATCATAATTAATTTCACTATTTCTTCCTGGTGAACTTTGGATTTGTTTCCAATTCTTTGCAATTACAATGCACCAATGAGTAATCTTGCCTTTAGGATTATACTCAACTTGAAATCATTTTGCATTTCAGAATTTGAAGACACCTTTTAAGACATTAAAATCTCATAAAGCTTTTTAGGGGGACTCTCTCCATATTAGCCTCTACAGCTCGCCCCCATGACCCACACGGGGCTTCCTCCATCCTGCCTTCCTTCTGTGCCCTGAGGGCCTCATCCCATCACACTATGCTTTCAGTTCTTTATACCTTAGTGTGAATATACTTAAGGGAGGTGCCCATGCCACAGGAGGATGCATTTCAAGCCTTGCCTCTCAAAGGCTTTTAAGAGAATTTCAAGCTCCCCTCAACAAATGAGGGGATTCTTTTTCAGGGGAGAGCACCGTGCTGGTTACTCTCACTGTGTCAGGCTGATTCTACTCCGAAATCACTGACATGGGCCGACAACAGAAAGAACCCAGAGCTGCTGAGACATTGTCATTTGCTTAAGGTCACCAAAGTATTGAATGGCAGAGTTCAGACCTGACCTGGGGGCCACAAAAGACACCTCTGCCCAAGGTCCATGGAGAGCACAGCCTGTCTGAATGGGCTCCTGGCATCACTTGTTATCTCCCAGGGCCAGCTGTGCACACCGGGCTCGGAGGGGCTTCCCTGGATTCTGAGTGGTTGTATGACTCGAGGACACAGGGTAGGCCTGAATTGGGCTTGGGGGTGTTTCTTTGTTTGGCCTGCACAGTGTTTACTTTAATTTGCTGCCAAAGAAAATATATAATGCGGAGAGAACAGTATCATAAACAACACACACCCATCCCTCAGTTTCAACTCTTGACCTACCTGCTTCACCTCTATCCAACACTCCTTCCCTTTCCACCCCTGGATTATTTTGAAGCAAATCTAGATATATCATCTCATTGTAAATATTCATATGTCTCTATCACAAAGAAACTCTTCTACAATCCTTTATAAAGGCTTACTGCTGCTGTTGCTGCTAAGTCGCTTCAGTCATGTCCGACTCTGTGCAACCCCATAGATGGCCACCCATCAGGCTCCTCTCTCCACAGGATTCTCCAGGCAAGATCCCTGGATTGGGTTGCCATTTCCTTCTCCTTATAAAGGCTATGCCCCACAAATTAGAAAGTTTTACAGAAAAAAAGTATTCTAGATTTCTGTCTCCTCCTAAAGACTTGGAAACTCTGCTCACACTGTACTGGAAGGTAATCATGGTTGCAGCTGAGTGGACACTGATCATCTTTAGATGATGCCTACTTTGCTGCAGTCCCCACCACTCCCTACTGTACCCTACCTGGCCAGCTCACCTATGCATATCACCTGCCTGACTCCTCTAAGCATTTAAGTTTTGTACGAAACTGACTTAAAGGAGAGGGCAGGAAAGACTTCAACAACTTGAAAAATGTGAAAATTGACTATGAGAGAGAACTGTGTTGAAGGCAGTTTGTAAAACTGTTGTAGCCATGCATTCCAGGAAACAAACTCACTCAGAAGGACAATGCAGATAGTGGAGTGCAGTTTATTACACCAGCGGGCCCAAGGCAAAGTCTCCTCTTAGCCAAGGACGCTGATCAGTTTTTGGGAAAACCTTATATACCTTAAGTGTACATGCCCAAACTCACCTCCCCAAATTCCCTGAAACTAGTCTGAACAAAGGAAAAGAAAGATACAGAGTTAACCCTTGATTCATATGCCTTAAGCCTAGATAGTTAACAGTGGACAGTTATCAATAGGCCTGTGGTCATAATAGGATTTATGATTCTATTTGGTTACACAGATAATCAGGGTATTCTTTTAGGTGATAGAGAGTCTAGGTACGAGCCCTGGGGCTCTCCCATCCGGAGGAGGGTCTGGTTTTCCAGTTGGTATGTCATTTCCATAGATACTGGGCATATAGCTCAAAGTCCACAGTTCGGCCCATGATGGGAGTCCTGCTTTCAAGATGAAGCCTATTCTGTCTGTTTCCTCCTTCAAAACCACAGAAGATAAAAGGCATTCTGAAAGGAAGCTTGACAAGTAGAGATGTCATCAATTTGGAAATTTTGTTTAGAGGGACCAGGGTGGAAGCAGCGGGTGGTAGAGAGACAACCTACTATGCGCCTTTCTTATCCACAGACTTTCTCTCAATCACAAATTCACCCAGAAGGTGTGATTTATCCCTGTTTCACAGATGAGGAAACTGAAACAAAAAGAAGTTAAACAAGCTTCCCAAGGCCACTCAGGTAACAAGCAGCAGGATTAGAATGCAGACCTGGAGGTTGTCTGGCTCTAAGATGAAGCATCTTCACATAAGCCTGGGTCCTTCAAAGAGGCTCAGGAAAGAGAGCGTGACAAAGTGAAGGGGCCCAAGAGGAGTGGAGATGCCAGTGAGGACTTGGGAGGCTGCCAAGGGCCTCGAGGAAGCACGGGAGCCCAGGAGCAGGGGCAGAGGAGGGGACTGCCCCCTGGCTGCAGAGAGCACCTGGGAAGAGGCACTTTCTGAGGCCGTGGAAGGCAAAGGTCAAGATCACCATTGTTTTCTGCATGTGGTGGGCGGGAGGAGGAGGCCTTCTTCTTGGCCTGCTCCGGTGAGCAGAAGCTTTATCCTCGAGAACAGGTGGGATTCCCTTTGGCCCCTGGGGCCCCCTGAGTCCCCAGCCAGGGCTTGGGGACTTGGTAGGAGCTTGGGCTGGGGTCCAGCTACCCTCCTTCACTCTCCTGGTTCTTCTTACCGTCTCAGGACTGTCATGTGCCACTTCTTCCTCTTAGCAGCTGCCGATCTGTTCCTGTAACTTCCTCTTAGAAGCTGCCAATTGTCAGGACCAGCCCAACAACGAACCGACCTGAGGGAGCGCTGCCACAGAAGAATAAGGAAAAAGAAGACTCAGAAATAAAGTGGGGGTCAGGGGGCTCATGCCATTCGCAGGCAAAAGCCCAGAGCCTAATCCTAGCATGCCTTTTACTATTAACATCTACTTCCTTGTTCCTGCTCTAGAGATACCTGTTCTTTACAATCTCAGATCGGGGATAAAGATACACAATGCACAGTCCTCAATGTCAAACCTTCAGGCCTTTCATTACTTTGTTTAGCCCTTTGGCTAGTGACGCCCTTTCTCAGCAATTCCCTCAAGGCTCTGGTTAAGGGAACAGTCACAAATGGTTTTCCATCAGTCACATCAGTACTTCAATGTCATCTACTTTTTACTGCTCCCAGCCCTTCACCTGGGGGCGATGAGAAAGTCATTCTTATTTTGCAAAGAAGCCTTGTTAATTATAGTACAGGCCTGTGCATAGCATATTCCCTATATATCTCCCTTTTATATTTTTTGAAGCTTATTTTTGGTGATTATTGGTGATCATAGAAATCAAAGCGATAATTGCTAATTGCTGTTGTTGTCCCTCGACTTTTTAAAAAAATTTTAATTGGAGGCTAATTACTTTATAATATTGTGGTGGTTTTTGCCATACATTCACATGAATCAGCCGTGGGTGTACATGTGTTCCCCACCCTGACCCTCCCTCCCACGTGCCTCCCCATTCCATCCATCAGGGTCATCCCAGTACACCAGCCCTGAGAACCCTGTCTCATGCACTGAACCTGGACTGGCAATCTGTTTCAAATGCGGTAATATACATGTTTCAATGCTATTCTCTCAGATCAACCCACCCTCGCCTTCTCCCAGAGTCCAGTAGTCTGTTCTTTACATCTGTGTCTCTTTTGCTGTCTCGCATATAGGGTCATCGTTACCATCTTTCTAAATTCCATATATATGTGTTAATATACTGTATCAGTGTTTTTCTTTCTGACTTACTTCGCTCTGTATGATAGGCTCCAGTTTCATCCACCTCATTAGAACTGATTAGAATGCATTCTTTTTAATAGCTGAGTAATATGTACCACAGCTTTCTTATCCATTCGTCTGCCGATGGACATCTAGGTTGCTTCCATGTCCTGTCCCTCGACTTTCTTGGTGATTGGCCGCCAGACGTGGTGGTTACCACAGATAACATAGCCAGGAACAAGGTACCCGAGGTCAAAGGCTGTCTCTGTTCTTTGACCAGTTTTTCCCCTTCAATGGTCGATTTCTTCAGCTGACCCCAAGTGGGCGGTTTGGCTTTGTTGGTCCTTGGAACCGGTTTGGGGCGGTTGCTGTTTTCCCCATCACTGGCGAGGGTCGATGTCGAAAGATGCCCTCTTCTTTCCTTTCTTTGACTTGCCTTCCTGGTACCTGGTGGTGGTGTCCATTATCTGAAATGACAAGGGCATAACCTCGTCCTTTCTTAAGCCTAAGGCCCTTACACCAATTGTTCATAGCATTTCTCCACCATACCGGAGTATTATCTGCAATCACTTGACCAGGAGTATAATTTTCACTAAGAACGGTGTTCCAAAAATGGAATGTTGTTGCTGGTGTTTTATGATCCAATCTTCAATCCAAAAAATTTAAAGTAAATAAAGCTTGGGCTAGTTTCTCTTTTGGTGTCATCAATATGCCATACTTTTCTCCCCCTTTCTGTTTTAAATAGAATATTTTTAGAGTACAATGAGTGTGTAATAGCCCAGCCTTGAAAATTATATGGAATACCTGTAGAATGAGAAATATTCCAATCAGATAAAACTTTTGCAAAACCATGGCTCACATATGCAGGGCCATTATCAGTTTTAACATGTTTTGGTAGGCCCATGTAAGAAAAGGCTTGTGAAAGATGTGAGATAACATGAGCAGATGTTTCTCCAGAATGAGCAGAAGCATAGATCATGCCCGAATAAGTATTCACAGAAACATGAACAGCTCCCAGAGGTCCAAAAGAAGGGACATGAGTAACATCAGTCTGCCAAACGTCAGTGAGATAAAGGCCTCTGGGATTAACCCCTGTAGTTGCAGGAACCTGGTGGGCAGGCAGGAACAATATCTCGGGCTTCATGTTCGGATGATTGAAATTTATTCATCAAACCATGTGTATTCATATGTGTGAGTTGATGAAATTCATAAGGAGTAAGACAAGCAATTAACAAAGAGTCGATGGAATCATTTCCCTTGCCAACGGTCCGGGCAAATTAGAATGAGATCTGATACATGTAAAGTGAAAAGGGGCAGAATGAAACCTTACTATATTTTGTAATTGAGATAATATTGTAAAATAATAGATGATTTAGAAGAAGCCTTTGGTAGAGATATGGTTTCAATAATTTGTGTTATCCATACAGCATATTGAGAATCTGATGCAATATTTAATGCTATTGAAACACCCTGTAATAAGGTAGCAATAGCCTCTGAGGAATAGAGGCTAGGGTAGATTGCCAGATCTTTGTTGTGGGTCCAGTATAACCGGCTTTGAGAGTTTTATTTGCATCAGTAATACACACAGGGGCATTAGCAAGAGGAATTATTTTTAGTAAAAATAGGAATTATCCATTTGTGTTTAGCAGCAATTGGAATCAAAGGTGACTTTGGAAAATGGTTATGAACCTCAACTATGAAATCAGCAATGACAATTTGCAAGAAACAAGAAAGGAAATAAGCATTATGTAAGAAGTCCAACAACACAAGAGAAGACTCTACACAAGGACATCACCAGATGGTCAACACCGAAATCAGATTGATTATATTCCTTGCAGCCAAAGATGGAGAAGCTCTATACAGTTAGCAAAAACAAGACCAGGAGCTGACTGTGGCTCAGATCATGAACTCCTTATTCCCAAATTCAGACTGAAAATAAAGAAAGTAGGGAAAACCACTAGACCATTCAGATATGACCTAAATCAAATCCCTTATGATTATACAGTGGAAGTGAGAAATAGATTTAAGGGACTAGATCTGATAGATAGAGTGCCTGATGAACTCTGGACGGAGGTTCGTGACATTGTACAGGAGACAGGGACCAAGACCATCCCCGTGGAAAAGAAATGCAAAAAAGCAAAATGGCTGTCTGAGGAGGCCTTACAAATAGCTGTGAAAAGAAGAGAAGCGAAAACAAAGGAGAAAAGGAAAGATCTAAGCATCTGAATGCAGAGTTCCAAAGAATAGCAAGGAGAGATAAGAAAGCCTTCCTCAGTGATCAATGCAAAGAAATAGAGGAAAACAACAGAATAGGAAAAACAAGAGATCTCTTCAAGAACATTAGAGATTCCAAGGGAACATTTCATGCAAAGATGGGCTTGATAAAGGACAGAAATGGTATGGACCTAACAGAAGCAGAAGAGATTAAGAAGAGGTGGCAAGAATACACAGAAGAACTGTACAAAAAAGATCTTCACAACCAAGATAGCCATGATAACGTGATCACTGACCTAGAGCCAGACATCTTGGAATGTGAAGTCAAGTGGGCCTTAGAAAGCATCACTACGAACAAAGCTAGTGGAGGTGATGGAATTCCAATTGAGCTACTTCAAATCTTGAAAGATGATTCTGTGAAAGTGCTGAACTCAATATGCCAGCAAATTTGGAAAACTCAGCAGTGGCCACAGGACTGGAAAAGGTCAGTCTTCATTCCAATCCCAAAGAAAGGCAATGCCAAAGAATGCTCAAACTACTGCACAATTGCACTCATCTCACACGCTAGTAAAGTCATGCTCAAAATTCTCCAAGCCAGGCTTCAGCCATACGTGAACCGTGAACTTCCAGATGTCCAAGTTGGTTTTAGAAAAGGCAGAGGCACCAGAGATCAAATTGCCAACATCCGCTGGATCATGGAGAAAGTGAGAGTTCCAGAAAAACATCTATTTCTGCTTCATTGACTATGCCAAAGCCTTTCACTGTGTGGATCACAATAAACTGTGGAACATTCTGAAAGATATGGGAATACCAGACCACCTGACCTGCCTCTTGAGAAACCTGTATGCAGGTCAGGAAACAACAGTCAGAACTGGACATGGAACAGCAGACTGGTTCCAAATAGGAAAAGGAGTACGTCAAGGCTGTATATTGTCACCTTGCTTATTTAACTTATATGCAGAGTACATCATGAGGAATGCTGGGCTGTAAGAAGCACAAGTTGGAATCAAGATTTCTGGGAGAAATATCAATAACCTCAGATATGCAGATGACACTACCCTTATGGTAGAAAGTGAAGAGGAACTCAAAAGCCTCTTGATGAGTGAAAACGTTGGCTTGAAGCTCAACGTTCAGAAAACAAAGATCATGGCATCTGGTCCCATCACTTCATGGGAAATAGATGGAAAAACAGTGGAAACAGTGTCAGACTTTATTTTGGGGGGCTCTAAAATCACTGCAGATGCTGATTGCAGCCATGAAATTAAAAGATGCTTACTCCTTGGAAGGAAGGTTATGACCAACCTTGATAGTATAGTAAAAAGCAGAGACATTACTTTGCCAACAAAGGTCCGTCTCATCAAGGCTGTGGTTTTTCCCGTGGTCATGTATGGATGTGAGAGTTGGACTGTGAAGAAAGCTGATCGCCGAAGAATCGATGCTTTTGAAGTGTGGTGTTGGAGAAGACTCTTGAGAGTCCCTTGGACTGCAAGGAGATCCAACCAGTCCATTCTAAAGGAGATCAATCCTGGGTGTTCACTGGAAGGACTGATGCTGAAGCTGAAACTGCAATACTTTGGCTACCTCATGCGATGAGTTGACTCACTGGAAAAGACTCTGATGCTGGGAAAGGTTGGGGGCGGGAGGAGAAGGGGACGACAGAGAATGAGCTGGCTGGATGGCATCACCGACTCTGTGGACATAAGTTTGAGTGAACTCCGGGAGTTGGTGATGGACAGGGAGGCCTGGCGTGCTGTGATTCATGGGGTTGCGGAGAGTCGGACACGACTGAGTGACTGAACCAAACTGAACTGAACTGAAGGGCCACTGCTCTGTCCAAATAGGCTCATCGGATTTCCATGTCAATTTAAGTGCTATTTTTTATTGTTCGGCAGTGGCCTCCACTAAAAAGCCTGTGTATTTTGAACAGGATTGTATCCCATATTTGTCGTAATTTGTTTAGCTTGAGAAGATATATAGGAATTGTTACATCGGCTCCCCACTGCATCAGTAGATCTCGTCCCTATAAATTAATAGGGATATCTGCAATTAAAGGTTGTAGAGTTGCAGGTTGTTGTTCAGGACCTGAAAAGGTCAAAATATTAGTACTTTTTAAAATATTTTGCAAAGTTCCAATTCCAGTTAACATAATAGGAACATCTGTTAAAGGCCAAGAAATTGGCCAATGCTTTTTAGATATTATAGAAACATCAGCTCCAGAATCTACAAGTCCTGAAAATTGCTTATTATTAATATATTCAGATAATGTGGGTCTAGAATCAGATACAAAATTTGCCAATATACCTGTTTTCCTGTATTTCCAATCCTCCAGTTCTTTTAATATGAGATTTACTAGTAGTGATATAAGGTAATAATAACAATTGAGCAATACAATCTCCTTTTATTATTTGATAAGGTTACTCTGTTTTCATCATAATAGGAATTTCACCCTCATAATCTTCATCTACAATCCCCATTAGGACTAGAACTCTCTTACTTGTATAAACTGCTGTTGCTGCTGCTGCAAAGCCACTTCAGTTTTGTCTGACTCTTAGTGACCTGCAGCCCACCAGGCTCCTCCGTCCATGGGATTTTCCAGGCAAGAGAACTGGAGTGGGGTGCCATTGCCTTATCCGACTTGTTAAACAACTGCATCCTAATAATAATCCCACACTTCCTTTAGGTATTTGACCTTTAATTCCAGTAGGGATTTTATAAATTCCCATAGCTGGCATGAGAAGTAAATTATCAATGGCGGGGATATCTAATGCTGCACTCCTGGATTTTGCAGGAAGGAGGTCAGCAACCCAGGTGTATGGTTTGGAAGGGCTGGATGCGGTTGCTGTTCGCTGGCTGGGTACACAAAAGGAGCAGCGTTCCAGGTTTGTTGAGAGTTCATATTGTTTCACGAGCCCTGAGTGGGACCCTTCTTCCAGTTTCCCCACAAAGGAGATCTATTTTTATGAAATTTAGATCTACACTGATTAGCCCAATGATTGCCTTTATTACAGCAAGGGCATAATCCAGGTGTCCTTTCATTTGTGGGAGTAGGCTTCAGTTCAGTTCAGTCGCTCAGTCGTGTCCGACTCTTTGTGACCCCATGACCCGCAGCGCACCAGGTCTCCCTGTCCATCACCAACTCCTGGAGTCCACCCAAACCCATGTCCATTGAGTCGGTGATGCCATCCAACCATCTCATCCTCTGTCGTCCCCTTCTCCTCCTGCCCTCAACTTTTCCCAGCATCAGGGACTTTTCAAATGAGTCAGCTCTTCACACCAGGTGGCCAAAGTATTGGAGTTTCAGCTTCAACATCAGTCCTTCCAATGAAACACCTAGGATTGATCTCCTCCAGAATGCACTGGTTGGATCTCCTTGCAGTCCAAGGGACTCTCAAGAGTCTTCTCCAACACCACAGTTCAAAAGCATCAATTCTGTGCTCAGCTTTCTTTATAGTCCAACTTTCACATCTATACATGACCACTGGAAAAACCATAGCCTTGACTGGACAGATCTTTTTTAATATGCTGTCTAGGTTGGTCATAACTTTCCCTCCAAGGGAGTAGGCTTATTAGGTGTATTTTTATTAGTCTTGCAATTTTTCTGCACATGTCCTGTCTTACCACAACTAAAACATTTAACCTGCTGATTCGCTTGTTGTTTCAAGCCCATAATGGCTTGAGCCAACAATTGCATCTTATAGGGTTCTGATCCAATATCACAACAAACCTTAATATGATCTTCTAGAGGCTTTCCTTGTGCTTTGAGAGGCTGTAAAACCTTTTGACATTCTGAATTCACATTATCACAGGCAAGCATCAATAATAACATATCCCTTAATTCAGTTTGAGCTATAGTTCTCACCAGATTTTGTTTTAATCGGGCAATAAAATCAGTATAAGTTTCTCCATTAGATTGTTTTACATTAACAAAGAAGAATGAGACTGTCTCGGGGGGCTAACCTTTTCCCATGCCCTAAGACAAATAAATCTAATTTGACTTATAATTTGGTCATCGAATTGTCGTTGTCTCTGAATTCCTTGATACGCCCCTGACCCCATTAATTGCTCCACAGTAATATTAAGAGGAGGATTAGCAGTTGCATTTCTTTGAGCCTGTTGAGAGGCTTCATCTTGCACCAGGTTCAGAATTGTGAAAATTCTGAAGTGGATAAGCAGGTTCTAGCAATCATTTCCCAATCATGTGGAATGCGTCATTCAGACTGAGCCAACCCCTGAGTAAGACCTGTGGTGTAAGGAGATGTAGCTCCATATTGTGTGCATGCCTGTTTAATCTCCTTAATAGTTTTGAAAGAGTGAGAGGAGTATGTTCAAATTGTACTCCGCCTTGTGGAAGTTGAGCATTAGGGGGCACCTCAGTCACGATAACAGGCAGAACCAAAGCTAAGGTCACCTTCCTGCCTCGCTGCTTGTACAGCTTGCTGAAAAGATGAGAGAGTAGATGTCTTTGGTATTGTGACCGCAGCTCTAAATACCCCATCACCCCATGGTGTATTGGGATCTAGTGGAGGAGGTTCCTGAACTATAGGGGCTCTGGCCAAGGAGCTGAAGGCTGTGAGACTGGTGATAAAGGGAGAGCTTCAGGATGGTGTCCAGTTTAACATGGGATTTAGGACTCAAAAATTGAGGCTCTCTCCCCTTCCAAAGGATTATATTTCCCTTTATCCAGATTTTCATAAGTCTGAGGCAGCCAGACAAGTGACTCCTGACGTACAGGAGGAGCAGGAGTATCAGATTCTGAATCAGAAGAGTCAGACCGTTCAGATTGTAAAGGAGCCAAAGGAATATACATAAGGTTACACAGAGACCACACACTTACAGGAATGCATTCCTCAGACTGATAGGCTCTACGCAAACAACGCATCACTCTGTCCACTCATTAAGACGCAAAGTCCCTTTTTCTGGGTCCAACCAGTAACAGTGCTTATGAATTGCCTGAAATAATTTCCAAAAAATTCTCTTTCACTTTCACTCCACAGCTATGTAGTAAAGGGTTTTAGAAGCACAATATAGTCAGCAAGCTCAGAAGGTGATTGCCCCATTGTGTCCCTGATTGACAAATCCACGGGGGTGTACTCACCAAGTGCTTCCACTGTCCTCTGATCTCTTGGCTGGAATTCCCCGTGTCTTCTGGCACTGCAATAAAAGCCTCAAAAGCTACTTGTGCCCTCAGGACCTTGTTCAGGCGCCAAATGTCAGGACCAACCCAACAATGAATTGACCTGAGGGAGCGGTGCCACAGAAGAATAAGGAAAAAGAAGACTCAGAAATAAAGTGGGGGTCAGGGGGCTCATGCCATTCGCAGGCAAAAGCCCAGAGCCTAATCCTAGCATGCCTTTTACTGTTAACATCTACTTCCTTGTTGGTGCTCTAGAGATACCTGTTCTTTACAATCTCAGATCGGGGATAAAGATACACAATGCACAGTCCTCAGTGTCAAACCTTCAGGCCTTTCATGACTTTGTTTAGCCCTTTGGCTAGTGACGCCCTTTCTCAGCAATTCCCTCAAGGCTCTGGTTAAGGGAACAGTCACAAATGGTTTTCCATCAGTCACATCAGTACTTCAACATCATCTACTTTTTACTGCTCCCAGCCCTTCACCTGGGGGCGATGAGAAAGTCATTCTTATTTTTCAAAGAAACCCTGTTAATTATAGTACAGGCCTGTGCATAGCCTATTCCCTACACCAATCTGACCCTATCACATCCTCTCAGAGCCTGAGGGGCTCCTTCTCTCAACCTCAGAATATCTGTGTAACTTCCTCACTCCAGGCCTGGAAGGTCTGTGGAGCTGAGCCTCCTTCTGTCCTGTTCACAGCTGAACCCGGCCCCTAGCCTGCTGCCCCACACCCAGGCCAGCGCTGAAGGGGATGGAGAGAAGGAGGCAGGCCACCATTAGGCAAATTATATAAGTAGTCTTGTTCAGACTTCAAAGACAAAGCAAGCTCTGACCTTGCTTCTAAGCTGCCTGGACACAGCCCTGACTGTGAGTGCCCTGACTGTTTGCTCTGAGTGCAAGATCTGTGGCACCATAGATAAGATAGTGGACAAATCTTGAAACTGTTGAGCCCTTGGAGGAGCCCAGGTCAACCAAGCCCCAGGCTTAACAATATTATAAGTTTAATAAGATAAAGCAAGAGTATTAACATGAAACCAGAGCTGCAATTGGTCACAGATTGATGATGATGTCAGTTTGTGTCCTGGGATTGTAAGTGGGAACCCCAAACTGCAACCTTTGAACCCTCACCCATGGAGCAGACACCCTGCCTGGGGCCCTTTCCCAGTTGGGACTCCAGATGTGCTGTCATAGGACTTGCCAGCGCTGTTTGAGTCTGGATGTCAAAACCCAATTGGGTGATGTATCTTCTGCTGTTTCTATTTCTCTTCTCTTTTAATGTTAGTATATTGAAAGTAAGCTAGATAATTCTCTATTAAATATTGGTATTATTTATTTGTATATAATGAGTGGCTTATTTTATTAACAAATCCTTTGAATCTGAGATGGAAGTGAAGACTTTCGGGAAAACACCCACTGACCACCGTCTTCTCCCCACCGTCTTCTCCTTCACAGGGATGATAGTGTAAGAATGGGTTAGCATAAGAACGGCCATCTTAGAGGCCAGAAAAACCATTTTTACTGAGTATGTGACTTGAGGGAAGAAGAACTAGATAAAACCTGGGAGACAAGTTAATCTTAAGTACCAAGAATGTGGGCGGCTGCGACACTGAAAATTAGGTAAACAGGTCTGATAAGTTTATCTCGTTAAGACACCAGGATAGAGATATGCACAGCTGTGTGTGTGTGTGTGTGAAAAATTCCTGTGAGTTAGGTAATTTAGAAATATCATGATTTGAAAATGCTATATAACCCCTTGGCTCTGAGTGCTCAGGGTCCTTGTTGAAACCCGCTGCGTCGGGCAGACACTTGGACCCCAGCTAGCTGGAAATAAACCTTGCTGTGTGTCTTGCATTATCGTGAGTGTCCTCTGTTCCTTTGAGGGAGGGCAACTCCGGACCCTAACAATAGTAGGGGTTCTCCAGGATGGACACAGGGTCACCACTGCCCAGACTGTTCTTCCCTCAGGCAGAAACAGGTATCGGAAATTGTTGCCTCTCAGCCTCACCCCTGAGTGAACCACAATGCTGTCAGCTCAGGAGGGCCCATCCAGCATTCTCTGAGCATCCGCACCTGGCTCAGGGGATGGGAAGGGCTGGCCCTGCAAACAAGACCCCAGCCACCTGCCATAGCATCCAGGGCACCATTAACAGACTCTCCAGAGACAGGGGGGGATGGAGGCTCACAGTCTAGGGAGGGAAGCAGGCCAGCCCAGAGGCGGAGTTCTGGGGCTGAACTTCGCACAAGATGACCCAGAGTTCCAGAAACATCAACTTGCTCTGTTTCCTACACCCTCGCTCATCTACTTCAGAAACCTCATTTGAGGTGACCTGGACATAATTAAACTTGTCATTAAAGTTGTAATTTGATCTCTTTCAGTTTTAAGATGTTTGCTGGAAAGACCTTAAAATCAATTTGAAATATAAATATCCCAGCTCTGTTTCCCATCCCCCAGCTTCCTGAGGGGTCTATCTGGGAACAGAGGAGGGCCTGCACATATTCTCAGAGTCAGGAGGGTGCTCAGGTGTTTACCCAGCCCTGGCTGAACTCTGCTGAGCTCTGGGTGGCGGGGAGACCTAGGACCTGTGCCCCGTATGGGTGGGGTCCATATAGGCTGTACCCTGAGGTCCACACTATCCACTGAGGCCCCTCTGGACACGTGGTCTCTCTCTGAAGCCTCTCTGTCCAATTCCAGCTGGCTTCTGTCCCTGCTGGTCCTCTCATTATTTTGCATGGGGTCTGGGACCTTCTGGATCCTTCCAGGCCCCTCACCCCACAACCCTACCTTCACATGTCCATTCTAGATAACTTCCTCTGCCCCTGCCTCCCCTGCCAGGTGACACATCCACACTGGCCATGGGACTCTGAGAGCTCTGAGTGCCCCCAGGGGACTCGGAGGGAAGTGAGGCACCCAGTTCCCTAGAAACCCTCCCAGCAGGGGAATCCAGCACCTTGACTCTGAACTTCCATCCCTTTCTCTCCCTCTCCCTCTGCTGACAATTCCTCACAACAAAGGATGGCTTTCTACTCCCACTCTGTCTAATAGAGCCTATCTCTACCTCCAAGGGTCCCCCTTCCGATGGGACCTGCTGTTCTCTCTTTCCCTGGGGCAGAATTTTCAAAGGAACGCAGCAATGAAGCTGGAAAATGGCACCCAGATATTTCAGGGTAAATCACGCCCAGATATTTCAGAAACAAGGTCCGTCTAGTCAAGGCTATGGTTTTTCCAGTGGTCATGTATGGATGTGAAAGTTGGACTATACAGAAAGCTGAGTACAGAAGAATGGATGCTTTTGAACTGTGGTGTTGGAGAAGACCCTTGAGAGTCCTTTGGACTGCAAGGAAATCCAACCAGTCCATCCTAAAGGAAATGAGTCCTGGGTGTTTCACTGGAAGGACTGATGTTGAAGTTGAAACTCCAATACTTTGGCCACCTGATGCGAAGAGCTGACTCATTTGAAAAGACCCTGATGCTGGGAAAGGTTGAGGGCAGGAGGAGAAGGGGACAACAGAGGATGAGATGGTTGGATGGCATCATCAACTCAATGGACATGGGTTTGGGTGGACTCTGGGAGTTGGTAATGGACAGGGAGGCCTGGCATGCTGCAGTCCATGAGGTTGCAAAGAGTCAGACACGACTGAGCGACTGAACTGACTGATTTAAAAAACACTATTCTCCAATTTTGAGAAGAACAGGGACTTAAATTTTCTCACTCTAGAGTCACTTGGAGTTTCCTTTCCTTTCTGTATTCCCAGAGGGAGCATTTAGGCTCAAATTTACACCAGTTCCCAAGGGCCCTGATGGCCGAGAGCTCACACAGCACCCTAGTGTTCAGGATGCATCCATAAATCACCCCCTTAGTGAAAAAGTGAAAGTGAAAGTCTCTCAGTCGTGTCCAACTCTTTGTGATCCCATGGACTGTATAGCCCATGGAGTTCTCCTGGTCAGAATACTGGAGTGGGTAGCCTTTCCCTTCTCCAGGGGATCTTCCCAACCCAGGTCTCCTGTATTGCAGGCAGATTCTTCACCAGCTGAGCTGTAAGGGAAGCCTCACTCCCTTAGGTGAGAAAGTAAAGGGCTCTGGAAGCTTCCCTGAGGCCCAGTGGTCAGGATTCCATGCTTGCACTGCAGAGTGCAAGGGTTCGATCCCTGGTAGAGAAACTAAAATCTTGCAAGTCAGTCCACAAAAATACAGAAACAAATATCAGGATCTACAGGTAGAATGTCTATGAAGTGCCACTCTTGGGTGATGTCCTGTCTGATTTCCCTCTCCCCCAGGTTTGCTGTGGGCCTTAAAACCGACTCTGGGGACAATACCATTGCCATCTATGTCTACACTCAGTTTGAAGATGACGCAGTGACTGTGTGATCTGCAACGCAAGGCAGGAGGGAAAATGGGGTACTGAGGAGAGGATGGAGATGCCCTTCCAGAGGAGGGAGTACCTTTGAACTCTGCTTCCAGGTAGAGAGCTCGGAGTTCAAGGGGAGTTGGAATTCTCCTCTCTTCACTTCAACTGCCTGTCCCTCAGCTCAATGAGACCCAGTGAGCAGCCTTTAACTAGTCACGTGAGCATCGTCTTTGTACAGAGAACTGTTTCCTTATAAGACTGCAGTCTCCTGACACACCTTCACCTGCATCTACAGGCACACCTACTACTTTTACCCCAGAAATAAGCACTAGATAAGTCACCGGGGTGCTTTTTGGCCTCCTGGGTGTTCAAAGTTCAAGTTAGTTCCATTCCTCTGTGTTGCCCTTCTTCCCCTCCAGGTTCCTGGGAACATTATTTTTTCTGTTACCTTGTTGCTGCCTTTATCCAGGTGTTATTAATGGCTTAGCTTTGCAGGACATTGCACACTGCTTTTTCCAGCAGAGCACTGTCTCTGGGCTTGGGGGGATGGGGGCAGGGTGAGTCCATGTGTGTCTGTGCTTCTCTGTGTGAGCACGAAGGTCCCCACCCTCGCATCATGCCATGTGATGTCACCTCTCCTTTGCTCCCCACGAACATTCGTCGAACCCAGGTAAGCCAGGACTAGAAAGATAAACCTACTGTGGTAAACCAACAACCAGAAGAATTAAAAAGCCAACAACTAAATCCACGTAGAGATTGTGTTTGGATGCCCTTTGGGTCCCAAGCATGTTCCTATAACTGGCACAGCTCTGAAGGCTGATGCCCAGACCTATAGGGAATAAACATGAAAACTAGATTCAGGTTTGAAGTTCCAGGAGCAGGTGTCCCAGAGACTCAGGTGTCCTCCCACCTAGCTGGGGACCCTTCCTGGCATGAGCGCACATCTCGATAGGTGATGGTGTATGGGGACCTCTTCACCCGGTACAAACATCGCATGCCCTTCAATGAAGTCAACACCATCTACATCATGGGTGCCATGCCTGCAAAAGTTTCTAGGTCAGTCTGCCCACCCAATACCTGTTACTGGGGCTGGGTTTGGGGTCCCATTCTTTGTGCCCAGGGTCTGCTGCATGAAGCGAGAGAGATCAACCAGTCTCCTATCCAGGTGACTCTGGGGATACGCCTCTAGCTCCCCTGTCCCGTCCGTGTGTCGCTGTCTCTATCTGGGACACCCGCTCAGTCTCCGGGACTCCTTGGCCACTCATCTCTGCTTCTCTCTACCCCCACTCTGCTTAGGAGGCCGTGTGGTTGTAGAAAGAACCCGGGCTTGGGAGTCAAACTGAATCCAGCTCAAATCCCCAGCTGTGCCATTCTCACCGGCTGGGGGTATCTTAGACAAGTGACTCCACCTCTCCCAGCCTCAGTTTCCTTACCTGTGGAAGGAGCACTGTCTCTGCTGTCCCATGGGTCTTAGTGTGAGTTCAGTGAGGCGATACATGTCAGGAGGCACAGAATAGCCTCTCTGGGCCCCACCTGAGTCTATTTGACCCTCTCAGTGTTTTCAAATTTTTGAATATCTACAATTCAAAAAGGTCAAGAGGTCAGGAGCAGTTTTGCAAGATGAAAGAGTTCTGGAGCTGCCTGGTGGTGTTGGTTCCACAACTATGGGAGTTGACTCTATACCATTAAACTGCACAGTTAAAAATACATAGATGGTCAGTTTTACATAATGTGCATTTCACCACCATTTAGGGGAAAAAAAGGTCAGGCAGATTGCTTCTTCCTCCTGAATATGGAGAGGGCCCAGTCCTCCAGGGTGCTGATCAGAATTTCTAGATGGGCCGATTAAGCCTACATTCCTGGGGAAGATCAAAGCTATTATTAGGTCAGGTATTAATAACCTAGGTTTGCTATCACAGGCTTTAGCAAAAGTGACACCATTTTGAGCTTGTGGTTTTCTCTTTCACTATTCCCCACTTCGTAAGGGATTTGATTTAGGTCACACCTGAATGGTCCAGTGGTTTTCCCTACTTTATTCAATTTAAGTCTGAATTTGGCAATAAGGAGTTCATGATCTGAGCCACAGTCAGCTCCCGGTCTTGTTTTTGCTGACTGTATAGAGCTTCTCCATCCTTGGCTGCAAAGAATATAATCAGTCTGATTTTGGTGTTGATCACCTGGTGATGTCCATGTGTAGAGTCTTCTCTTGTGTTGTTGGAAGAGGGTGTTTGCTATGACCAGTGCATTCTCTTAGCAAAACTCTATTAGCCTTTGCCCTGCTTCATTCTGTACTCCAGAGCCAAATTTGCCTGTTACTCCAGGTGTTTCTTGACTTTCTACTTTTGCAGGTAGGAAGGTCTTGTAGGTCTTCATAGAACCGTTCAACTTCAGCTTCTTCAGCATTACTGGTCAGGGCATAGACTTGGATTACCATGACATTGAATGGATTGCCTCGGAAATGAACAGAGAGCATTCTGCTGTTTCTGAGACTGCATCTAAGTACAGAATTTCAGACTCTTTTGTTGACTATGAAGGCTACTCCATTTCTTCTGAGGGATTCTTGCCCATAGTAGTAGATATAATGGTCATCTGAGTTAAATTCACCCATTCCAGTTCATTTTAGTTTGCTGATTCCTAAAATGTCAATGTTCACTCTTGCCATCTCCTGTTTGACCACTTTCAATTTGCCTCGATTCATGGACCTAACATTCCAGGTTCCTATGCAATATTGCTCTTTACAGCATCGGACCTTGCTTCTATTACCAGTCATATCCACAGCTGGGTATTGTTTTTGCTTTGGCTCCATCTCTTCGTTCTGTCTGAAGTTATTTCTCCACTGATCTCTAGTAGCATATTGGGCACCTACCGATCTGGGGAGTTCATCTTTCAGTGTCCTATCCTTTTGCCTTTTCATACTGTTAATGGGGTTCTCAAGGCAAGAACACTGAAGTGCTTTGCTATTCCCTTCTCCAATGGACCACATTTTGTCAGAACTCTCCACCATGACCTGTCCATCTTGGGTGGCCCTAGACGCATGGCTCATAGTTTCATTGAGTTAGACAAGGCTGTGGTCCATGTGATTAGATTGGTTAGTTTTCTGTGGTTGTGGTTTTCAGTCTGTCTGCCCTCTGATGGAGAAAGATAAGAGGCTTATGGAAACCTCCTTTATGGGAGAGACTGACTGAAGGAGAAATGGGTTTGTTCTGATGGGCGGGGCCATGCTCAATAAATCTTTAATTCAATTTTCTGTTGTTGGGTGGGCTGTGTGCCCTCCCTGCTATTTATGTGGGGCCTAGCTATGAAGAGCTACCCCACACCCAAGGTCAGGGTGGTGGCCGAGAGGAGCTGTCCCACGTCCAAGAGGCGGTGGCTGCGCGGGCATAGGAGGGCCGAGAGGAACTACTCCACATTCAAGGTCAGGAGGGGCGGGCTTGAGGAGATACCCCTCATCAAAGGTAAGGCACAGTGGCTGCACTTTGCTGGAGCAGCTGTGAAGAGATATTCCACAACCAAGGTATGAGAAACCCAAATAAGACGGTAGGTATTGGGAGGGGGCATTAGAGGGCAAACACACTGAAATCATAATCACAAAAAACTAGTTGATCTGATCATATGGACCACAGCCCTGTCTAACTCAATGAAACTAAGCCATGCCATGTGGGGCCACTCAAGACGGACGGGTCATGGTGGAGAGGTCTGACAGAATGTGGTCCACTGGAGAAGGGAATGGCAAACCACTTCAGTATACTTGCCTTGAGAACCCCATGAACAGTATCAAAAGGCAAAATGATAGGATACTGAATGAGGAATTCCCCAGGTCGGTAGGTGCCCAGTATGCTACTGGAGATCAGTGGAGAAATAACTCCAGAAAGAATGAAGGGATGGAGCCAAAGCGAAACAAATACCCAGCTGTGGCTGTGACTGGTGATAGAAGCAAGGTCCGATGCTGTAAAGAGCAATATTGCATAGGAACCTGGAATGTTAGGTCCATGAATCAAGGCAAATTGGAAGTGGTCAAACAGGAGATGACAAGAGTGAACATCGACATTCTAGGAATCAGTGAACTAAAATGGACTGGAATGGGTGAATTTAACTCAGATGACCATTATATCTACTACTGTGGGCAGGAATCCCTCAGAAGAAATGGAGTAGCCATCATGGTTAACAAAAGAGTCCAAAATGCAGTACTTGGATGCAATCTTAAAAATGACAGAATGATTTCTGTTCGTTTCCAAGGCAAACCATTCAATATTACAGTAATCCAAGTCTATGCCCCAACCAGTAATGCTGAAGAAGCCGAAGTTGAATGGTTCTATGAAGACCTACAAGACCTTTTAGAACTAACACCCAAAAAAGATGTCCTTTTCATTATAGGAGACTGGAATGCAAAAGTAGGAAGTCAAGAAACACCTGGCGTAACAGGCAAATTTGGCCTTGGAGCACGAAGTGAAGCAGGGCAAAGGCTAATAGAGTTTTGTCAAGAGAACGCACTGGTCATAGCAAACACCCTCTTCTAACAACACAAGAGAAGACTCTACACATGGACATCACCAGATGGTCAACACTGAAATCAGATTGATTATATTCTCTGCAGCCAAAGATGGAAAAACTGTATACAGTTAGCAAAAACAAGACCAGGAGCTGACTGTGGCTCAGATCATGAACTCCTTATTGCCAAATTCAGATTTAATTAAAGAAAGTAGGGAAAACCACTAGACCATTCATCTATGACCTAAATCAAATCCCTTATGATTATACAGTGGAAGTGAGAAATAGATTTATGGAACTAGATCTGATAGATAGAGTGCCTGATGAACTGTGGATGGAGGTTCATGACATTGTACAGGAGACAGGGATCAAGATCATCCCCCATGGAAAAGAAATGCAAAAAAGCAAAATGGATGCCTGAGGAGACTTACAAATAGCTGTGAAAAGAAGAGAAGTGAAAAGCAAAGGAGAAAAGGAAAGATATAAGCATAAACTCTGAATGCAGAGTTTCAAAGAATAGCAAGGAGAGATAAGAAAGCCTTCCTCAGTGATCAATGCAAAGAAATGAGGAAAACAACAGAGTAGGAAAAACAAGAGATCTCTTCAAGAAAATTAGAGATATCAAGGGAACATTTCATGCAAAGATGGGCTCGATAAAAGACAGAAATGGTATGGACCTAACAGAAGCAGAAGATATTAAGAAGAGGTGGCAAGAATACACAGAAGAAGTGTACAAAAAAGATCTTCATGATGAAGACAATCACGATGGCATGATCACTAACCTGGAACCAGACATCTTGGAATGTGAAGTCAAGTGGGCCTTAGAGAGCATCACTACGAACAAAGCTAGTGGAGGTGACGGAATTCCAATTGAGCTATTTCAAATCCTGAAAGATGATGTGTGAAAGTGCTGCACTCAATATACCAGCAAATTTGGAAAACTCAGCAATGGCCTCAGGACTGGAAAAGGTCAGTCTTCATTCCAATCCCAAAGACAGGCAATGCCAAAGAATGCTCAAACTACCGCACAATTGCACTCATCTCACATGCTAGTAAAGTGATGCTCAAAATTCCCCAAGCCAGGCTTCAGCAATATGTGAACCATGAACTTCCAGATGTTGAAGCAGGTTTTAGAAAAGGCAGAGGCACCAGAGATCAAATTGCCAACATCCGCTGGATCATGGAGAAAGCAAGAGAGTTCCAGAAAAACATCTATTTCTGCTTCATTGACTATGCCAAAGCCTTTGACTGTGTGGATCACAATAAACTGTGGAACATTCTGAAAGAGATGGGAATACCAGACCACCTGACCTGCCTCTTGAGAAATCTGTATGCAGGTCAAAAATCAACAGTTAGGATTGGACATGGAACAACAGACTGGTTCCAAATTGGGAAAGGAGTACGTCAAGGCTGTATATTGTCACCTTGCTTATTTAACTTCTATGCAGAATACATCATGAGGAACGCTGGGCTGGAAGAAGCACAAGCTGGAATCAAGATTGCCAGGAGAAATATCAATAACCTCAGATAAGCAGATGACACCACCCTTAAGGCAGAAAGTGAAGAGGAACTAAAGAGCCTCTTGATGAAAGTGAAAGAGGAGAGTGAAAAAGTTTGCTTAAAGGTCAACATTCAGAAAACTAAGATCATGGCATCTGGTCCCATCACTTCATGGCAAATGTTTCCATGGGAAACAATTGAAACAGTGACAGACTTTATTTTCTTAGGCTTTAAAATCACTGCAGATGATGACTGCAGCCATGAAATTAAAAGATGCTTGCTCCTTAGAAGAAAAGCTAGGACCAACCTAGACAGCATATTAAAAAGCAGAGACATTACTTTGCCAACAAAAGTCTGTCTAGTCAAGGCTATGGTATTTCCAGTAGTCATTTATGGATATGAGAGTTGGACTATAAAGAAAGCTGAGCACCAAAGAATTGATACTTTTGAACTGTGGTATTGGAGAAGACTCTTGAGAGTCCCTTGGACTGCAAGGAGATCCAACCAGTCCATCCTAAAGGAGATCAGTCCTGAGTGTTCATTGGAAGGACTGATGTTGAAGCTGAAAATTCAATACTTTGGCTACTGATGCGAAGAGCTGACTCATTTGAAAATACTCTGATGCTGGGAAAGATTGAAGGAGGGAGAAGAAAGGGATGACAGAAGATGAGATGGTTAGATGGCATCACCAACTCAATGGACATGAGTTTGAGTAAGCTCCAGAAGTTGGTGGTGGATAGGGAGGCCTGGCATGCTGTAGTCCATGAGGTCACAAAGAATCGGACACAACTGAGTGACTGAACTGAAGTGAACTGATTGATTCCCCACTCTGAGCAAACTCTCAGCCTAAGCAAGAGATGGAATCAGAATTTAAGGCATTAGCATCACTCTCAGCTGCTGATCTATAGTCCGCACAGCTTTGTTCACCCTTGGTGTGATATTCAATTGTCATGAGGTATATGTTTAATCCTGTGACATTTGTAACAGAACAAGACCCATGGAGGCTTCCTGGGACAACCCCACCCCACTTCCATGTCTGGTGGTAAAACTTTGGCTAGGCTTTCCTAAGTTTCAAGGAAAAAATTTAATCAGCAAAGTGAGAAAAAGTAGAAGCAAAGGAAAACAATCAAGCAAGACAAAATGGTAATAGTTTAGCCATTAAACTCAGTCAAGGACTTTTAGTTCCTCCTCAAGGGCTATAGATAATATTCTGAGCCAAATCCTTTGTGCTGTTTTGCAGATATAGAAACCTCAACCACGTGGAAGGAGTTAACTGTACGCTGCCCACAAGGACATAGAATCTGGAAGCTTGAGGATGTTGATTCCCATTTACCTCACCACCCACCAGTCTGAAGACATCCATGAGCTAATCACACATCCTGCAACCCTCTCCCTCACCCTGAGTTTAAAACCCTTTCCCTGATAGGCATCATGGAGTTTGTGTGCTTTAAGCAATAGCTACCTGGATTCCTTGTTTGGTGCCTCCAATAAATGCTACACTATCCTTCATCATAACCCAGTTATCAGTAGATTGGTTTTACCCAATGTGAATGAGCTCTTAGTGAGTGGAGGTAAATCTGATCTAGGTAGTGATGGATAGATTGAAAACTTTGATGATAAGTTCAATTGAAAGATTACCTTCTGTAGCAATGGATTGGGGAATACAGATAGGACATTATCTTGCCAGATCAATGCAGAGGAAAGGAAAGGAGAAGGAGAAAGGGTTCCATGTTTATTTGAAATATGAAGTCTTAATCCATTATCCCCTCCAAAGGCAGGCTACCTGAATGTCAGCTACTGTTCTTCTTTATCTGTTTGATTTGGAGGTCTCCAGCACTTGTTAGGAACAGGTGGCAGGTGGGGTCATCTTCACTTGTGAGATGTGTATCCAAGGTTCAAGAGTTTGACTGCCATCTGGGCAGCTGAGAGAACCTGGTACAGTTCCTTCCATGGAGATTAAAGGGCAGTGTTTGCTCTTGGTGATTCCAAGCAAATGGTAGAAGACAATTGGGAACATTAGTTTGCTGAGTCATAGCCAGGTGTTTGAAGAAACTAGAATTCAGGATCCAGTCTAGTTTACAGGTATAAGACAAAACCTCAAAGACAATTAAGAGCACTAGAATCTAAGGTCTACAGAGGTGCAAGTATAATTATTCCATGAACAATCCATTTTCCCCAGCTTAGGAGTGGCTTCCAGAATATTCCTGCCCATTATGCCAACTCACCTGATCAGTTCAGTCATTTCAGTCGCTCAGTCGTGTCCAACTCTTTGCGACCCCATGGACCACAGCACGCCAGGCTTCCCTGTCCGTCACCAACTCCCGGAGCTTGCTCAAACTCATGTCCATCAAGTTGGCGATGCCATCCAACCATCTTTTCCTCTGTCGTCCCCTTCTCCTGCCTTCAACCTTTCCTAGCATCAGAATCTTTTCCAATGAATCAGCTCTTCGCATCATGTGGCCAAAGTATTGGAATTTCAGCTTCAGGATCAGTCCTTCCAATGAATATTGAGGACTGATTTCCTTTAGGATTGACTGGTTTCTCCTTGCAGTCCAAGGGACTCTCAACTCGCCTGGGTCCAGTACAAAGATGTAGGGCCTGAGGGGCATCATGAAGGAATGTGTTCCATGTTGCCTGGGACCCAAAGCACACGTGCAGTGGAGAAAAGCAGGTCAGTGGAAAGACAGAATGATTTTTCTACTTTCTCTGTAGAGAACATGTCCAATCTTCATCACATGAAGAAGCAGAGTATGAGGCCAAAAAAAGAAAGTCTTATGGTGCCAAGATATTAATTAATAAAAAGAGTATTTTCCCAGATTTCTGTGATGTTTAGGGTATTTGTCAACAGCTTTGGCTTGAATACGGTGCCCTGCCATCCACCCAATTCACATGACCACTGTCACCCATTTTGGCCCCCAGTATTTTTTATTCATGGAAGTAGTCATATTTTTCATTTATGGTCATGACACAGGGTTTCTTAAAAAAAAAAAAAAGCCTATAATAAGTCGTTTAAAGGAAATTGGGAAATAAGGCTGATTGGTCCCAAGGGAGTTACCCAAAGACTGAAAGCAGAAGCAGCTGTGTGTCTGGTTAATCAGCTGATATGACACAGATTCTTCCCCGAAGGAGGAAGTGTAACCAGATCTTGACGTTGAGGGTGCTGCATCCCTTTGGCTGCAAGTTCTTCTACTCCTTACCCCTACCCCTGCCATCCAAGGAAAGGACACCTTCGACCCTTCACAGCCCAGCCCAAGGGCCACCTCCTCTCTGAATTCTCTCAGGACTTCGCAGGTCAGATACTGGAGGCCGCAGATGGAATCTGTGGGGTACTTGCTTTGTGTCAGGCATCAACTAAGTGCCTTAGAAGCTTTAGCTCATTCAGTGCTCACAGCAGTCATATAAAATAAGACCTGTGGTTAGCTGCTTCTCACAGAAGAGCAAATACTGAGGCTTAGAGAGTGTTGCTGTTGTTGTTCAATCCCTAAGCGGAGTTCAACTCTTGGGACCCCATGGACTGTAGCCCGCCAGGCTCCTCTGTCCCTGGGATTCCCAGGCAAGAATACTGGGATGCATTCAGATCTTCAGGTGATCTTCCTGACCGAGGGATGGAACCTGAGTCCCCCATTTGGCAGGCAGATTCTTTACACTGAGCCACTTGGAAAACCTTTAGAGAGATGTAGGGGAGCAAAGTTTGTCACCCCAAAATATGTGCTTTTGCTTTGCCATGAGGATTCATTTAAACTGATTTTTTTTTTTTTTTTTGCCTCAAGGCAAGTGGGATCTTAGTTCCCCTGACCAGGAATCAAACCTGTGACCATGCCGTGGAGGCGCAGGAACACACAGCCTTAGCCACGGGAAAACCAGGGAAGTCCCCAGGCTGATTCTTTTTCAGAAATGGAAGACCCAAAGTTTTTCTTGCTGTTGTTCGGTCACTCAGTTGTGTCCAACTCTTTGTGATCCCAAGGACTGCAGCACGCCAGGCCTCCCTGTCCTTCACCATCTCCCAGAGCCTGCTCAAACTCACGTTCATTGAGTTGGCGATGCCATCCAACCCTCTCATCGTCTGTTGTCCCCTTCTCTTGCCACTCAGTGCCAGAAAGAATGTAGATAAAGGGCCCGTTCCAGAAATAGGGCCATGACCAGGGATATCTATGGAAGAACATGCGCGAGGTGTGGTGGGGGAACCTGGAAGGGCCTCGAGATTGGCGTCAATTCTGTGCCCAGCAAGCACTTATTTACCCAACATTTGTCTTTCTGTGTATAGCCTTCCTCCTCACCGAGGTCCCAAAACATTACCCTCAACATTCTCTGGTGTCTTTAGCTGAAAGTGGCATTTAAGGTGAGGGCTTTGACTATTTTGTTGGGTTAGATCTTCTGCATCTCTCTCTTGTATATGTGTTATTAAATCCTTGTTAGATTTTTCTCCTGTTAATCTGTCTCATGTCAATTCATTTCTTAGACCAGCTAGAAGAACCTAGACAGGTACAGAAAAATTTCTTCCTTCCCCAACATCCATGTTGTGTCAGAATTTCCTTCCCCTTTTTAATTTTTTTTTCTGGCTGTGCTGCACAAAGCGTGAGATCTTAGTTTCCTGACCTTTCCTAGTTTCCTGAGATTAAACTTACACCCTTGGCAGTAAATGCGCAGAGTCCTAACCACTTGACCAGCAAGTAATTCTCAGAATTCCCTTCCTTTTCAAGGCTGAATGATATCTCATTGTATGTACAGACCACATTTTGCTTATCTGGTCATCCATGATAGACTCTTGGGTTGCTTCTACTGCTTGGCTGCTGTAAATAATACCATGAACACGGGTGTACATATATCTCTTCAAGTCCCTGCTTTCAGTTTCTCAGAGTATATACCCAGAAGTGGAGTTTTTGGATCATACGGGAATTCATTGTTTAGTTTTTCAAGGAATCTTCATACTGTTTGTTGGTGTCCGTCTCAGCCTATGCACAGTGATGTTAACCATTCAGGAATACCTGGGGCCTTTACGGGGGCCGTTACCACTGGTGGGAGTGCCCAAAGGCATTTCCCTAGCTGGAGACAAAATTGTGGCTGGACAGGACTTTGGAGTTCTTTTTACGGTTGCAAGACACAGATTAGCAACAATCATCAGGGGGCTCAAGGATTATCACTCTCAGGTCCTGAGGGCCACACAGCGACGATGGCCAGTGGAGAGGAGAGGGAGAGAGTACAGACCTGGAGTTCTGCCTTTACTGGGATCCAAGGGTGGAGTTCCTTGAACCCCAAATAATAACCAAATATCAGTAACCTCAAACATGCAGATGACACCACCCTTAAGGCAGAAAGCAAAGAGGAACTAAAGAGCCTTTTGATGAATGTGAAAGAGGAGAGTGAAAAAGTTGGCTTAAAACTCAACATTCAGAAAACGAAGATCATGGCAGCTGGTCCCATCACTTCATGGCAAATAGATGGGGAAACAATGGAAACAGTGACAGATTTTCTTTTCCTGGGCTCCCAAATCACTGCAGATGGTGACTGCAGCCATGAAATTTAAAGACGTTTGCTCCTTGGAAGAAAAGCTAGGACAAACCTAGACAGCATATTTAAAAGCAGAGACATTACTTTGCTAATAAAGGTCTGCATAGTCAAAGCTATGGTTTTTCCAGTAGCCATGTATGGATGTGAGAGTTGGACTACAAAGAAAGCTGAGCACTGAAGAATTGATGCTTTTTGAACTGTGGTGTTGGAGAAGATTCTTGAGAGTCCCTTGAATTGCAAGGAGATCAAACCAGTCAATCATAAAGGAAATAAGTCCTAAAATGAAGGCAAGAGGAGAAGGGGATGACAGAGGATGAGATGGTTGGATGGCATCACTGAGTCAATGGACAAGAGTTTGAACAAGCTCCGGGAGTTGGTGATGGACAGGGAAGCCTGTCCAGCTGGAGTCCGTGGGGTTGCAAAAAGTCGGACTGAGTGACTGAACTGAACTGAGCTGAATTGAAGGGTGGCTTGCTTAGGCAGGAGCCAGGGGCCAGGAAGAGACATTCAGGTTCTCTCACATGATTATCTAGGTTCCCCAAGGTTTTCTAGACACTGGAACTTCATGGGCTGGGCTGGTCTGGTGCCTTGCATTGAAGCTATCTCCAGCTGGAGATGTGTTTATTCAAGATGTGTGTTTGAAAAGGATGCTTTAGCAAAGAGAAGCTTAATGCCAGGCCCTTAGGATCAGGCGCTTGCACTGCATTTCCCGTCACAGCCTCACCACTTAACATTCCCAGAGCTAGGCTGCTGGATGAGATTTTAAGTTATAAACGGCTGTCACCACCATCCGGACCAAGCTCCAGACATTTTCAGCACCCAGATGACTCCTTCAGGTCTCTCATAGTTGGCTCGCACAAAGAGTAATCACTTTTCTGATCAGTTGTTTGATTTTATGTAATCAAAATGCTCCCAGCCTGTGCTCAGCTGTGTCTGGCTCATGTGCTCAACTGTGAGGGTTCGTTGATGACCTTGACTGTATCTTCGGTCCTTTTTTATTGCAGAGGGCTACTACATTGTAGGTATATCACCATTCATTTTTCCTTTCTTCAACTTGTAAACAGTTGTGTGCTTCCAGTGCGGGGTTATGATGAGTGAAGCTGTTATGCACATGTGCATATGTTCTCATCTCTCTTGGGTAAATATCTAGGAGCAGAAGAGCCAGGACATAGGAGAGGTAGAGGTTTGACTTTATTATGATCCACCAACCTGTTTTCAACACTGTGGTGTTTTACACTCCAACCTGCAGTGAATGAGTTCCAGTTGCTGTGTATCCCAGTCAATGAGGAAATGGTCCCCGCTTCCCTGGCGTCGAAGAGGATTGCAAAGAATGCGTCCTTCTTTTCTTCCTTTTTGCTCCAGCTGTGTCTTCTGCATCTTGAATCCATTTGAATTCTGGTTGATCCAGGAATCTACTGGCGATGAGGGTAGATAGAGGAGGCAAGTTGGCTCAGTCTATAGGAACATCTCAAAGAAGTCAGTCTTTGCAAATTCTGGGGCACCCAGGTGAGTGCAAGAAGGGTGATAGGTGCAGACCCAAATGCAGACCCAGGGACACCTGCTCTCCCTCCGTGCCTGCAGGACGTCAGCTGCCCATCCAGGCTGGACCCTAGGGCCCTGTCTCTAGCATGCGATGGGACCCACTTGACATCATGGAAGTCTACTGTCATCATGTCTTTCCTCCCCACCCTGCATCCTTACCCAGCTGATCCTGAGTCTCCGTTTCAGTCAATCATTTCCTTTAACAGGGTGCTGGGGCCATTAAAAACAGTTTATTCACGTCACTTGAAATTTCGTATTATGTCTCAGACCTCTCTGCTTCCCATTCTAAAGCCCAGATTCAAGAGAGAGAAGAGAGAAATTCACAGAGAGGAGGGATCAGAAGCTCCCGGGGCATCACTGTACCTAAGGATAAGGGAACCTCCAGTATGAGGTTTTCTATTTGCAAGACATTTCTTTCTACATGATAATGTTTATATGTGAGGAATAGAATTTTAAAGGGGAGGAAGATCACTTTAAGAACCAAAGTAGCTTCATATGGCTCAGGCTGCCACTAGTGAGCTGTGTGACCTTGGGCATGACCCATAGAGTCTCTGGGCCTCAGTTCCCCTGTCTGCAAAATGGGTACAACTAGGTCTTCCAAGCAGCACTGCCATCCCATACACAGGCAAGTCCCGTCACTCGGGCTTGTTGTCTGGAGATTCATGACACAGCCGCATGCTCAGGGGCAGTGTCTTCTAGAAGCTTGCTGTGGTGAGGATCTCTGAATACACATGAACCTCTTTGAACTATCTGGTCTCAGATCAGACAGCAGGAGGAGAGCAGAGAGAAAGGGTCCTGGGTGAGGAGCATCCGCTTCCACCCTCAGCCCTCCTCCCTACCTTTCTCCTCTTCTCTAAACCCACATTATCTTATTCTTGGCTCCTCCCCATTGAATGACTGCTAAGTTATTTTGGATTCTATATCTTGTTAAGTCCTCTCCCGTGTGGGGCCTGATCACTCAGCCTGCAAAGCGGCAGTGGGCACAGAGGTGGTGGAGATGACCAGGCTTCATTGACACCCAGGCTGTCTATGCGAATCCAGTGAGTTCCAGGGCTGGGGGCAGCCTCAGGGGGCAGGAAGCAGCTCCAGGGCTCTGAGGAAATAGCCCCTGCTGGTGACTGGGGGGGGCGGGGGAGGGTGGGGTCCCAAAGAAAACGCAGGGTCAGGTACACCAGATATGGCAACCTTACACAACTTCTGCTCCACTCCCGTCTCCCAGGTGTCACTCTGGGCTGGAGTGGGTGAGCATCCCCAGGTTTTGTGCATGTGACACATGTTTACTGAGCTCTCTTCAAGTGCCTATCCTGTTCTAGGAGCTCAGAGGAGCAAGAAGGACCTATGTAACAACTGGGAAAGAGATTTTTTTTTTTTATTGTTTTGCATGAAGGGAGAGGTAAATGGAGCCTCTGGGAGGGTAACAACTCACCATGGCAGCAAAGGGTACTTATCTTGAAGAAGTCCTCCCTGGGTTCAGCCACTTAATAACTGGGTAACCTCAAGCAAATAACTTTCCCTCTCTGGGCCTCAGTTTCTGTATCTGTATAATGGGGATAATCCTCCAGTCACTGCCCAGGGCTGGACGGAAGATAAGTGACTTAGTCCATTAAGAATGGTGTCTGCCCCACTGTGGACGCCACGGAGGTGTTTAGAATTGTTAGGAGTCTGTAGGCAGCAGGGAAGTCCTCCTGAGGAGGTGTCTGCCAGCTGAGGGGTGAGAGAGCAAGGCAGGGCAGGTCAAGGGTGTCTGAGTCAGGGGAGCAGGTGCCCCTGCACTGTGGGGCACAAATGGCTGCTTTTTGCTTCCTTTGTGAAGGCACTGTCCTAGGCAGCCTTGTTTAAACCAGGGTTCCCCAAACCCCAGCCCACAGACTGGTATTGGTCTCTGGCCTGTTAGGAACCAGGCTGCACAGCAGGAGTTGGGTGGCAAGAGAGTTAGAAAAATTTCATCTGTATTTACAGCCACTCCCCATCACTCGCATCCCCATGTCCTTAGAAAAATAGTCTCCCATGATACCAGAACCTGCTACCAAAGGTTGGGACAGCTGGTTTAAATCCTTATCATCCCCATATCATATACGTAAAACTGAGTTTTATAGAGGTAGAGGCCACTTGTCAAAGGTCCCTAGATGGCAAGTGGTTGAGGAAGGAGGTGCCCACAGAGTGAGCCCTGGGAGAGGAAGAGGCAAGTAGGCGGACAGCAGCCCGGGTCCCAGGAGGTTTCTGTGCTCCCTGTGTCCTGGCCCGGCCCTGCAGTAGGAGCCTCTCCCGGCCTCAGGTTCCTGAGAGGCTGTACAGTTGGGCTGATGGAGCCCTTTACAGGCGTGAGGGTGGATGGGTGGCAGCAAGTGCTGGAGGGCTGCTGAAGCTCACGCTCAAGCCCACAAAGAGAAGGAGGCAGGCCCACTGACCACTGTGTCCTCCCCGCAGCCTCTGTCCTTCACAGGGATGATAGTGGGGGATCTCCAGTGTGGACATAAAGTCCCCGTCATCAGGACCTTTCTTCCCTCAGATGAAAATAGGTACCAGAAACTGTTGTGTTTCTCGGCCTCACCCCTAAGGGAGCCACAGTGCTCTCAGCTCAGGAGGGTCCACCCAGCATCCTCTGAGCACCCACATCCAGCTTAGGGGAATGCCCGGCCCTGCCAGCAATACTCGGCACCCCTGCCACCTGTCCACAGCATCCAGGGCACCATTAAGCAGACTCCCCAGAGAAAGTGGGGGGGGATGGAGGCTCACGGTCTAGGAAGGGAAGCAGGCCAGCCCAGAGGAAGAAGTTTTATGACTGAACTTCATACACGATGGCCCAGAGTTGCAGATACATCAATTTCCTTCCTTCCTACAGCTGCCCGCATCAACTTCGGGAACCTTGTATGGGCTGACGTGGAAACATTTAAACTTGCCTCAAAGTTGTAATTTGGTCTCTTTCAGTTTCAAGATCATTTCTGGAAAATGCTAAGCCAATTCAAAATATTAGTGTCTCAGCTGTTTCCCATCTCCCTCCTTCCCAAGGTGGGCTGTCTGGGAACAGAGAAGAACTTGCACATCTTCTCAGAGGCGGGAGGGGTCCTCAGGTGTTCCCAAGGAACTCTGCTGAGCTCTGGATGGCTGGGAGGCCTGGGACCTGTGCCTAGTTTGGGTGGGGTCCTTGTGGGCTGCACCCTGAGGTCCACAGTGCCCACGGGAGCCCCTCTGGACATGTGGCCTATCTCAGAAGCCTCTGTGCAATTTCAGCTGGCTTCTGCCCTCGCTGGTCCTCTCATCACTTTGCATGGGGCTCAGGACCTTCTGGATCCCTCCAAGCCCCTCCCCCACAGCCCTACCTCTGCATCTGGATTCTGGATGACTTCCTCTGCCACTGCCTCCCCTGCCAGGTGACATAGCCACACTGACCATGGGACTCTGAGAGCTCTGAGTGCCCCCAGGGGACTCGGAGGGAATTGAGGCACCCAATTCCCCAGAAACCATCCCAGCAGGGGAATCTGTACCTTGACTCTGATCTCCCACCCCTCTTTCTCCCCCTCCCTCTGCTGACCCTTCCTCCCAGCACAGGAGCGCTTTCCACTCCCACTCTGTCTAACAGACTTGTCTCTACCTCCGAGGATCCCCCTTCCGATGGGAGCTGCTGTTCTCTCCTTCCCGGGGGTGGAATTTTCAAAGGAACACAGCAATGAAGCTGGGGGACTGCAAAGGGAAAACTATCCCCAGAGATATTTCAGAAACACTCTTCATTTTAAGAGGAGAAGGAACTTAGATTTTATCGTTCTAGGATCACCAAGAGCTTCCTTTCCTTTTGGTGTTTCCAGAGGGAGCAACTAGGCTCAGCTTTAAGCTGGCTCCCATGGGGCCTGCTGGTTGAGTGCTTACAGAGTGCCCCAGTGTTGAGGTCAGCATCCAGAACTTGCCCCCTTAAGTGAGAAAGCAAACAGGTTCTCAGGAATTCCCTGGTGGTCCCGTGATTAAGACTCCACGCTCCCAATGGAGAGGGTGCAGGTTCCATCCCTTACTGGGAAACTAATATCTTTCAAGCCAAGCCACAAAAAGTAAAAACCGAAACAAAACACAGGATCTACAGGTAGACTGTCCATCAAGGGACACCCATGGGTGTGGTCCAGCACCTAGCTCTGTGGGGATGACATGGGGGTGAGGCATGCTGTCTAACTTCCTTGTGTTATCTAGGGAGCCTGAGTGACCCCAGGAAGCTGCGAAACATACAGGTGCTGAGTTCAGGCAAGGTGGTGGAAGTCAGACCCCCACTCCCTGGAGAAACTCAGATTGGATGGACTTGATTTGGGATCATGAGCGAGTGCTGACTGGAAAAAGGCAAAACAAACATTTATTGTGCCCTTTCCCCAATAGCTCAGCAAATAAAGGTTATGCCTGCAATGTGTGAGACACAAAAGACACGGGTTCCTTCCCTTGCTTGGGGAGAGCCCCTGGAGGAGGAAATGCCAACCCACTCCAGTATTCTTGCCTGAAAAATCCCATGGACAGAGGAGCCTGGCAGGCTACAGTCCAAAGGATCTCAAAGAGTTGGACATGACTGATCGACTATGCGTGCTTGGTGAGTCAGGTCCCTTGGAAGCTCCTTTTGTGTTCAGGCTTCTTATAGTCATGGCTGTACTCAGAGGAAATTGAGACTTGCAGGGCTTCCTCAGAGAACAGTTGAGAACAAGAGTTACTCGCTTGGGAGCATACTTGGGCTGCCTCAGTCATCATTCCCAAAGGAAGGCAGTCACCCCTCTCTGGGTGGGACAGCTTGAGGATAGCAAGATCATTGCAAATGACAAAGAGTGCAGAGCTGGGGTCAGGGTCCAGGCCTGTTGACCTCACTCAGGTCAGGTGGACACACAACAGCCTCCGCTGAAGGACAGACACACACTCTGAGATCCCAGCACCTGGAGACCTAGTTAGTGTTCATTGTGTCTCCTTTAGACACCCTCTCTGCAGGTGTCCCATCAATGTACCTGTTCTTTCCATCTGTCCTCTTCTTTACCACCCGAGCAGACCTGGGCTGGCCTCCAATGAACCGCCACTTGTCCCCAAAGACTCTCATAACCAGGCACATTTCTCCCCTTCCATGCTGGACACAAATTTCTTTACCTAATCCCTCCTTATTTTTAGAAAATCATACTCTAAGGGCAAACTGTGGTAACTGCACCAAAACACACTAAATGCAAATCAGGTAGACAAAAGTGATGGCAACAAACTAGGCATGGTACCAACCAGCCATGTAGATTGCTTGCAGGTTCCCAGACAGATGTCAGTCAGTCAAAGTGTGAGCATCTTCTGTCCCACCCTTGGCAGTAAGCCAGCACACTGTCTGATTTCCCACCATCTAGGTTTGCTGTGGACTTTCAAACCAGCAACAATGACATTGTCTTCCACTTCAACCCTCAGTTTAAACGTGGCAGGTATGTGGTCTGCAACACAAGGCAAGAAGGAAAATGGGGGACTGAGGAGAGGATCTGGGAGATTCCTTTCCAGAGGGGAGGTCCGTTTGAGCTCTGCTTCCACGTACAGAGCTCGGAGTTCAAGGTGAGTTGGAACTCTCCTCTCTCCACTTCAGCTGCCTGTCCCCCAGTTCAGTTGGGCCTGTTGAGCAGTCTTTAAATGTCACGTGAGCAACACCTTTGTGCAGAAGAGAGGACCGTTTCCTTGTAAGGCTTCAGTCCCCTTACATCTTCACCTGCATGTACAGGTACACCTGTTCCTTCTTTTACTCTGGAAATAAGCACCAGATAAATCACCATAGTGCTTTTTGGCCTCCTGAGTCTTTAATGTCCAAACTATTTCCATTCCTCTGCTGTAGCCCTTCTTCCACTCCAGATCAGGGAGCATTTGTTTTTCTGTTACATTGTTGCTTAGTTCTGCAGGGCACTGCACATTGCTTTTGCAAGCAGAGTAGGGTCTCTGGGCTTGGGGAGATGGGAGGGGAGCTGGCCACTCGTCTCTTGTCATTCTCCATCCCGAGCCTGGTTAGGTGGCCGTGTGGTTCTAGAAAGAACCCAGGCTTGGAAATAAAACTGAATCCAGTTTGAATCTCCAGTTCTGCCATTCTCATCAGCTGGGAGATCTTAGAAATGACTTCACCTCTCCCAGCCTCGGTTTCCTCACCCGTGGAGGGAGCATGGTCTGCTGTCCTAGGGGTTTTTGTGTGAGTCCAACGAGGCGCTCTACATCAGGGGGCATGGAATAGCCTATCTGGGTCACAGCTGAGTCTATTTGACTCTGGGTTTTCAAATTCTTGAATGTCTAAAATTCATAAAGGGCAGGATGTCACAGAGCATCGAGTTGCGCTCCTTGAGTCATACAGCAAATTCCCAGGGGCTACCTGTTTCACTTATGACAATGAGGGATGGGAGATGAGAACGGAGGTTCAGGCAGGGGACATATGTATGCCTATGTCTGATTCTTGTTGATGTATGGCAGAAGCCAACACAGAAACCAGCAATATTGCTTTACAATATTGTAAAGGAATTACCCTCCAATTAAAATTAAATAAATTTTTTTTTAAAAAAAGAAAAGGTCAGGAGCTGTTTGGCAAGATGAAAAATTCTAGAGCTGCATGGTGGTTTGTTGGGTCCCCATCTATGGGAGTCAACTCTACACCACGAAACTGTACAGTTAAAAATACTTAAGATGGTCAGTTCTTTGTGATGTGCATTTCACCACCATTTAGGGAAAAAAAAAAAAAAGGTCAGACAGATTGCTTCTTCCTCCTGAGGATGAAGAGAACCCAGGAGGCAGATTACCTCCAGGGTGCTGACCAGAAAATTCCAAACTGGCTGATTAAGACTACATTTCTGGGGAAGGTGGAAGCTATAATTAGGTCAGGTATTACATCCAGGTTTGGTATCAAAGGCTTTAGCAAAAGTGTCTTCATTTTGACCCTGTAGGTTTCTCTTTAACTATTCCCCACTTTTGAGCAAAGTCTCAGGTTAACCAAGAGCTAAGGCATTACTCTCAGTAACTGATCTGTAGTCCCCACAGCTTTGTTGACTTTTGATATGGTATTTAGTGGTCATGATGTTTCTGTTTAATTTCTGTGACATTTGTATCTGAGCAGGGCCAATGGAGGCTTCCTGTGACAGCCCCACCCCTACTTCCCTGTCTGTAGTAAAAACGTTAGCCTCCTAGGCCTTCCCCAAGTCCAACGAAAAAATTTAATTGGAGAAGTGAGAAAAGTGCAGAAACAAAGGAAAACAGTCAAACAGGTCAAAATGATAATAGTTTAGCCATTAAACACAGTCAGTGTGTTTAGTTCCTTTAGTTCTTCCTCGGGAGCTATACATAATATTCTGAGCCAAATCCTTTGTGTTGTTTTGCAGATGTAGAACCCTCCACTAGGTAGAAGGAGTTATCTCTATGCCACCCACAAGCCTGTAGACCTCAAACAGGCTGGAACCAGAAGCTTGATGATATTGACTCCTAGTTATTTCACCACTGTCAACTACAAATTGGCACTTACCAAGAGCATTGTCAAAGACTGAACAGCAAAGGCGTTTGCCATCTGCCTCTATGGAGATTGAAACCCATGCTGCTATAGCTGTTGACCTTCAACAACCCCTGAGGGAGTTCAGGGTGGAGTGAGGCACTCTGTGCTCCAGGGAATCTGGTGGGACAGGTCTTCAGATAGTTGGATGTTTTTAGGAACAGATTTTATTATCTCAACGCTTGAAAGTGAAAGTGAAGTTGCTCAGTCCTGTCTGACTATTTGCGACCCTGCAGACTGTAGCCCTCCAGGCTCCTCTGTCCATGGGATTCTCTAGGCAAGAATACTGGAGTGGGTTGCCATTTGCTTCCCCATGGGACCATCCCAACCCCACATTGGAGGCAGACGCTTTAACCTCTGAGCTTGCATCTCCTCATATTTAGAGAAGCACTAAATCCCTTCATGGTGACATCAGATCCTCATGACTAACAAAAAGCCTTTTGTAAAATAAGTGTTTCATGGTATTGAACTCCCTCTTCACCAAAACCTTATATATTGATCTTTCCCCAATGCCGCTTTGGAGCAGTCTCTCAGAGCTATCTGAGATGCTGCCTCCCAGGCTACAGTCCTCATTTTGCCCCAAATAAAACTTAATTCACAGCTCTCAAGTTATGCATCTTTTTTTAGTCAACACCACCAAGAAATCAGAAGATATCTGTGAGCTGATCATGCCCCACTCAACACTCTCCCTCACCCTGTCTTTAAAATCTATTCCTGAAACCCGTAGGAGAGTTCAGGCCTTTCAAGCATTAGCTGTCTGGACTCCTTGCTTGGCGCCTGCAATAAATGCTGTACTTTCCTTCCCTGCCGGTGGCTCAGAGGTTAAAGCGTCTGCCTGCAATGCGGGACACCTGGGTTCGATCCCTGGGTTGGGAAGATCCCCTGGAGAAGGAAATGGCAACCCACTCTAGTATTCTTGCCTGGAGAATCCCATGGGCGGAGGAGCCTGGTGGGCTACAGTCCATGAGGTTGCAGAGAGTCGGACACGACTGAGCGACTTCACTTTCTTTCACTTTCTTCCTTCCCTGCCACCCAGTGTCAGTAGATTGGCTTTCCTGCAGGTGGATGAGCTCTTAGTGAGTGGAGGTAAATCTGATCTAGATGGATTGGAAACTTAGATGATAAATTCAGTTGAAAGAGTACCTTCGTTAGCAATGGCTTGGGGGATTTAGATGAGGGTATTATCCTTCCAGGTCAATGCTGGACGAAAGGAAAGGGGAAAGGAGAAAGGGTTTCATGCTTAATTAAAGTATAAAATCTTCATCCGTCATCTTGGGCAGAAGCAGTTTAATGTAAGAATGGGTCAGCATAAGAACAGCCATCTTAGAGGCCGGGAAAACCATTTTTATTGAGTATGTGACTTGAGGGAAGAAGAACTACATAAAACTGGGAGACAAGTTAATCTTAAGTACCAGGAAGGCAAGTTAATCCTAAGTACCAAGAATGTGGGCGGCTACAACACTGAAAATTAGGTAAACAGGTCTGATAAACTTATCTCGTTAAGACACCAGGATAGAGTTATGCACAGCTGTGTGTGTGTGTGTGTAAAGAAAATTCCTGTGAGTTAGGTAATTTAGAAATATCATGATTTGAAAATGCTATATAACCCCTTGGCTCAGAGTGCTCGGGGTCCTTGTTGAAACCCACTGCGTCGGGCAGACACTTGGACCCCAGCTAGCTGGAAATAAACCTCGCTGTGTGTGTTGCATTATCGTGAGTGTCCTCTGTTCCTTTAAGGGAAGGGTGACTCCGGACTCTAACACCTGAATGTCAGCTACTCTTCCTTCTCAGTTTGATTCAAGGTCTCCAGCATTCGTACAGCACCAGGTATCAGGTGCAATCTTCTTCAGTTGTGAGATGTGTATCCAAGGTTCAAGTCCCTGGAGCTTGACTGCCATCTGGGTATTTGGGACGACCTGGTACAGTCCCTTCCAAGGAGGTTAAAGGGGAGTCTTTGTTCCTAGTGGGGTCAAATCTCCTGATGGAAGACAACTGGGACTCAGTTTGGTGAGTCACTGCCAAACAAAGTGCTTTCCAGCCTTAGCTCAGTCAATGCTCATGACAATCATATCAAATAAGGCCTGCAATATGCTACATCTTGCAAATGATGAAAGACTAAAACAGTGTAGGGAAGCAAAATTTGCCATCCCAAAATGTGTCACTTGGGCATGAGGATTCATTTAGGCTGAATCTTCTTAAGAACCTGAAGACCTGAAGTTTTTCTTGCTACTCCCCCACAACTGCTGCAAAGAATGTAGATAAAGGACCTGTTCCAATAATAGAGCCATGACCTACGATATCTACAGAATGTGGGCGAGGTGTGCTGGGTGAAACCCAGCACCCTGTAGAGATCAGAGTCCACTCTGCACCCAGCAAGCACTTATTTACCAAGCATTTGCTTATCTGGCTTCTTCCTCATTGAAATCCCAACCATTACCCTCAACCTCCTCTTGTGTTTTAGCTCAAGGTGGTATTTAAGGTGAGGGCTTTGACCATTTTGGTGAGTTAGTTCTTCTGGGTCTCTCCCATGTATATGTGTTATTAAACTTTTGTTAGATTTTTCTCCTGTTAATCTGTCTCCTGTCAATTTAATTCTTAGACTGGCTAGAAGAACCTAGAGGGGTAGAGGAAATTTTATCCCTTCCTCAACATCATCAAAGTTCACACATGCTGAAACCTCGGTCAGAATTCCCCTCCTTTTCAAGGCTGAATGACATTGCATTGTAAGTATAGACCACATTTTGCTTATCTCAGTTCAGTTCAGTCGCTCAGTCGTGTCCGACTCTCCGCGACCCCATGAATCACAGCACGCCAGGCCTCCCTATCCATCACCAACTCCCTGAGTTCACTCAAACTCATGTCCACAGAGTCAGTGATACCATCCAGCCATCTCATTCTCGGTCGTCCCCTTCTCCTCCCGTCCCCAACCTTTCCCAGCATCAGAGTCTTTCCCAGTGAGTCAACTCGTCGCATGAGGTGGCCAAAGTATTGCAGTTTCAGCTTTAGCATCAGTCCTTCCAATGAACACCCAGGATCTATCTCCCTTAGAATGGACTGGTTGGATCTCCTTGCAGTACAAGGGACTCTCAAGAGTCTTCTCCAACACCACACTTCAAAAGCATCAATTCTTCGGCGATCAGCTTTCTTCACAGTCCAACTCTCACATCCATACATGACCGCAGGAAAGACCATAGCCTTGACTAGACGGACCTTTGTTGGCAAAGTAATGTCTCTGCTTTTTAATATATTATCAAGGTTGGTCATAACTTTCCTTCCAAGGAGTAAGCGTCTTTTAATTTCATGGCTTCAATCACCATCTGCAGTGATTTTGGCGCTCAAAAAAATAAAGTCTGACACTGTTTCCACTGTTTTTCCATCCATTTCCCATGAAGTGATGGGACCAGATGCCATGGTCTTTGTTTTCTGAATGTTGAGCTTCAAGCCAACCTTTTCACTCTCCTCTTTCACTTTCATCAAGAGGCTTTTGAGTTCCTCTTCACTTTCTGCCATAAGGGTAGTGTCATCTGCATATCTGAGATTATTGATATTTCTCCCAGCAATCTTGATTCCAGCTTGTGCTTCTTCCAGCCCACCATTCCTCATGATGTACTCTGCATATAAGTTAAATAAGCAAGGTGACAATATACAGCCTTGACGCACTCCTTTTCCTATTTGGAACCAGTCTGTTGTTCCATGTACAGTTCTGACTGTTGCTTCCTGACCTGCATACAGGTTTCTCAAGAGGCAGGTCAGGTGGTCTGGGATTCCCATCTCTTTCAGAATGTTCCACAGTTTATTGTGATCCACATAGTCAAAGGCTTTGGCATAGTCAATGAAGCAGAAATAGATGTTTTCTGGAACTCTCTTGCTTTCTCCATGATCCAGGGGATGTTGGCAATTTGATCTCTGGTGCCTCTGCCTTTTCTAAAACCTGCTTGAACATCTGGGAGTTCACGGTTCACATATTGCTGAAGCCTGGCTTGGAGAATTTTGAGCATGACTTTACTAGCATGTGAGATGAGTGCAATTGTGTGGTAGTTTGAGCATTCTTTGGCATTGCCTTTCTTTGGGATTGGAATGAAGACTGACCTCTTCCAGTCCTGTGGCTACTGCTGAGTTTTCCAAATTTGCTGGCATATTGAGTGCAGCACTTTCACAGCATCATCTTCCAAGATTTGAAAAAGCTCAACTGGAATCCCATCACCTCCACTAGCTTTGTTCGTAGTGATGCTTTCTAAGGCCCACTTGACCTCACATTCCAAGATGTCTGGCTCTAGGTCAGTGATCACGTTATCGTGACTATCTTGGTCGTGAAGATCTTTTTTGTACAGTTCTTCTGTGTATTCTTGCCACCTCTTCTTAATCTCTTCTGCTTCTGTTAGGTCCATAACATTTCTGTCCTTTATCGAGCCCATCTTTGCATAAAATGTTCCCTTGGAATCTCTAATTTTCTTGAAGAGATCTCTTGTTTTTCCTATTCTGTTGTTTTCCTCTATTTCTTTGCATTGATCGCTGAGGAAGGCTTTCTTATCTCTCCTTGCTATTCTTTGGAACTCTGCATTCAGATGCTTATATCTTTCCTTTTCTCCTTTGCCTTTCGCTTCTCTTCTTTTCACAGCTATTTGTAAGGCCTCCTCAGACAGCCATTTTGCTTTTTTGCATTTCTTTTCCATGGGGATGGTCTTGTTCCCTGTCTCCTGTACAATGTCATGAACCTCCGTCCAGAGTTCATCAGGCACTCTATCTATCAGATCTAGTCCCTTAAATCTATTCCTCACTTCCACTGTATAATCATAAGGGATTTGATTTAGGTCATACCTGAATGGTCTAGTGGTTTTCCCTACTTTCTTTCATTTAAGTCTGAATTTGGCAATAAGGAGTTCATGATCTGAGCCACAGTCAGCTCCTGGTCTTGTTTTTGCTAACTGTATAGAGCTTCTCCATCTTTGGCTGCAAAGAATATAATCAATCTGATTTTGGTGTTGACCATCTGTTGATGTCTATGTGTAGAGTCTTCTCTTGTGTTGTTGGAAGAGGGTGTTTGCTATGACCAGTGCGTTCTCTTGACAAAACTCTATTAGCCTTTGCCCTGCTTCATTCCGTGCTCCAAGGCCAAATTTGCCTGTTACTCCAGGTGTTTCTTGACTTCCTACTTTTGCATTCCAGTCCCCTATAATGAATAGGACATCTTTTTTGGGTGTTAGTTCTAAAAGGTCTTGTAGGTCTTCATAGAACCATTCAACTTCGGCTTCTTCAGCGTTACTGGTTGTGGCATAGGCCTGGATTACTGTAATATTGAATGGTTTGCCTTGGAAATGAACAGAAATCATTCTGTCGTTTTTAAGATTGCATCCAAGTACTGCATTTTGGACTCTTTTGTTGACCATGATGGCTACTCCATTTCTTCTAAGGGATTCCTGCCCACAGTAGTAGATATAATGGTCATCTGAGTTAAATTCACCCATTCCAGTCCATTTTAATTCACTGATTCCTAGAATGTCTACGTTCACTCTTGCCATCTCCTGTTTGACCACTTCCAATTGCCTTGATTCATGGACCTAACATTCCAGGTTCCTATGCAATACTGCTCTTGACAGCACCGGACCTTGCTCATCTAGTCATCCATAATAGACACTTGGGCTGGTTCTGTCTCTTGGCTGTTGTAAATAATACCATGAACATGGGTGTACCAACATTTCCTCAAGTCCCTCCCTTCAGTTCTTTAGGGTTTATACCCAGAAGTGGAATTGATGGAACATATGGTAATTCTTGGGCTTCCCTGGTGGCTCAGAGGTTAAAGCATCTGCCTGGAATGCAGGAGACCCGGGTTTGATCCCTGGGTCAGGAAGATCCCCTGGAGAAGGAAATGCCAACCCACTCTAGTACTCTTGCTTGGAGAATCCCATGGAGGAAGGAGCTTGGTGGGCTACAGTCCATGGTGTTTCAAATAGTCAGATACGACTGAGTGACTTCACTTTCATGGTAATTCTATGTTGAGTTTTTAGAGGCACCTCCACACTGTTTTGTGACATCCGTCTCAGCCTATGCATGGTGATGCTGTCAGTTTAGGAACATCTGGGGGCACTCATGTGGGTCTTTAGAACCTGTGGGAGCCTCCAGGTCGTTAGCCCAGCTGGAGCTAGTGCTGTGGCTGGATTGGCCCTTGTGGTTCTTACTACTATTACAGGATGCAGCTCAGCAACAACCGTCTGGGAACTTTGAAAAAAATAAGGATTATTACTCTCAAGTCCTGAGGGCTCCATAAGGAGATCCTCCAAATGGGAGGTGGGAGTGGCGGCTCTATCTAGGGTCCAAGGGTGGGGTGGTTAAGCAGGGACCAAGGAGCAGGAAGAGACATGTGGGGTCCCACACATGGTTATCTAGGTACCCCAAAGCTTCCCAGGAAGGAGAATGTCATGGTGAATGTCTGGTGAGGCCAGACTGGGTGCTTCCTTAGAAGTTGTCATACAGCTGGTGATGTGTTTACACTAGATGGGTGTCTTCGAAATGGATGCTTTGTCAATCAGAGGCTTAATGCCAGCCCTTAGGATCAAGCACATACACCACATTTCCCATCACCACCTCCCCATTAAATATTCCCACCCACAGCACAAAAGGCCTCCTTCCTCCACATCCTCATCAATACTTGTCAGTTTCTGGTTTTTCAAGAGTGTGAGGTGGCCGACACATTTAGAACAGATCCTACCATCTACGATGCAGAGAACAGAGAGCCTCAGACAAGTGTCTGAACTTTGAATAACGGAGCTCTGGGGGCTGCCTCTCACCTCCTTAAGACCAAAGCCAGGCCCTGGCAACAAGTCTTAGTGACTGCACGGTGATGCCAGGCTGCTGAGGTCAACTGTGCCAGGCACTGGGTCTTGGAGACACCTCCCTATTGTCTCTATCACCTGAAAACCCATTTGCCTTCGTGTTGGCTGTTGCCCCTCCCTGCAGGGCAGGAGCAGAGGACCCTGGGCTCTCTTTTGGGGCTGGACTCCCTGGGACTCACCTCCAAGCTACCTAGCAGTGCCAAAGTGAGTACTTCCCGGAACTCTAGCTATCCCTGTGTCTGCCTGGGCCCTGGGAGTTTTTTTTTAAAATATATATAAAAATAAAAACAGAACTTTATCGAGATAGGATTCAGGTAAATCCACAGACCCTAGTCTGCTGGATGAGTTTTTATGTTGTAAACAGCTGTGTGGCCACCATCGAGGTCAAGCTCTAGGACATTTCCAGCACCCAGTTGACTCTTTAGGATCCTTCTCAGTTGGGGCCCTCCACAGGTCATCACTATTCCAACCAGATGTTGGGTTTTATGTAATCAGAATGCTCCCAGCCTGTGCTCATTTGTTTCTGGCTCCTGTGCTCAACAGTGAGTTTCATTGATGAACTTGCTTGTATCTTCAGTCCCTTTTCATTGCTGAGGGCAGCCCACTGTAGGGCTTCCCTGTGCCTCAGACCATTAAGAATCTATCTGCAATGCAGGAGACCTGGGTTCTATCCCTGGGTTGGGAAGATCCCCTGGAGAAGGGAATGGCATCCCACTTTGGTATTCTTGCCTGGAGAATTCCACGAACAGAGGGGCCTGCTGGGCTACAGACCATGGGGTCGCAAAGAGTAGGCCACAGTGGAGTGGCCAACACTTCTGCTTTCAGTCCATTGTAGGCATATCACCATTCAATTTTCCTTTCTCCTGCTGGTGAACAGTTGTGTTGTTTCCATTAAGGGGCTATGATAAGTGAAGCCGTTATGCACACATGTGTATGTTCTCATCTCTCTCAGGTAAATATCTAGGAGCAGAAGAGCCAGGACATGGGAGCGGTAGAAGTTTGACTTTATTATGACCCACCAACAAGTTTCCAATGCTGTTGTATTTTACTCCAGCCTGCAGTGAATGAGAGTTCCAGTGGATCCATATCCCAGTCAATGAGAAGACAGTCCCCTTGTCCCTGGTGTTGAAGAGAATTGTAAAGAATTTTCCCTTCTTTTTCTCCTTTCTGTTCCAGCTGTGCCACCTGTCCCTGCCCCTTAAATTCGGTCAAGTTTCAGTTGATCCAGGAATTTAGTGAGGATGGAGAGGGGAGCGAGAAGGCATATGGCCTCAGTCTATGGGAACATCTCAAAGAAGTCAGTCTTTGCAAATTCTGAAGCACAAGAAGGGAGCAGCCCTGGAGCACCTGCTCCCCACTCGGCTCCTGTAGGACCCTCAACTGTTTGTCCAGCCTGGACCCTTGGGCTCTGTCTCTGCCACATGGTGTGGGGGACCCTCTTGACCTCAAGTAAGACTATTATTGCTATGTCATTTCTCTGCATCTCCATCTGCAATCCAGTTGATCCTGAGTCTCTGTTTCAATCATTTCCTTTAACTAGGTGGTGGAGCCAATTAAAGACAGCTTATTCAATATACTGCCCCCGTACCAATGTCAGTTGGAATGTCTGAGACTTATCCGCTCCCCATTTTAAAGCCCAAAATCAAGGGAGAGAGAAGAGAGAGAGAAATTGGTAGAGAAAAGAGTCAGAAGCTCCTTGGGCATCATTATACACAATGCTAATGGCACCCCACTCCAGTACTCTTGCCTGGAAAATCCCATGGACGGAGGAGCCTGGTAGGCTGCAGTCCATGGGGTCGTGAAGAGTAGGACACGACTGAGCACCTTCACTTTCACTTTTCTCTTTCATGCATTGGAGAAGGAAATGGCAACCCACTCCAATGTTCTTGCCTGGAGAATCCCAGGGATGGGGGAGCCTGGTGGGCTTCCGTCTGTGGGGTTGCACAGAGTCGGACACGACTGAAGCGACTTAGCAGCAGCAGCAGCAAGGTAACCTTGGGCTTTCCTGGTAGCTCAGCTGGTAAAGAATCCACCTGCAATGCAGAAAACCCTGGTTCAAGTCCTGAGTTGGGAAGACTCGCTGGAGAAAGGATAGGCTACCCACTCCAGTATTCTTGGGCTTCCTCGGTGGCTCAGACGGTAACAAATCTGACTGCATTGTGGAAGACCTGGCTTTGATCCCTGGGTTGGGAAGATCCCCTGGAGAAGGGAAGGGTTACCCACTCCAGTATTCTGGCCTGAAGAATTCCATAGACAGAGGAGCCTGGCAGGCTACAGTCCATGGAGCTGCAAAGAGTTGGACACGACTGAGCAACTTTCACTTCACTTCGCTTCCAGGTAAACTTCAATGTGAGGTTTTATATTTGCAAGACATTTCTTTCTACGTGATTATGTTTTTCTTTTTTGTTTTTCCATGCCAGGCAGCATATAGACTCTTAGTTCCCTTACCAGGGATTGAACCCATGCTCCCTGCAGTGGAAGTGCAGAGTCTTAACCATTGGACCACCAGGGAAGTCCCAACATGATAATGTTTTTACATTAGGAATAGAATTTTAAACGGGAGGATACCTTTTCCAGACCATATTGATGCTTTTGAACTGTGGTGCTAAAGAAGACTCTTGAAAGTACCTTGGACTGGAAGGAAATCAAACTAGTCAATCCCAAAGAAAATGAACCCTGAATATACATTGGAAGGACTAATGCTGAAGATGAAGCTCCAATACTTTGGCCACCTGATACAGAGACAACTCATTGGAAAAGACCCTGATGCTGGGAAAGATTGAGGGCAGGAGGAGAAGGGGGCGACAGAGGATGAGATGGTTGGATGGCATCACGGACTCAACGAACATGAGCTTGAGCAAGTTCCGGGAGCTGGTAAAGGACAGGGAAGCCTGGCGTGCTGCAGTCCACAGGGTCACAGAGTCTGACATACTGAGTGGCTGAACATCACCACCATCAAGTAGCCTCAGATGGCTCAGACTGCCACTAATGCGCTGTGTGACCTTGGGGATGACCCTTAGACTCTCTGAGCCTCTGTTACTCTGCCTGGAAAAGTGGTTATAGTCAGACCTTCCCAGGACCACTGCCACCCCATGCACAGGCAGTCCCCATCGGCATGGGCCGTGCCGAGCAGTCCCGCTGTTGTCTGGACATTCATGACACGACCACAACATCAGGGACAGTGTCTTCTAGAAGCTCGCTGTGGTGAGCATGCGGTGAGGATCTCTGAGCCTACATGAACTTCCGGGACCTATTCTGACTTGCTGCTACTGCTGCTAAGTCACTTCAGTCGTGTCCGACTCTGTGTGATCCCATAGACAGAAGCTCACCAGGCTCCCCTGTCCCTGGGATTCTCCAGGCAAGAACACTGGAGTGGGTTGCCATTTCCTTCTCCAATGTGTGAAAGTGAAAAGTGAAAGTGAAGTCGCTCAGTCGTGTCCGACCCTTAGCGACCCCACGGACTGCAGCCTACCAGGCTCCTCCATCCATGGGATTTTCTAGGCAAGAGTACTGGAGTGGCTTGCCATTGCCTTCTCTGACTTAGGGCGGAGCATAGGAGAGAGAGAGGAGAGAGAACACTGGGTGAGGAGCATCCGCTTCTGTCCTCTGCTCTTCGTCTCCACCCATTTCCTCTTGCCCTGGGCTCCTCCCCACTGAATAACTGCCAGATTGCTTTGGTTTCTATTTCTTCATTAAGCCAGCAGGCGAAGTGGCAGTGGCTACAGAGGTGGTGGAGACATGGCCTTTGGTGGTGCCCAGGCTTCCTACATAAACCCAGTGAGTTCCCGGGGCTAAGGGTGGTCCCAGCTGGGGGAGGGGAGGGACAGGTGTCACAGCTCCTGCAGGTGACAGGAGCTTTTGCAGGGGATTGGGGGAGGGGACATCCAAATGAGAACACAAGAAAGGCAGACACTCCAGCTGGCGAGATCCTGATGGAATTTCTGCTCCGAGCTCATCTCATGCCCCTAGCACCACTCAGGGCTGGAGCAGGTGAGCCTCACCAGGATTCAGTGAGCAAAGCTTTACTGAACTTTCTCTGGGTGCCACTCCTGCTCCAGATGCTCAGTGGGGGAAGAAGGGCCTACATCATAACTAGAAAAGAGATTATTAATAATTTGTTTTGCATGAAGGGAGAAGGAGGACTTCTGGGGAGGCTTACCTTGAAGATGGCCTCCCTGGGTTCAGCAATGTACTAGCTGGGTGACCACAAGCATCCCAGGTGGCTCAGAGGTAAAGAGTCCGCCTGCCAGTGCAGGAGATGCGGGTTCCATCCCTGGGTGAGGACAATCTCTTGGAGGAGGAAATGGCAATGCACTCCAGCATTCTTGCCTGGAAAGTCCCATGGACAGAGGAGCCTGGCGGGCTACATTCCAAGGGGACTGCAAACAACTGGACACAACTAAACCACTGAGCAGGCATGCGCATGCAACCTCCAGCAAGTTTCTTTACCTCTCTAGGCCTCAATTTTTGCATCTGTACAATGGGGATAATCCTCAAGTCACCACCCAGGGCTGGGGGAAGAATTAAGTGAGGTAGTCCACTGAGAGAGCTTGAAAGGTGTCTGGCTCGCTGTGGAAGTGTTTAGAATTAACAGGAGTCTGGGGGTGGCAGGGAAGGCCTCCTGAGGAGGTGTCTGCTCCCTGAGGGGTGAGAGAGTAAGGCAGGGCAGGTCAAGGATATCTGAGAAGGACCCTCTGGGGAGTTATGGGGGAGAGGGGGCACTGTGGGGTGCAAGGGCTGCGTCTTGTGCCCTTTGCCTCTTGTGTGGAGCCCCTCTTGCCGGTGGCCTTATTTAAACCCTGTGAAACTTATCATCCCCAGGTCATAAATGGAAAACAGGTTCAGACAGGTGGAGGTCACTTGTCAAATGTCCCCAGATGATAAGTGACCAAGGAAGCAAGTGCCCACAGAGAGAGCCCTGGGTGAGGAGGAAGCAGGCAGGCAGCAGCCCGGGTCTCAGGAGGTTTCCATGCTCCCTGTGTCCTGGGCCTGGTCCTTCAATAGGAGCCTCTCCTGACCTCAGCTTCCTGAAAGGCTGGGCAGGTGGGCTGATGGAGTCCTTCTTGGGGATGGGTGGGGGGACAGCAGGTACTGGGGACTGCTGGACTCCACACTCAAGCCCACCTCTCCAGGGGCCCTACTGAGCCTGCTTGCTCCAGGCAGTGTCCAGTGCCCCTCAGCCCACTTTGAGGGGGGCTCCTGTTGGGGTTGGAGGAAGCTGCCCCCCCAACAGTGGGTGCTTCCATGGTGACCTCGGGGTCAGGACGTGACACCTAGGTTTCCTTCTCCCTCAGATGGGGGACTCGGAGCCCCATCCAGACCCTGACGTTTTATTATTCTGAAGACACATTTTTCCTTTCTAATCCTTGGATTCAAATGCCAAAGATTTGAAATTAGAAGGAAATTCCTTCTATTGACAGCAGGGCCTCGGAGTCTGGACTAGAAAGAGGCTGGTACAGCCACCCAGGGACCAGCAGCACTGTCCACCTCACGTGGCCGCCTGCCCCCAAGTGAACCAGTGACCTCTAGTATCTGGGACCTCACTTTCTCCCAAGTGCAACATGAAGGTCACCCTCCCGGCCAAATGGCTGAGTCAATGCCTCTAGGAAATGCCTCAGGAGCACCCCTATTGCTCGCCCATGCCCGCCTCTGGTCTCATCTGGCCCAGCCCCCAGAGGGCCGGGAGGGCAGCAGCCATCACAGTCAGGACAGGACTCGCTGTTCGGTCCAGGAGGATCAGGGCTTCACTGTGAGAAGCATCCCGGGTCGGGGCTAAAAGCGTGGTGCTGGGATTCAAACGTGTCTCTATCACTGCCCATCTGTGTGACTTCGGTAAAGTTAGGCAAACTTCTTGTTTCTGTTTCCTCATCTGTAAACACGGCACCAATATGACCTGCGTGGTTTTGAGGAAATGGGATAACGAGATAACAAAGACACAGAAGGAAAGCCACCAGAAGGGTAGCAGTGCTGCCCACTGCGGGTGAGCCCCTAGCCAGGTATGGCTGGGTGGCCTCTGTGACACTGGGTCTCCAGAAGGGGACTTCCCACCCCTGGCCTGTAGGGCCTGGTTCCTCTTTCAGGAAGAATATGAAAAGGAAGGAAAAATCCTCGGTCTCCAGGCATGGCCAAGAGCTGAGATGGATCTGTTCGATCCCAGCAGAAGGAGTAAGTTATCCTCCTGCAGACAGCTACCCTTGTCAAGTCTTTCCAGCCAAGGGCTTTCCACTTAGGCTTTCTAGCGTCTCACTATTCTGAGGAGGGAACTGGGGTGCAGACAGGTCATGTGACTTAGTCAACATCAGAGCTGCCAACTTGGGGAGCTGGGAGGCAAGTTCATGCTGTGGGGCCATACATCCAACTTAAAAATCTTTCCTCTGAGTCCTCTAGGAGGTGCTGCTGTTTCTTGCTAAGGTCACAGACACACAACACACACATGCATGGAGTGGTCCTTGGCCAGCCAGGCTTAAAGCAATACAAGTTTATTCTGTTACAGTTCTGAGGTCAAAATCTAAAATCAAAGTGTCAGGAAGGCTGTTCTCTTCTGGAGGCTTCAGGGGAGAATGTTTCCTTGCCTTTCCCAGTTTCCAGAGGCTGCCCGCTTGCCTTGGCTTGTGGTCCCTTCCTCCTTCTTTAAAGCCAGGAGCTTCTTGCTTCTGTTGTCACATCTACTTCTGACCCTCCTCTTCTGCCTCCCTCTTTGAGGACCCTGTGACTACATTGGGCCCATGCAGATAATCTCCAATAACCTCTCTCAAGACCCTTAACCTAATCACATCTGCAAAACCCCCTTTGCTGTATAAAGTAGTATATTCACAATTTCCAGGAATTAGCATGTAGACATTTTTGGTAGGGTAGAGGGGAAGGTGGTAATTATTCAGTCCACCCTACCTCCTTGGAGTCAACCAATATTAATGGTTTGTTTGAATCATTCCGGAAATGTTTTTACATAATTCTTTATTTATAATTAGTAAATCTATGTATATAGCCTCCCCCACCCATTTTTAAAATAATCCATGTGGCATCATTCCATATCAATTCTCAAAGAGTTCCCTTCTTCCTCTTCTTTTCTTACTAAGTCTCCATAAAGTCCATTGTATGGAAATACCTAATTAATTTCACTATTTTCTTCCTGGTGGACTTTTAGACTTGCTTCTGATTCTTAACAATTATAATGCAGCTATGAATAATCTTGTCTTTAGGACTATACTCAATTTGAAATAATTTTGTATTTCAGAATTTGAGGATGCCATTTAAGACATTAAAATCTCACAAAGCTTTTTGGGGGAATCATTTCCTAAGATTCTTTACTGTCTGAGCCAGGGCTTCCTTGGTGGCTCAGACGTTAAAGAATCTGCCTGCCATGCAGGAGACTTAGGTTCAATCCCTGGGTCGGAAAGATCCCCTGGAGAAGGGAATGGCAACCCACTCCAGTATTCTTGCGTGGAGAATCCTATGGACAGAGGAGCCTGGCACTATAGTCCATGGGGTCGAAAAAGTTGGACATGACTGAGCAACTCACACACACACACACATACACATTTCCTAAGATTAACTGTACTGCCCACCCCCATGACCCACACGGGGCTTCCTCCATCCTGTCTTCCTTCTGTGCCCCGAGGGCCTCACCCCATCACACTGCTTTCAGTTCTGTACACCTTCATGAGGATATGCTTGAGGGAGGCGCCCATGCTGCCAGAAGGATGTATTTTAAGCCTTGTCTTTCATGATGGTATGAAAGGCTCTTAAGAGGCTTCAACAAACATATAAGGGGATTCTTCTTCAGGAAAGTCCGCCATGCTGGTCACCCTCACCGTGTCAGGCTGATTCTACTCCAAAATCACTGACATGGGCCGACAACAGAAAGAACCCAGAGCTGCTGAGACATTGTCATTTGCTTAAGGTCACCAAAGTATTGAATGGCAGAGTTCAGACCTGACCTGGGGGCCACAAAAGACACCTCTGCCCAAGGTCCATGGAGAGCACAGCCTGTCTGAATGGGCTCCTGGCATCACTGGTTATCTCCCAGGGCCAGCTGTGCACACCGGGCTCGGAGGGGCTTCCCTGGATTCTGAGTGGTTGTACGACTCAAGGACACAGGGTAGGCCTGAATTGGGCTTGGGGGTGTTTCTTTGTTTGGCCTGCACAGTGTTTACTTTAATTTGCTGCCAAAGAAAATGTATAATGCGGAGAGAACAGTATCATAAACAACACACACCCATCCCTCAGTTTCAACTCTTGACCTACCTGCTTCACCTCTATCCAACCCTCCTTCCCTTTCCACCCCTGGATTATTTTGAAGCAAATCTAGATATATCATCTCATTGCAAACATTCATTATGTGTTCCTATCACAAAGAAACTCTTCTACAATCCTTTTTTAAAGGATTTTTGCCCCAGAAAGTAGAAAGCTTTACAGAGAAAAAAAATCCAGGTTTCTGTCCTCTCCTAATAAGTTGGAAGCTTTGTCCACACTGGATTACAGCTGCGTGGACACTGCTCTTTAGATAAGGAAGATGATGCCTACTTTGCTGCAGTCCCCACCACTCCCAACTGCACCCTACCTGGCCAGCTCAAATATGTAAATCACCTGCCTCATTTCTGTCAGCATTGCATGTGTGTCTGTGTGTGTGTGTGAGTTTTTTCCTTCTTTCTTTTTTAAAAATAGCTTCTATATTTTTATTTTCTTGGAGTATAGTTGATTAACTGCTATGTTTGTTTCAGGCGTACAGCAAAGTGATTCGTTATACATACATATGTATCTATTCTTTTTCAAATTCATTTCCCGTTTAGGCTGCTCCATATCACTGAGCAGAGTTACCTGTGCTATACAGTAGGTCTTTGTTGATTATCCATTTTAAATAAGCATTTGATTTTTGTAGGGAATTGACTTAAAAGAGAAGGTAGACAAGACTTCAACAGCTTGAAAAAAGTGAAAATTGACTAGGAGATAGTACAGGGTGTAAGGCAGTTTGTAGAACCCCATTAGGCATTTGGAAGGAAGCTTCGAAAGTTGAGATGTAATTAATTTAGGAATTTTGCTCAGAGACCAAGGTGGAAGCGGTGGGGGGGCGGGTAGAGAGACAACCTGCTACACAATGGAATCTTCCACAGACTTTCTCATTAAATCATGAATCTCACCCCAAAGGTGGGGTTTATCCCTATGTCACAAATGAGGGAACTGAGGCAAAGAGAAGTTAAGTAAGTTTCCCAAGGCCACTCAGGTAACGAGAAGTAGAACCAGGATTCGACCCTGGAGGATGCCTGGCTCTAAAACGAAGCCTCTTCACCAGAACCATGGATCCTTTGTTTGTTTTATTAAAATCTTTTTATGTCTGCACTGGGCTGTGTGCAGGCTTTCTCTAGTGTGGAGAGAAGGAAGCAGGAGACACTGACCGCCATCTCCTCCCCGCAGGTTGTCCCCTTCACTGGGATGATCGAAGGGGGTCTCCAGGATGGACACAAGATCACCATCATTGGGACCGTTCTTCCCTCAGGCGGGAACAGGTACCGGGAAGTGTCTCTCTCAGCTTCACCCCTGAGTGAACCACGGTGCTGTCAGCTCAGGAGGGTCCACCCAGCCTCTTCCAAGTGTCCACACCTGGCTCAGGGGGTGGGAAGGGCCCATCAATGTACAAGACCCCGGCCACCTGCACGTAGCATCCAGGGCACCATTAAGCAGACTCCCCAGAGATGGGGGGATAGAGGCTCACAGTCTAGGGAGGGAAGCAGGCCAGTCCAGAGGCGGAGTTCTGGGACTGAACCTCGTACACGACGACCCGGAGCTGCAGATCCGTCAACTCCCTCCATTTCCTACAGTCACCTGCATCTACTTCAGACCCTCATGTGGGCTGACGTGGAATGATTTAAACTTGCCTTCAAGGTTGCAGTTTGGTCTGTTTCAGTTTCAAGGTCTTTGCTGCTAAAGTCAATTCAAAATATAAATATCTCAGCTCTGTTTCCCATCCCCTTCCTTCCTGAGGTGGGCTGTCTGGGAACACAGAAGAGCTTGCACATATTCTCAGAGGCGGGAGGGTCATCAGTGGCTCAGGCAGCCCTGACTGACCCCTGCCGAGGGCCAGATGACCCAGAGGCCTACAACATGTTCCTGTGTGGGTGGGGTCCGGGTGGGCTGCAGCCTGAGATCCACAGTGTACACTGAGGCCCCTCTGGACACATGACTTCTCTCAGAAGCCTCTAGATGACTTCCTCTGTCACTGCCTCCCCTGCCAGGTGACACAGTCACACTGACCATGTGACTCTGGGAGCCCGCAGTGCCCCCAGGGGACTCGGAGGGACGTGAGGCGCCCGGTTTCCCAGAAACCGTCCCAGCAGGGGAATCGGGGACCTTCTCTCCGAACTCCCATTCCTCTCTCTCCCCTTCCCTGTGCCAGCCCTTCCTCCCAGCACAGGAGCACTTTCTACTCCCACATAGACCTGTCTCTACCTCTGAGGGTCCCCCTTCCGATGGGAGCTGCTGTTCTCTCCTTCCCTGGGGCAGAATTTTCAAAGGAACACAGCCATGAAGCTGGAGGATGGCAAAGGGAAAATTACACCCCGATATTTCAGAAACACTATTCTTCACTTTAAGGGGAACAGGGACTTTGATTTTCTCACTCTAGAACCACTTGGAACATCCTTTGCTTTTGGTGTTCCCGGAGGGAGCATCTAGGGCTCAGGTCCCAGCCAGTTCTGTTGGTCTTGCTGGCTGAGAGCTCACCAAGCACCTTAGTGTTGAGGACAACATCCCAAACTCACCCTTGTAACTGATAAAGCAATGGGTTCTCAGGGTTTCCCTGGAGGGCAGGTGGGCACCACTCCACACTCCCACTGCAGCGGCAAGGGTTCCATCTTTAGTTGAGGAACTAAGATCCTGCAGGCCATGCTGCACAGTCCAAACAAACAAAAAACCAAAAATGGGCCCTGCAGATAGAATGTCCACTGAGGGCCACCCACGGGTGTGTTGCAACGCCTGGCTCCTTGGGGATGACACAGGAGCAAGGCCTGCTCTCTGACTGCTGTGTCTTAGCTGGGGAGACCAGAGTGACTCTGAGAAGCAGGCTGTGAACTGCACTGGTTCTGAGTTCAGGCAAGGTGGTGGGACAGAATTCCTGCTGGATGACCTCAGATCAGAACTTGGTTTGGGGACATGCAGGAGTTCCATCCGGGAAAAGTCAGAAAAAACATTGATTGCACCCCCTTCACGAGTCAGGCCCCTTAGAAGCTCCTTTTTCTTTTTTTAGCCCTCACCTTAGAGTCATGGCTGTCGCTGTACCCACAGAAAGTTGGGAAGGTGAGGAGAGATGGGAACAAGGAATCACTTACTTGGCATCTTCAGACTGCCTTGGTCATCACCCCCGAAGGAAGGCGGTCACCCCCTGCCACACTACCCCCCAGAGTAGTGTGGTCTTGGTCATTGCAAACGACAAACAGGGCAGAGCTAGGGTCAGGGTCCAGGCCTGCTGACCTCACTGGGGGCAGGTGGACACACAACAGCCTCCACTGAGGGACAGACACACACAGAGGTCCCCACGCCCGAAGAGCTAGGGTTTATTCTCTGTCTCCCCTTTAGACACCCTCTCTGCAGGTGTCCCACCAGTGTCCGCTTGTCCGCTTCAGTCCCAGCTTAATGGACGTGGGCAGGCCTTGGCAACCACTTGCTCCAAAATGCTCTCACTTCCAGGCACATTTTTCGAGTTCCAACTTGGATACAAATTTCTTTACTCATAGAAATTCACACTGTAAGGGCAAAATGTGGTAACTGAACAAAAACACATCAGTGCAAACTGGAAAAGACTCTGATGCTGGGAGGGGTTGGGGGCAGGAGGAGACGGGGACGGCGGAGAATGAGATGGCTGGATGGCATCACCGACTCGATGGACATGAGTTTGAGTGAACTCCGGGAGTTGGTGATGGACAGGGAGGCCTGGTGTGCTGTGATTCATGGGGTCACGGAGAGTCGGACACGACTGAGCGCCTGAACTGAACTGAGGTGAACAAAACAGACAGCAACAGACTAGGGATGGGTACCAACCAGCCATGCAGGCCGTATGCAGATTCCCAGATGGATGTCAGTCGAAAGTTTGAGAACTTCCTGTTCCCACCCTTGGGGGTAAACCAGGACACCAAGCACTGCCTGATTTCCCTCCATCTAGGTTTGCCGTGAACCTTCAGACCGGCTACAATGACAATGACATTGCCTTCCACTTCAATCCTCGGTTTGAAGAGGGTGGCTATGTGGTCTGCAACACTAAGCAGAGAGGAAGCTGGGGGCCGGAGGAGAGGAAGATGCAGATGCCCTTCCAGAGGGGGAGTTCGTTTGAGCTCTGCTTCCAGGTACAGAGCTCGGAGTTCAAGGTGAGCAGGAACTCTCCTCCCGTCCCTTCAGCTGCCTGTCCCCGTCTTGATCAGGCGCCATGTATGGTCTTAACATAGTCACGTGAACAACGCCTTTGTACAGAGAAGAGGATCGTTTCCTTGTAAGGCTGCAGTCCCCTTACACACCTTCACCTGCATTTACAAGTGCATCTGTTGCCTCTTTTACTCCAGATATAAGCACTAGAGACGTCACCATGGTGCTTTTTGGCCTCCTGGTGTCTTTATAGTCCAAGTTATTTCCATTCCTCTGTGTAGCCCTTCTTCCACTCCAGGTGCCCAGGAACACTTCTTTTCCGGTTACCTTGTTGCTGCCTTTATCCAGGTGTTATTAATGACTTGGTTTTGCAGGACATTGCACATTGCTTTTGCAAGCCGAGCAGTGTCTCTGGGCTTGGGGAGAAGGAGGGGGCGGGGTGAGTCCCTCTGTGTCTGTGCTTCTCTGTGTGGACACGAAGGTCGCCGCGCCCTTGTCATGAAGCCTGATGTCACCTCTCCTCTGCTCCCCACCAGTATTTGTACGTATATTTCAGTGTGCATATTTCATAATACCCCAGGTGAGCTATGATTAGAAAGACAAACCTACTGCAATAAACAACCAACCAAAAGAATGAAAAAGCAATGACTAGAGCCAGACAGAGATAGTGTGTGGATGCCCTTTGGGTCCCAAACATGTTCCTGTGACTGGCACATCTCTGAAGGCTGATGCCCGGATCTATAGGGAATACATGTGGAAACCAGAAGCAGGTCTAAACTTCGAGAAGCAGGGGTCCCAGGGGCTCGGGTGTGCTCCCACCTGGCTGGGGTCCCCCTCCCTGGCACGTGCGCATGTCTCGGCAGGTGATAGTGAACGGCAACCTCTTCATGCAGTACACCCACCGCGTGCCCTTCCACCGCGCCAATGCCATCTGCATCACGGGCATCGTGCGGCTGTCCGCTGTCAGCTTCCAGGTCAGACTGTCCACCCGGCGCTCGTCCCCAGGGGAGGGTGCGGGGCCCAGTTCTCTGGGCCTGGGCCCTGCTGTGTGGACCCAAGTGCCAGCCAGCCTCCTGTCCAGGGACTCTGGGGACGCGCCCCCGGCTCCCTCCTCCTCCTCCTCGAGTCGCTGCCTCTGTCTGGGACACCCGCTCAGTCTTCTGGATGCAAATGCTACCTGGGCTCTGCTTCTCTCTATCCCCACTCTGCTCAGGAGGCTGTGTGGTGGTGGAAAGAACCCGGGCTTGGGAATCAAACTGAATCCAGCTCAAATCCCCAGCTCTGCTGTTCTCATCAGTTGGGGGATCTTAGACAAGTGACTTCATCTCTCCCAGCCTGTTTCCTCAGCTGTGGAATGAGCAGGGTCTGCTGCCCCACGGGTCGCTGTGTCAGCTCAATGAGGTCACTCCCATTGAGGGCACAGATTAGCCTGCTGGGCCACTCCCAGGCCTATTTGAGCTCTGCCTTTTAAGATTTTTAACATGTAACCAACATCTAAAAGGTCAGGGGCAGTTTTACTAGATGAAAGAGTTCTGGAGTTGGATGGTGGGGATGGTGGCACAGCTGTGGAAGTCAACCTAACACCACTGACCCGCACGCTTTAAAGCAGTTAAGATGGTCTGTTCTGTGGGATGTGCCTTCTGCCACAGCGTAGCAGAAGAAAGGTCGGGTAACAGCACATGGAAAGCTGGGTTTCTGTTTTTTTGTGTGAAAACTGGGAAGACAGGTATGGTGGGCCCACACTCTGAGGGCCTCAGGCTGCTGATCGGGAGCCACGTTGGTATCGGCACCTTGAGATGGGAAAGGCACACAGCAGCCCTTAACAGATACAGGGTCCTCTCCTTTGGTCCTCATCTCTCATATTCCTTCCCTCCTTAACTCTCTCCCATGGGCTGGAGGAGAGAAAGGCAGAGACAGATGGAGGTGGAGAGAGCCCTGGCCAGCCTGCTGTCGCTCACTGCAGCCCAGCCTTCCCTCTGCCTCTCCTGCGCATCCCTGGCTCTCCCACCTGTCTGGTTCTCTCCTCCCTGCCTGGCCCCTGCTTTTCCACTCTTCCTTGGCTCCATTAACGCTTCTCTTCACCCCACGGCGCCTTTTGTTTTAACAGAACATCCACGCAGCTCCCAAGCAGCCTGCCTGCTTCAAGGTGCAGTTCTCCCCGGCTGCCTGTTTCCCACCCAAGCCCAGGGGGCGCAAACCAAAAGTGAGTTTAACAGAGGCCTGGGGAGGCTGAGCCATCAGCACGAAGGACAGAGTGTCTGAGAGGCTGGTCTAGTCAGCAGACCAGCCAGGGTCTCCAGGCCCCGTTATACCCAAAGGTTCATCCACACACTCCAGCCCAGAGCTGGGGACCTGGGAGCTGTCCTCAGCTCTTCCTTCCATCATTATCTCTCCAGGGCACCAGCGCCTCTCCTCCCAAAGCCACTGGCTTGGTCCAGGCCATCAGCCCCCTCACCACCCCGCCCGTGGCCTGCTTCTCCACCCCACCCAACCACCCACCACCACTGTTTGTTCCCACGCACAAATCCGATTGCATCTTCCTCCTGCTTTGAAGTCCTAAAGGCCCCAAGTCCTTCTAGAGAAAGCCCAGATTCCCCAGCAGAATATGCAGAATCCTCCCCAGGCTTGCCCCAGCCTCCCTCCAGCCTCACCCATGAAGCTCACGCGGCCTCCACGACTCACGAGGGGCAGTCTCGGGCCACCACGCTTTCCGTACGTGCTACCCCTGTGCTGAAAGCATGCTCTGTCACTCACCCCCAGTCAACCCTGAATGGCCCTTCAAAGCTCTCCTTAAGTGTGGCTCCTGTGGAGCACCGCCCCTGATTGGTGGATCACTGGATGCCCCTGCATCCCTACAGACTCGATATCTCTGTGCTACGTCAGTCATCACGTCCTGCTACAATTCTGCTTATGTATGTCTCTCCATCACTCCCCTCCCCTGCTTCCCTACATCCACCAGGCCCTCTGTGGGCTCGGGTTGTAGCTGGTTCATTCATGTATCCCCAGCATTTTGCACAGCGCCTGGCATGCATCAGGGACTCAGTTAATGAATGTGGAATAGGTTTGCAAGAGGAACAGTCTGATGGGTGAAGGCAGGGTCCCGGACAGGAAGGGGAGCAGGACCTGCCCTTTTCTCAGCCACTTAAGCAGTGAGGACTGAGGGGAGGGGGGGTCTCTCTACCTAGCCCTTCCCATGCCCATCACGGTGCAGTCAGGGCACCTGCTCCCTGCTGTGTGGACCCAGGACTGGTAGAGCTCCAGAGAGCCTTTGCAGGGCAGCCGGACTCTGGCCCTGGCCTGGGGAGGACGGGGCGTGATGGATACTATCAGAAGAACTGGGTACCATTTTGGATTTTACCTCTTGTTATCTGGGTGAGTTTGGACAAGTTGCCTAATTTTTCTGAGAACTGGTTGCCTCACCAGCAAAACAGGAGGTAAGGATGCCTCTCTCATTTGTAAAGCCTTGAAGCCAGAGCCTGCTACACAACAGATCTCCAGCCAATGTTAGTGTTCACCTTATGGGTGAACTAGGGCACTGGGAATAATGGTTTTGTCTCAGGGAACTAAGGGAAGTGAAATGGTCTGTATCAGATATGTCCTCCTCTCCTTTCGAGGGCTTTGCTTGTGGCTCAGATGATAAAGAATCTGCCTGCAATGCAGGAGACTCAGGTTCAATCCCTGGGTTAGGAGGATCCCCTGGAGAAGGGAATTGCAACCTGCTCCAGTATTCTTGCCTGGAGAATCCCATGGAAAGAAGAACCTGGAGGGCTACTGTCCATGAGGCCACAAAGAATCAGACACGACTGAGTGACTAACATTTTCACTTTCCCCTTCTGAAGGAGCCAGTGGGAAAGTTCCCCCTCCTCCACTTCCACCCCCTTCCCGATACTGTTGCATAACCACAGTGTATCCTGAGGGGGATGGGTGAGAATCTGAGTGCCCAGAAGGCTCAAGAAGGCTTGCTTGGCAGCAGGAAGGAGGCATTTCTTACCACAGCTCTTGCTGCCATCTTACCCTCACATGGCACCAATGTTAACCGCCATTTTCGTTTCTCACCCACTTCAGCCTCCAGGGATCTGGCCAGCCAACTCGGCTCCCATTGTAAGTCTCTTGCTCTCTCTTTAGAAGCTTTTCACTTTGTTTCTTCCTGTGGGTTAAAAGAGAGCTTCCCCGGTGGCTCAGAAGGTAAAGAATCTGCCTGCAATGCAGGAGACCCAGGTTCAGTCCCTGGGTGCTAGGTTAAAAGGAGGAAGCAGAGCCAGACACGGGGTTTCTCCCATTGGAAGGTGGGGCCACCCAGGCCAGACCCCTGGACCATCTGCCTGGCTGTGTGGTAACAGTGGGAGGGTTTGGGGTGGGGGGTGGCCGGCTGGCCCTGATGAATTGGGAAACAGCCCCGAGGGCCACTGGTTGGCTCAGGCCCCTGAGAGTCTGTGGGCAGCCACAGGACGCCAAGACCCCGCTTCCACTTCTTCCTTCTGCAAAGTGAGGCTATGCTGGAGGGATTCCCCTAAGAAAGACAGGCCACACGCCACAAATGCAGCCATATTTCTTCTCAGAAGAAACCTTTGCCCCTATCTCACCCCCTTAAGAGAAGAAATATCTCTACCCACCAATTTGGAGGTAACTTCTGGCTGGTTGCAAGCTCAAGATGAAACTCTCCTCAGAGGAGAGAGTTAAGTGTTAAGTGCCACCTCTGGGGGCAGGTGGTGGTCTTCGCACAGGTGAGAGCTGGTTAAAAACATGGTTTCTTCCTTACAGACTCAGACCGTCGTCCACACCATACACAGCACCCCTGGACAAATGTTCCCTGTAAGTCTGAACACTTTGGTCAGCTCACAGCCCCACTACTTGCCCCTTTACCAAAGGCTGAATTCTCTAGGTCCGGGGTCAGGAAGAAAGCAATTTAGCAAGGAGGGTGGGGACATTTGGGGCTGAGGCCCTTCGCTCAGGGAACACGCACACCACCCTTAGAGACAGTAGAGGTTCTGGATCAGGCTGGATTTACCCAGGGCGCAAGAAATAGATCCTCTAGGAGCTGGCAGGAAAACTGGTCCTTCTGTCACTGGGGTGGGGGTGGGGGGTGGGAGTGGCGCACAGTGCTCCCAGTAGCTGGATATGAGACCCTGCATCCAGAAGACGAGTCCCTGGGATGTGTGTCACTGCTGATCAGGGACGCAGGCTGCTTCTCAGCCTCCTGCCGGGACACGCACACAGGGACCTGGAGTCAGCGGGGCTGTCCTTGGAGGGCCTGAGGGGCAGGTGACCATGATGGGATCCAGTAACACGACAGGAAGTCCCACCAAGGCTGACATGGGGAGGAAGGTGGCTGGGAGAACCCAAAGGCTGAAACCTTTACTGCTTCAGGCTCCTATTGGAGCATCCGCTCTGGAACGTGCGGTCTCAGGGGAGTGTGCGCATACGCGAGCGTGCGCACTGCCACCCTGATGGTCTCCATCTCATTGCGACAGAATCCCGTGATCCCACCCACGGTGTATCCCAACCCGGTTTACGTAAGTGGTTCCTCGGGGAGGAGGGGAGGTCTGGTGTGCAGGGTTAGGGGGAGGGGGAGAGGTCAGCTTTCAAAATTAAAAGCAGTGCCTTAGCAAACGGAAGTTCTGGAAACTTCCGAGTAACTTAGAAGACTCTCAAAAGGAGCTTTCACCCTTAAAATCGCCCCTTCACCCTGAACATGTCATACAGCCTCCTCTTCTCAGCCTAAGCAACTTTTGCGTCCAACCAAAGCCCTTTTCTGAAGGTAAATGTCCATTAATTTGAGGAAGGCTGGAAAGGTTTTCTTTGCCGTTTACTGAGCCAAGTAAAGATACCACGGAGTTCTTTCTTGAAGATACTCACAGACACAGCAAACTGTGGGCTGACAGTCCAGATACATAGAAATTGGCACAAAGGTCCCCCGAGGGTGGCGGCTGCTCTGGCCGCTGCCGGCTGACCTGCCCACCCCCTCCCACAGCCGCTGCCTTTCTTCACCTCCATCCCGGGTGGGCTGTGCCCCTCCAGGAGCATCCTGGTGTCGGGCACCATCCTGCCCAGCGCTCAGAGGTAAGCCAGGGCTCCCGGGGAGAAGAGACACCCCAAGGTCATTCTGGCTACCCCCCTGCCTCGGTGCAGAGAGTCCATGGGAGTGGCCCTCCCCCCAGGTTCTACATCAACCTGCGCTCAGGGAGTGACATCGCCTTCCACCTGAACCCCCGCTTCGACGAGAATGCTGTGGTCCGCAACACGCAGATCAATGGCTCCTGGGGGTCTGAGGAGCGAAGCCTGCCACGGGGGATGCCCTTCTTCCGAGGCCAGAGCTTCTCGGTAAGATGTCGGCCACCTGGAGCTCGAATGGGCTCTCAAGGGGCAAATGGAGGAGCGGGTGGAGGGCATCTGGGGGCACGTTGATCGAGACAAGAGTTGATGCCTCTAGCGTGAGGCCTGGCCTCAGAAGAAGAGAAAGTGTTCTCCAAATGACTGCCATTATCATTTTACTGTTACTGTCCTGCATAAGGCAGGGGGCAGGAACGATTGGCTGTTACAGATAAGGAAACTAATTCCTAAGTGTAGGCTACTTGCTCAGGTCACACAGCCAGTCAGGGCGGGATGGGACTTGAGAACGAGGTGTCATTCACTCTCCCACTGGCTCACTCATTCAGCAGTCATCTATCAGCTGTTTCGTCCAGGCCCACTTTGAGCAGGAAGTACCCCAGATGCTGGGGGGACATATATGATGCCAGCAGTTTAGGTCCTGACCCCACGGAGTTTACAGTCGAGGTGGGAGGAGGAAGAAGGAAATGATGGACAGATCACCGTGGAATAGCAATGGGTACCACGCGGAAAGCAGAGTAGGATCAGGAACAAGTGAGCCCCAGGGTCACGCGGCCTTAGGTGGGGGCAGATCTCAGAGGAGGCCACAGTGCCTGTGGGACCTCAGTGGTGGGACGAGCCCAGCTTGCAAAGATTTAGGAGCAGCAGAGGGACGGGTCACAGGCACGGCCTGTCTCGGAAGCAGGGAGGACAGGGAGGTGGTGGGGGGTGTGTGGGAATTCTGGAGGCTGGGGTGACACAGAGCTAGATTCTCAACCCTGACTACACACTCAGACCACCTGCGAGCTTGAAAAGGAAAAATCAATGCCTGGCCCCACCCCAGGCCCATGAGGAGGTGAGCCTGGGCACCTGTATTTTTTTTAATTTTTAAATTTACTTTTGGGTGCACTGGGTCCTCATTGCTGTGCGTGGGCTTTCTCTGGTTGTGGCAAGTCGGGTCTGCTCTCTAGTTGCAATGCATGGGCTTCTCGTTGCAATGGCTTCTCTTGTTGCAGCTTGTGGGCTCAGGAGTTCTGGCATCTGGGCTTAGTTGCTCCATAACGTATGGAATCTTCCCAGACCAGGGACCAGACTGGGTCCTCTGCTTTGGCAGGCAGATTCTTAACCTCTGGACCACCAGGGAAGTCCCATCTGTGCTTTGAAATATGCCCTAATACTCCTCTCCCAGAGTTGAAAATGACCAAGAGGGCCTTTGGGGCCACAGCAAAGGAGTTTGGATTTTAGTACCAGGTGTTGGTGTGTTTCAAGCCAGAGAGCAGTACACTTTGATGGCTGTGTGACCTTAAGGAAGTGACTTAACTGCTCTGTGCTTCAATTTCCTTATCTAAAATATGGGACTACAAGTAACACCGATCTCGTGGAGCAGCAAGAAGGAAATGAGATCGTGTTCGTGACGTGCTTAGGACAGTGCATGGTGTGCAGGGACCACTCTGCTGGTGTTAGTGTGTGGTGGGCGCGATGACAGTTTAACAGAAGTGCTGCTGCTGCCTCTGGAGGATGTTGGGAAGGAAGAGGCAAGTTAAGGGGCTGCCACAGCAGCAGCACTGATCACACCTGTGTGCTGGGTCCTAGGGGTATGGACGACATAGGCCAGGCCTAAGGGGGCATCTGACTTGGCTCGATGGAGGGGGTCAGGAGGTGGGGAGTTTCCCCGATAGCTCAGCAAGTAAAGCATCTGCCTGCCAGTGCAGGAGACATGGGTTCAATCCCTGGGTTGGGAAGATTCCCCTGGAGAAGGAAATGGCAACCCACTCCAGTAGTCTTGTCTGGAGAATCCCATGGACTGAGTAGCCTGGAGGGCTAAAGTCCAAAGGGTCGTAAAAAATCGGACACGACTGAGCGACTGTGAATGCACAGGAGGAGTGGCAAGGCTGGTTGGAGGGAGGAGGGCGAATCCTGAAGAGCGGTTAGCACTGATCCCTGTGGACCAAGTGTGCAGAGCAAGGAGCAGTGACATTCTGGGTTGGGAGTGCGAGGCGGGAAACGGAATATGTAAAAGGTGCTGGGAAGGAGAGCGCGAGGCATGTTGGGGCACGAGTGAGTCCTTCCGTGTGGCTCAAACGCAGGTGTGGGTCTTGCTTGACTGAAGTTTGGGGAAGTTGGGAAGGAGGGAGGGAGACGAGCCTGCCTTCCGCTTGAGGACGGCCCAGGTGGGGTACAAATGCCGGGGGCCTGTCTGTCCAGGTGTGGATCGTGTGTGAAGGCCACTGCTTCAAGGTGGCCGTGGATGGTCAGCACCTGTTTGAATACTGCCACCGCCTGAAGAACCTGTCTGCCATCAGCAACCTGGAGGTGGGGGGCGACATCCAGCTGACCCACGTGCAGACATAGACCAGCCCTGCCCTGTGTTGCCGTCTGGATCTGCTCACCGCCATCTTCCCTGCCTCGGCCCCAGCCCCAGCCCTTCCCAGGCCGCCCAGGATCTGGGGGCCTTGCTGGAGAGACCACAGCCTTGGCTGACTCTGCTCCTGACTGCAGCCAGCACGGAGCGGAGAGGGCAGCTGGCCAGGACTGGGCAGCACCCAGATCGTACAGAAGACGGGTGGTCCACAGGCGGAAGGCCCTGTTCAGTTCCTGAAGCAGAAGGGGAGGGTCCTGGCCTTCCCAGGCTCCAGGCCTGCAGCCCCACCTGCCTCGAAACCGCATTCTTGTCCCCCATTCAAGTTCACCTAGTCAGAGTGCCAGCTGTCACTCCGCGTGGGAAGCCGTATCCTCAACCCTCCCCTTTCTCCAACTTTGACCCTCTCCCCGCTCTGTTAAATCTACCCTGCTGACACCCCTCTGGCCCCCCCTTCTCGGCAGGGGATTGTCCCTTTTCCCAGTGTCCTTCAAATAAAGAAAAAGACTTGTTGGTACACGCGCATGGGATAGTTGTGGTTTATTAAATGAATCTTGAGACTGTTTTGTTGTCTGCGGAATTGGGAGGATCCTGGCTGAGGGAACGGGGAGGAGAGATCACTGGCTTACTTTGATCAGGGGGCTTCCTGACATTGGAGCCTGCTTCTAGCGGGTCCGCACCAACCCCACAAGGGTGTGGGAGAAAGCTCAGGCCCCCTCTGGACGGGAACCTTTGCTGGAAGCTTGGTGACAGAGGTGAACCCCAGAAAACCAATGGCTCCATGCTTCTGAAATGAGCCAAGGGCTGGGCCAGGTGGCCACACGGCAGGGCCAGTTCAGCAGAACCCTGGGTCCCGGTGGGAGGAGGGGGCCAGTGAGCTCCAGAGAAGCTGGCTCAGAAGAGAGGCCTGTGTGTGTGGTTCGACTGTGGGTCCCCCGGCATTGGGGGTCAGTGTATGTGGGGAGTGGGAAAAGACTCAGTGTGGGGGTTCCACCGGTCACAGAGCCAGTGCCAGGGGGACCCGGCTCTGTGTCCCCATGACGCCAGCACATCCTGCTAACTCCAACAATCCAGTCCTAGGGAAGCAGGGTGGGCTTGGACCAGCAGTACCTGGGGGCTCCTTAGAAACACAGAATCCAGGCTCTGCTGCAGACCTCCTCAGTCTGTGATGGAACAAGAGCCCAGGTGGTCCCCTGCTCACTGGAGTGGCAGAGGCGCTGGCCCAGGGGACTGTCCTTGACCACGCTGGACAGATGCATCGCTAGGACTGTGGTGGCGTGCCCCTTCTCCTCCTCCCCACCCTCCAGCCACCCCACCTGAGCAGGAGTTGGGGAGGGGAGAAGGGAGCCAAGGAGCCAAGGAAACGAGTCCAAACCTAGGCTGGGAGCCAGATTTAGCCAACCCTCCACTTAGCCCCTGGCTGAGTTCCTTCCTTGTTCCCCCCGGGCTCAGTCCCTGAAGAAGCCTCCCCCGTGGAAGACGTGTGTCCTTCACTCACCATCAAGTCCTTGACACATAGCCCAGCCTCACCTGCGTTGTCGACCAGGGGCCAAATCATTATTGGCCAAACTGTCATGAAACAGGCAGCCCCAGAGCAGAAAGCGGTGACTCCCGAGACAGGGCTGAGGGGCAGGCCTTCACTAAAGGACTGGCAGCTGGCGTTTCCGCGACACCCCGTGTGTGATGCTTCCTGTGTAGGGCTCAGCTGGCGCCCTCAGGCCAGCCTGTGCTTCCTTGCCTCCATCACAGGTTTTCAGATGTGCTGCCCACAGGCCCAGTGGGCATTTCAGAGAAGAAACGTAGCCAAGCTGGTATGTCCCTTTGTGGGGGATTTTTGTCCAAGCTGTGGCAACCCCACCACCACCCCGCCAACCCTAACTCTGTACAGCTTAAGGCTGCTTTCCTTAAAAAACACACATACATATACAGTGTGGTTAAAATAAAATGTATTTCGTATAAATATCTCCATCATGGAATCATACAAAGAAGGCCCAAGAGGCAGACTGGGGTTTGCTTGTTTTAAATACAGAGGTATAAATAACTGTACATGGGCAGCTAAATACAGAGTGGTGTGACAGCGCCTCCTAGTGGTCACTCCAAGTGGTGCAATAAAGGAAGTTTCATCTTTCTCACCCACTGGCCAGACATGGCACTGCGGATTTAGTCTCCAAGGAACCAGGGAGGCCTGTCTCTCCATCACCCTGGAGCAGGGACTCAAGAGAGACAAAAGGTTCCACTCTGTCTCCAAGGCTGCTACTTGGTAGCAGGTCAAGTAAAGGGTTTGAGAGGGAAGGAGATGGGGAAATAAGATGTGAAGCTTGGGGATATAATCTCCCTCCAATCTCCCCAGTCCTGTGACCTCAGATAATCGAGAGTGGGTGTCATCATTAAGCTCCATGGCAGCAGCTTTAACTTCTCCTGTGGGCGCCTGGAGCATTGGGATCGCTGGGCAGCCCTGCTGCCCCATCCTTTTTCATCTCGTAGGGAAATACAGCACCAAAGATGTCTTCATGATAGCGCTTCTGGCTCTTTAAGGGAAAACAGAGGCCACGGATTACTATCAGCTCTGTTGGTGCAGCCCCCTCTCACTCAGCAGGTCCAGGCTGGGACAAGCCCCCAGGGTTCCCTGGTTTCCCCATCACACTCATGAACTATTTGCCTTCCCAATTGCCATGCTTAGATTAGATCTGAATCTCACTTAAGACTCGGTAACTCCCATGAGCACCCACTCTGGTGTGGACCACAAAACATCTCCCCAAGCTTTGTGACGGCCATTAAAGCCTGTTCATTGGAAAAGACCCTGATGCCGGGAAAGATAGAAGGCAGGAGGAGAAGGGGATGACAGAGGATGAGATGATTGCATGGCATCACTGACTCAATGAACATGAGTTTGAGCAAGCTCCGGGAGATGGTGGACAGAAAAGCCTGGCGTGCTGTAGTCCACCGGGTCGCAAAGAGTCGGACACGACTGAGCGACTGAACAATAACAAAGCCTGCACTGTGCTTGTCCCACAGGGCTCCAGAAACTGTGGGCTCTGAGATAAATATGGTTGGGAAATGCTGTGCACTTTCTCCCAGTTTTCAAGCTCTTTGATGCACAGCAGCATGTTAGGGGCTCTGAGTGTCTTGAAGAAAATCAACACGTTTGCCTTTGTCCAACTGAGCAACCAGATCAGGATGGACAGTCAGGCCTTCTAACAGATCACCAGCTCTGACCTCCCACCCTCTCTAGGATTCCTTTGGGTTCAGTCTGAGCCTGAGTTCCCTGGTCCCTGCTTCCAGGCCCGTGCCTGTGACCTGCATCCCGAGCTCACACACCACCAGCGGCCCTACCTTGAGCTGGAAGAAATAGTCCTCCACCTGCTCCTCATTCAGGCTCAGTGCGGTAGCCACCAGCTGCTTCAGGGTGTGGGCCACGTCCCGGGCCATGCGCACGTCCCCGCAGACATAGAGGTGGCCTTGCTCCTCATGGAGCACGCGAAGCACCTCACCCGCCAGCCGCTGCCGCAGGATGTCTTGAACATAGACCTGAAACCAGAGGAGATGGTGGGTCCAGGCCCCCGCTGTTGAGGGCAAAGGCTGCGGTCAGGCCTCCTGGCCACGGGGAGGGGGCACAAGGGGCCGTGGGGTGAGCACCCTCCCGGCCAAGGCCTTGCACGGGGACAATCGAGGTCGAGATGAGGAGGTGCACTGGCGCCCTGCCTGGCCCAGGCCTGGGCTGGGGCTGGAGAGGTGAACACCGGCCACAGCCCTGCCCTTGAGGAGCTGACCTCCAGTGGCGCTCCCAGATTTAGCACACCTGCTCTGAATTTAGCACACTTCAAAGAGGCATCAATCAAGCCACTTGCCCTGCCCAGGGCTCTGAGGCCCATCTGCTTACACCCCAGAAAAGGGAGCTTCTCAGCGCAGACTGTCCAGAGGACCCTCCTTATAATTCACAGCAGGGTTCCCCAGATATTCAGAAGTCCTGGAGTCAATTGGGGACTCTCTGCTCTTGCTTCATACAAGTGATGCCACCAGGCACAGAGACGTCACCAGGCACGGAGGCCCGTACCAGGTTGGGAGGGGTCCAATGGGACAAGTTCACAAAGGCTGAGCCAAGAGACTGTTCTGACTGCTCAGACTCTTGGGGCAAAGTGCCCACTGGGGCAGCAGAGCGGGTCAGCAGGCCATTCAGGGAACAGCAGCCACCATCCAGCCTTGTGGTGCCTGAGCATGAAGCTGACCTGGACCACCACCCACCCAACAGTTGTACATCAAGAGCGGGGAGCCTTCAGCAGGCTGGGCACTGGGGATGAACCCATCCATGACCCTGACTTAGCCCTGACTGTCTCGGGACCTGTCTCTTCTCCTGGAAGAGTGAACATTCTATCAGTCGCTTCACAGCACCGCTTTGGTGACTGCATAATTGCTTCCATTTTATTTTTAAATATTTATTTATTTGGCTGCACTGGGTCTTTGTTTCGGCATGCAGGATCTTTAGTTGCATGATGCATGATCTTCCTGACGAGGGATCGAACTCGGTCCCCTGCATTGGGAGCACGGAGTCTCATCCCCTAGACCACCAGGCAAGTCCCCTGCCTCTATTTTGGAGCTGAGGAGGTGAAGGCTCACAGAAGTAAGGGGCTCGTGGGGAGCCAGACACCCACTATAGACTGTTCTTTTAATGCTTCACCCTTTCAACACGAGCAGTTGTGGCATTTACCTTGGGTTGGTCAGGCAAGCGGGAATAGGCTGTGTGCACCTCGTGCAGCACCCCCTTGCGGGCCATCTCCAGCATCTCCTCCCAGTAGAGGTGGTCCTCTTCCGGGCGGCGGCACCCAAACACCAGGGTCATGCGGCCGCCCTGGAGCCCTGCAAGACCCAGAGCAGGTTGCAGTTACCAGGGTGGCCAGCAGAGGGCAGGCGGACCATGCTGCAAGGCTGGCTGAGCTGGGCGCCCAACTGGAATCCCATTTCATCGCTACATCCTATCTAAAACAGTACTGTGCCTATTTTACAGATTAGGAAACTGAGGCCCAGGGCATTCATATAATTTTTCCACACAGGCTGAGGTAAACTTGGGAGAGGGGCCAGGAAATGTCTGTGGGATGGTTACAGTTACAGTTTTACTCCCAGGAAGGCGCTGGGCACCACTCCTCCCCATCCCCGGGAGCACTCCAGTTATACCTTTGTGCTCAGCCTCATGGAGCCGCTGCTGCCAGAAACTGCGGAAGGGGGCGATGCCCGTGCCGGGTCCGATGAGGATGCAAGGACGGGAGCGGTCCTCCGGAAGCTGGAAGCCGCTGGCACTGAGGGGACAGAAGGAAGGAGGTCCTGTCCTCAGACACTCTGGGTCCAGTGCACACACACAGGACAGGGGCACAGGAACGGGGTGTGGTGGAGGCAGTAGTGTTGAGGGGCAGGGGGTTGCAGTGGAGACAACAAGCTCAAATTTGATTTCCCAAGTCCGGCAGGCTCTTTCACGTCCCCCATCCCGGTGAACTACATTCACCATCACCTCACCCTGGGGTCCTATGGGAAAAAGGCTGAGCCTTGTTGTTCTGAGCCCACCACCGCTGTCAACCTCTGTCCCTGCTAGAGACCTGGCTGTGCTCTATCACTAGGGGTTAGAATGGAGAGGCCCAGTGTGATGACCCCAGTGCCTTCTTTAGAGGCCAATAGACCCAGAGTGGCATCTAAACCCCAGAAGCCTTCCTTTCAACCCAATATTCCCCGGGGACAGTGGTCCCACAGTAGACACAGTGGAGGGACTGCCTACCTTCGCACAAAGCAGGGCACCGGGTCTTGGGGCTTCAAGCTGCTGAGCCACGTGCTGCAGACGCCATGGTGCAGGGGACCTTGGCCATCTGCAAGGACAGCACACACTGACCAACGTGGCCCCCGCCACCTGTGCATGACGCTTTCAGTGGCCTCCCTGAACGGCCCGCTCAGGCAAGCTCTACTCTCTATGTGCCCAGAGTCGGCAAAAGCTGAAAGGGACTCAAAGAGCAGGTGAGGCTCTCTCACTGCAGAAGCTGAGCCTCAGAGAGGGAAGGTGACTTGTACAAGGTCCCTCAGGCAACAGTAGAATCAGGTCACAACTCAGCTTCCCTAACTCCTACTCCAGTGCTCCTACCAAGAAGTCCTGTTGGTTTCCCTCAGGGTGGAATCCTGCTGTCACAGGATGTGCACCTGCCTCCCCTCCCCTGGTCCGAGGACTGAGGCCTGGCCTCTGCAGATGTTCTTTGAGTGAAAGTCGCTCAGGTTTGTTTGACTCTTTGCGACGCCATGGATTGTAATTGTAACCTGCCAGGCTCCTTTGTCCATGGAATTCTCCAGGCAAGAATACTGGAGTGGGTAGCTGTTCCCTTCTCCAGAGTATCCTCCCAACCCAGGGATGGAATCCAGGTCTCCTGCAAATGTTCTTTAGCAGAGCAAAGAGGGTCTCTGCCTGGTTTTCAGAAACCATGTGAATGTGCTTCTCAGATCACATCTACAAAGAAGTTAGCTCGGTGCCTGGTTCATAGTGATCTCTCCCATACTCCTCCCTCCACTGTTAACAGGTCTGGAAGATGAGAGTTTAATGATGAGGAGATCAAAGCTCAGAGGTGTTGAACGGCTGCCCAGTAAGTAGCAGACTTGAGCTGCTCCACAGCCCCAACCCCAGTCTCACCTCGGGTGCGGTACGTGAGCACAGCCACAGTGAGGTGGATCTCCGTGGGTGTGAGGTCCCTGGAGGAGCTGATGGAGTAGTACCGGGGCTTCAGAATAGGGAGCTGGGAGAGCAGGAAGCTGGCAGACACCCGCAGGGACGGGAACTCCTCCAGCACCTCCAGGAATGTGGGGCTGTTGGTGAACTTCCACTTGTTGTAATCTGAGGGCTGAAAGCCAAGGGCAATGTGAGTGTCTCCAGGAGCTTGCTCCACACGGAGGGAAGGGGCTGTCACAATCCACGATTCATTCACTCACTCATTCATTCCCACAGCAAATATTTCAAAGAACTAGGCGCTGTCCATGGTGCTGGAAACACTAAGCTGGCGAGGAGTTCCGTTCATCAGTTCAGCTGCTCAGTCGTGTCCGACTCTTTGCGACCCCGTGGACTGTAGCCTACCAGGCTTCTCCGTCCATGGGATTCTCCGTCCATGGGATTCTCCAGGCAAGAATACTGGAGTGGGTTACCATTTCCTTCTCCAGGGGATCTTCCCGACCCAGGGATCAAACCCGGGTCTCCCGCATTGGAGGCAGACGCTTTAACCTCTGAGCCACCAGGGAAGCCCTGGCGAGGAGTAGCATTTCTCTAACTTGTGTGCTTAGAACCTTACTGTCAACAACTGGTGGGCAGCAGTCAAATTTTTATCATAACCTAATTTAGGGGAGAGCTTTGGAATCATATCCTGGAGAAGGAAATGGCAACCCACTCCAGTATTCTTGCCTGGAGAACTCCATGGTCAGAGGAGCCTGGCGGGCTACAGTCCTCTGGGTCACAAAGAGTAAGACACAACTGAGCGACTAACACACTTGGAATCATACAGACCTGGGTTCAAACCTTGCCTGAAGGCTCTTACTATTTGTGGGCTCTTGTCCCCACTACTTAACCTTTGTGGAGTGAGGGCAGCATCACCTACCTCGTGGAGATGTTGTGAGAATTAAGTGAGAAAATGTGTGCCAAGTTAGTGTAGTGCAGCCACAGGATAATGGCAGTGGAGGTGACTGGAATCAAGATAATTAGAGACAATGGTGACGGTAATAATGATATCCAGTGCCTTTGCAAAGGGTTTCCCTGGCAACTCAAATGGTAAAGAATCCATCTGCAATGCAGGAGACCCCAGTTTGATTCCTGGGCCAGGAAGATCTGCTGGAGAAGGAAGAGGCTACCCACTCCAGTATTCTTTGGGCTTCCCTTGTGGCTTAGCTGGTAAAGAATCCACCTGCAATGTGGGAGACCTGGGTTCGATCCCTGGGTTGGAAGTGCCTTTGCAAAGACTTGGGCCTAGAAAGTTTCCTGTGAGTTAATGCATCCTTTCATTCATTTATTAATTCAACTACCACACATTTGTTACCATGTCCATTCATCCACACCATCCCTCCTCCAACACTTCCTGAGTTCCAGGCTTCTTCCAGGTGTGGGGAATACAAGAGAGAATGGTTCTCCTTTTCTAGCTAATTTCTGAGGAAGGGCACTTAGGTTGCATCCTGCAGACATTCAAAAAACTCAGTTCACTCAGTGCAACTATGTCCTAGAAATGGGATGGAAGAGGATGCGTGACTTCCCACCAGCCTTTGACAAGTCACACTTTGGGAAGTTGGGGTGGATTCTCTTGAAGCTTAAAAACCAGCTCTAGGCTCAGGCTCCCCTTCACTCTGGGACCCTGCCCCAGCCTCGCCCACCAGCCCCGAACTTCACCTGGCATAGGGTCTCCAGCCTCTGCCTCTCAGCCTCTTCTGTGGCCAGCTGGGCCAGCTTTCGGAGCAGCAGCTGGGTTGGTGGGGTGGTGATGTCCAGGAAATAGGTGAGAGCCTGGCTGAGTGAGCAAGGTGGCAGTCGCTTGTCCTTGACCCAGTAGCTGCCTGAAGAGGGAAGAAAGGAGACAGGATAGGAAAGCGGCCCCATTTAGGTTTCCCAAAGAGTGATAAGGCCTCTGGGACAGACATCCTCCACCCTCCAGCTGCAGGGGGAGAGAAGACACTGAAATCCTGGTTCAAGGAACAGTAAAAGGGCTCACATGCCCAACTCAAGTGCAGGTGGACGGTGCTCAGAGATAGGACTGCTAGGAAAGGCTGATCAATAGCCCCCCAAAGTGCACCCAAGAAGATACAATCCTGCAAAACTAACCACGCACCAGAGTCCAGTCCCTCTCTGGCATGGACTTGAACTTCAGCAGTACATACACAGGTGAACTGCAGACTCAGAGTGACTAACTTCACCAAAGGCTGATGTACACCCTAGGTAGGTGAGTTGTTCATTTAGAGAAAAGCCTTTTCCTATCCTGTGGTGGCTGCAACTTTTATTATTATAATAGTAATTATTATATCTGCTTCCTGCACTAAGTAATAGGTTTTCTGAGGGCAGACATGAAGTCTCATTCATTTTAGCACAGGTATATAGCCCAGGTGGGGGCTTCCCTGGTGGCTCAAATGATAAAGAATCCGCCTGCAATGCAGGAGACACGGGATCAATCCCTGGGTCAGGAAAATCCTCTGGAGGAGGATATGGCAACCCACTCCAGTATTCTTGCCTGGAAAATCCCATGGACAAAGGAGCCTGATGGGCTAAAGTCCATAGGGTCACAAAGAGTCAGACACAACTGAAGTCACTTAGCACACATACACACATAGCCCAGGATATAGATGTTTTGTAGCCTGGTATACAGATGGTATTGGGCTTCCCTGGGAGCTCAGAGGGTAAGGCATCTGCCTGCAATGCGGGAGACCTTGGTTCGATCCCTGGATCAGGAAGATCCCCTGGAGAAGGGAATGGCAACCCACTCCAGTATTCTTGCCTGGAGAATCCAATGGACAGAGGAGCCTGGTAGGCTGTAGTCCACGGGTCACAAAGAGTCAGACATGACTGAGCAACTTCACTTTCCTTCTTTCTTTCTATACAGATGGTGGTGGTGATAGTTTAGTTGCTAAGTTGTGTCCGACTCTTGCAACCTGATGGACTGTACCCCACCAGGTTCCTCTGTTCCATGGGATTTCTCAGGCAAGAATACTGGAGTGGATTGCCACTTCCTTCTCCAGGGGATCTTCCTGACCCAGGGATTGAACCTGCGTCTCCTGCATTGCAGGCAGATTCTTTACTGCTGAGCCACCTGGGAAGCCCCTGGTATATAGATGTGAATGGTTAAAATTTCGATGGAAAAATGAATCAATCAACAGAAGTGGCCAGTTAAGGAAACGGATGAAGGAGAAAGACAGCCCAGCCTCTGGTGTTGGGAAGATAGTTCAAGGAAGAATCCCTTCTCACTGGAACTATTACAGTCCAGAATATATAGCCCAGAATAAATAGTCCAGAACTATTTGCTTTGGGGCAGGCTTCAGGAGCCCCCTACTCAGCCAGAAGGACAACACTAGATGAGTGTTTGCAGCCCAACCCATCAGTGGAGCCGGGGGGCTGGAGGGAGGATGCTGAGGTCGCCTCAGCCAGGGTCCCCTGCAGAAGGCTCACCATTCTCACAGAGGGTCTCCAGGCACATGGGCTGGTGCGGGGCAGGGCCATCCACTATTCGCTCAAGGATGCCTTGGACCAGGGCCGGCTGGTTGCATGGGAAAACTCCGAGGTGCTCTCCCGGCAGGTAACTTGGAGCTTGGCTGCCCTCACAGGAGAGTTCTACCAGGAGGGTGGTGCGGCTGGAGAAGGAAAAAGAAGCCTCTGATGATGCCACCAGGATTTCCTCCCATGCTCCCTGATGGGTGGGCCAGCTTCCCCAGGAAACATGCCCTCCTTTCATGTTCCTGCCTGGTTCCATGAACACAGGTTGCTGACATCCCAGGGCTGGGGTGCTCAAGAGGGCTGGGGGCTGATGGGGACCGTGGCTTCTCCGTGGGAAGAGGGTGGGCAGTACCCCTCCCATGCCACCCTCCATGAGAGCTTGGCCACAGACTGCCTAAAGAAAGCATGTCACTGGGAGACACATGGGTATCGGGACAAACCTTTCCTAGCGTCAGCACAAACCTGGTTCTTATTAGAACACAGCCCAGTTTTGCTAATGAATGGAAGGACAGCACAGATAAACCTACGGAGAATCCACAACACTGGCTGCCCGGGGGGAGAAGTCCTGCCCTGTCAAAACTTCTGAAATTTCTTAAGAAAGAGCCAAAGGTCTGAGTTTCTCTTGCCCTCCTTTTTTTGGTGAAATAATTAAATCACAAAGGACAGGAAGTGAAGCAGGTGCCTGATTCCCAAGCTGGAAAACTGGCCTGTGGTTAATGGAGACCTGATGTGAAGGCGCTGGTGGCCACAGGGGTGAGCAGTTTAACTGGTCCTACCAACAGCACTGTAGCTCAGGCCAGCGGACACTTCTGTTTTCTTCTTTCAAAGACTGACTTACTCTGTTCTTCCCTTGATTAAAATAATGTGGGGACCTCCCTGGTGGTCCAGTGGTAAAGAATACACCTGCCAACGCAGAAGGCATGGATCCAATCCCTGGTCCAGGAAGATCCTATATGCCTCAGAGTGTCTAAGCCCGTGCGCAGTAACTATCAAAGCCCGTGCACCCTAGAGCCTGTGCTCCACTTGTGCTCCAAAACTAGAGAGCAGCCCCCGCAGACCACAACTAGAGAAAGCTAACACAGCCAAAAATAAATAAGTAAGTAAAATCTGTGGAATTTCACCCTGGAAGTCCTGTCTTCTGCTCTACCTGGATTTTGGACTCTGCAGATTCTGCTGCGATTTGAGCCTCATGGTGAACACATGCTTGGCGTGCATACCGCTCAGGGCTGTGGAATAGAGAGACGGTGAAGTGGCGACGTGGCTCGTAAGAGTTGGTGGGGCAGCCTCCACATGCTGAGTCAATTACACCCAACATTCCCCTGGGTGTCTCACGGTGATGTGCTGGGGTTTTCCTTCCCTGCCTTTTTTTCCCCCACTGTTTCTCAATCACAAATAAAGACCCTTGGTCTGACAGAAGGTGCCTGTGCTGCTGCTAGGTGCTGGGAAATGTAATTTAGATGCCCTCAGTATGAGGATTTCTAGAGCATCCCATGGCTTGGGATCCACAGGAGAGCATAGTTGGAGCTGAGGATATCCTAAACATGCAGAAACCTGCAGGACCACTGCAGTTGTGGTACAAGGGGAATCATGGGAGCACAGCATCAATAGGGGCCATCCAGAGTTCCTGGACCACAGCCTGGAATTGCCTCTGCAAAATGTCCAAAGGAGCTGGAAGGCTGGGGCCCAAATCCCAGCTTGGCCTCGTGCTGGCAACTTGTCGCAACTCCCTGAACTTCAGCTTCTCTGCCTGTGCTTTCCCTTGGGCTGAGTGTCAGAGATCACTTAGAGCAGCTGGACAAAGAGCCCAGCACAGTGTCCAGCACACGAGAGCATCCTTCTCTTTCCACCACCCTTCCAGGGTTCCCTTCTGGATACCCTTCCTCAGAGTCCAGACAAGCCCTTAGTCTCATCCCTACAGACACTTGGACCCAATGAGAGAGAGACGCCTGGTAGCCCTAGACTAACTGCCTCCATTCAGAGGGTCCTAGTGGTTTCCTTGGGCTTCCCAGGTGGCACAGTGGTAAAGAATCCATCCACCAATGAAGGAGACACAAGAGATCTGGGTTCGATCCCTGGGTTGGGAAGATCCCCCAGAGGATGGCATGGTAACCCATTCCAGTATTCTTGCCTGGAGAATCCCATGGACAGAAGGGCTGGACAGGCTATAGTCCAGGGGGTTGCAAAGAGTTAGACATGACTGAGCAACTAACACACACATGCAGATACACAAACACACACACACACACACACACACACACACACACAGTGTTCTCCTTGACCATAGGCTCAGGACTCAGACACGCCCACCCCTGCAGGAAGAGTAAACAAGCTCCGCGTGGTACAGGGAAGCAGTACCTTTGTTGAGGTCCAGAGGCTCTGAGTCCTGCACGAGCCTGTAGTGGTGTGGGTCCCAGGTCACATTGGAAGTATAGAGCTTGGGGATCTCAATGTGGTGCTTGCCACTGACATCAAACGTCTCACAGGCGGCCTGGACAAAGATGGAACAGACCAGTGTTAATAACCATTCCTGTCATCATCAGCAGCATCACCAACCCCGGGGCTACCATGTTCCTTACAACTGAGCTGAGTGCTTTAATTACTAAGGACACTTATCTGGTAGGGCTATTATGAAGACTGCATAAAGTGGCTGGTCCTAGCACAGAGTAGTTGTTGCTGCTATTACGAATACTAATAGTAACGACAGCATCTCCTTTTATCTGCATGCCCACACCATGAGACAGGTTTGGTTGCTCCCATTTTCCTGATGTGGAATTGTGTGGAGAAGACCGGGGCTTGGGAATCATGCTGGCCCCTCTCAAGCTGGTGCGCCTAAGCCCCACTGCGGGGTGAAAGACTTTGCTTCAGTGAGTTTTCTTAGTCAGTGGGGTCAAGCCACAGGCCCTAAAGACCTACTGAGATAGCCCTGTCTCCAAGTTCTCTGTGGATGGAACACTGAAATGAGACAAGGATGTCAGGAGGTGACCTGGATAATCAGAGCGGGGAAAGATCTTAAACCATAGCTCCCCGAGGGCAGGGAAGCAACTTAATCACCTTCTCCCACCTGGGGGACACATGTCTCAGTGGGGCTCTTCTGGGGGCTGTTGGGGTGCAGCAGTGACCTAAGTCCTCCAATCTGTGACCCTGCCCACACTGGGACCATGCCTCCAGGGCTCAATCGGGGTGGTGACCCCCAGGATGTCTGGGGCACAAGCACACCACAGCCTCCCTGCCCATGTTGGGGGGCAGCTCCCAGCTGTGAACTAACCTTGAAGGTTTGCACGGCCCAGCTGCGGAAGGCCTCCTCCTGCCCACTGAGTTCATCCCCTTCCCCGGTTGGGGCAAGCTGAGAAGCCCCCAGCTGGGACAACTTCTGGTCGATGTCATGAGCAAAGGCGCAGAACTGAGGGTACATGCTGGAGCCAAGGCCAAACACGGCGTACCTGCCGGAGGAGGACACGCATGGAGCCTGGGTGAGCCGACCCACCACCTGCCCCAGGGCCAACAAGCCATAGGCCAGCCCCCGGACATGTTCATGCCAGCTGGGCAAGGATCACTAGGGCATGCATCCCCTTCCTGTCTTCCCTGACTGCCGAACCTTGTCAACTCCCAAGACAAACCCCACCCGTGGCCTGCAGACCCGAGAAAGGTACTTGGTTTTCCTGATTTGACCCACGACACCCCGAGGACAGGCTCTCTTTGGGCCTGGACGTCCCAGAGAAATCCCCCTCCTGTACATCCCCAGCTCCATTGTCAGATGGAACCCAGAGTCTGGGAGCGGGGAAGGGCATTACCGGAACTTGTTGGTGAGTTCTTTCAGCATAAAGAGGGACTTCTTCAGTTTCTAGAAAGAGAATCATAGATGTGTCAGGACACGATTAATGAGAGCACTGCTTTTCCTAGTCATCCAGTGGCTCATTTGAAAACTGACCAGATCTGGCAGGACAAAGTCCAAGATCCTCACATGGAAGTTGGTTTATGTGGACCATCTATCTGGCTGGGACTCGGGGACAATTTCAGCCTCAGCAACTCATGGGGGCCTGACCTTTGATGGGGGACCCAGGAGAGCCCAGCCTTGGCAGGAGGGGTGCTGTCTAATAGCAGGGTATCTCCAGAGGGTCTCCTGATGGGACCTGAGCCTTTCTTCTTGTCAGATTGACAACTGGTCCCATATTCTCTGAAATAACCCTGATTTCCCAGAAACTCAAGATAACTTCCCAGGGGGCACAGTGGTAAAGAACCTGCCTGCAATGTGGGAGACCTGGGTTTGACCCCTGGGCCAGGAAGGGAATGGTTACCCACTCCAGTATTCTTGCCTGGAGAATTCCATGGACAAGGAGTCTGGCAGGCTATAGTCCATCGGGGTCGCAAACACTCAGACATGACTGAGCAACTAACATTTTCACTTTCTTTTGTTTTTTTTTTCCAAGATAACTTCAGATGGAAAATAGTGTCAGATCACATGGTAGGAAAATATTCTTTTTTCTATAATTTTTAAATAGTTACTCCTGTTTCAATTATTTTATTTTCTTGTCCTGAACACTAGGAAAAAATCTCAGATCACTGCCAATGGAGACTGAACACTTCTCTAATACTTGCTTATTACTCTTTTTGAAGAACAAAGTAAGCCATGATTAGGCAACAGTATCTGGCTAAAATTCAATAACTGTTTGACTTTCATTGGATTTACTTGGATTTACAAGTACTTATCTTTGCTGGCTTTCTATTTGTGAGACTGATATAGTTTCCTCTAAAAATGAATTTTTGAATTTAAAAAGGCAGGTCAATTTACTGAAATATATTAGGCATGTCATAGGCTTGGCGGCTCAAGTATACACCGGTAATTATGAAGGAGGAAGGCTGATGGCTAACTTTAGGGCAACCCAGAGTGATCGGAGCTCTCACTCCCAAATGCCCTCCTTAGGACATGTTGAGTCCCCAGGTCCTTTCCTTGGTCCTTTCGGGCCCTTACCAGCCCCTAGACCCCTTGGCCCTGGGCCCTGGGCCACCCACCTCTCCGTTGCCGGGGGAGTCTCCGTTGCCAAAAGTGCTGCTCACCACCAGCAGCAGCTGTTCCTCTTCCAGTTGACTCAGCCGGTACTGATCCATGCAGAGAACCTGCACAGCACCCAGGGTGGACGTCAGCCCTCGCTTCCCAGGCTGACTCCCTCCACACCCTCCCCAGGCATCCAGCGCTTGGGTCCCCGTCATTGGCTCTGTCTCCTGGTGCCTGGCACAGAGGCGATAAGGACTTAACAAGTCCCTGACAACCGAACCTATTTGCACACAGCGTCCTCGGTTTTGATTCTCCCATGGCTAGCCCATCAGCCAGCCCTGGGGGGTCTGCCTCCAAACCACTCCGTGTCCCACATCACGTCTTACCACTTCCACCGCTATTTATGATTCTGAGAATGTGGACATATTTTTCACAAAAACAGGATGAGCAGGTCACAAAATTGCTCAACTCCGTTGGCATCTTGGGAACACAAACGCTTTGCCTGAAGCAAATCTCAGGTGAAATACGTCAGGGCCTCGGGTTTCTACCCAGGCCAGCCTAACCCAGGATTCCTTCCGTGACTTCAGCGATGGAGGCTCAAATCCAACACTGCTAGAAGGAATGAGTCACCCTTAGCGGTTTCGTTTTTTTTCTCTGCATCTTATCCATTCTCTGCGTCCTTCGCCTTTAGCCCCGCACCCCGTACAGGAGGTGCTCTGCAAATGTGAATAAAATTCCTCTGGAACAGCTCATGTATATGGAGACTTGGCATCATTAGGAACATGTTTCTCAAACTGTGTTTCCTGGAACACTATGAAAAGCTTATCTACTGGGTTAGTTGGGAATCCCAGGACACATATCTCTCCTTCTATCACAGAGTTGCAAAGTACATCCTGAGGCTCAGGGTTATCCAGGAGCAGAGCAATCATTGTAAATCGTCCCAAACTTCCCCACACACAGGCTGAGGCAGCTACCTTGGGGTTGAAGGCACAGCTGAACAAAGCCCCGAGGTCCTGGGCCAGCGTTTCCGATCTCCCCGTCTCTGTTGCAAAGAGGATCGTGGCTCTGACCCGGGATGCCATGGCCTTATGCATCAGCACCGAGGCGAAGAACACAGCTCTGTGGGGACAGACAGAGTAGGTGCCAAGTCAGCCTTCCAAAAAGGAAGACGGGGCCCCTGCACTTAAAGCGGGGAAGGTTGAGGGAAAAGAATCCAGGTTTCTTACCAGCTATGGACCTTGTCTCACTCCCCTCCCCTGCTCAACCCACCACTCAGGTCCTTTGGGAAAATAGAGGAGAGAGAACTCTGGGGCAGAGGAGGTAGGTGACCCATGGAATTGGGGTCTGGTGGTGCCTGTGGTAAAGAACCCATCTGCCAATGCAGGAGACATAATGAGACACAAGCTCGATCCCTGGATCAGGAAGATCCCCTGGAGGAAGGCATGGAGGAATCCACTCCAGTATTCCTGCCTGGAGAATTCCACGGACAGAGGAGCCTGGCAGGCTACAGTCCATAGGGTCGCAAAGAGTCGGACATGACTGAAGTGACTTAGCATGCACGCACATCTGGGAACCAAACACTTTATCTCTCTTTTTTAAAATAGTTTTAATTTGCTTTTTAAAAAAGATTTTTAAAGTCTTTATTGGATTCGTGCCAATGCTGTTTCTGTTTTATGTTTTAGTGTTTTGGCCATGAGGCATGTGGGATCTTAGCGCACCCAGCAGGGATCAAACCCACGCACCCCGCAGTGGAAGCGCTGAGTCCTAACCACTGGAGAAGGCCCTCCAAATCCTTCCTCTTTGTTCCCTGTCCTTCAAGGCCTAGAAGGAAGGGCTGCCATTCAGATGTCAACATTGACCGCTCCCACTTACTTGACCAAGACTTTGAATCGAATCTCTCTTTTCTGGGGCCTCCGCCTCTTGTCCTGCCAGACATGGGTTTTCCAGGCTTCCACCTTCAGAAAAGAGGGCAGTTATGTGGGCAAGACAGGCCCTGGCTCGGCTCCAGCTTGGAGAGCCCCTCGTAAGTTGGGGGGGGTGGGGAGGTAAGTAGGCCCTGTCCCCACCCCTTCACTGAAAGCCACAAAGGGAAGGGCTGCATCTGTCTGTCTCCCTCAGACTTGAAGCTCCTGTCTGGCATAGATCAGCTGATTCACTCAACTGTCCCCCTGGAAGGAGGGGCCAAATGTCTCTTTCGTTTTGATGTCTCATCACTAGGAAGCCTATACAGACTGTATATAATGCATAGTCTGACCTGGGATGCTGTTGAGAGTAGAAGGAGGTGATATGACAACAGGCCCACAGTGTCCTGGGCAGTCAGTCACCCTCCTTCTCACCTTTAGAGCAAGGAAGCTCCTCCCTAAATCTAACCAAGGTCCTTTATGACAAAAAAAAAAAGAGCCCGTTTCACTGGATGGCAGTTCCTGAGTGCACTCTGGGTAGGGCACTGGGCTGAGCTGTCCGTGCACTGGCTCATGGGATTCTTGACCACCTCTGCCATCATGGGGCTGATACCCATCTTTTCAGAGATGAGAAAATCAGGGCTTAGATGGGTGCAGTGCCCTACCTGAGATCACACAGCTAGGAAGTGGGAGAATCACCCCAGATGTATGTGACGGAGCCAGGCTCCTCCCCACAGTGCTCTGTGACTGTCTACACCCCTCCCAGGCAGGCAGGCAGGCACATGGGCGCGCAGAGCCTTGCACTACTAAAGGTGCAACAAAAGGTGTTTCCTTCATTCTCACCTCTGTGGAAATGGACAAAAGCAGCCTTGAGTGAAGCCCAGAAAGCATCACATATATGCCTCTGTGTCCCTGATTCTTCCCTGTATGTCCTGCACTAGTGAGCATACACAGGCACACGCAAACACACACACACACACACACACACGTGCATGTGCAGATACACACAGTCTGGCTCCACCCCTGAGTTCCCGAGAGAGAAGAGGAAGCCCCCTCTTTTACCTGGTAGTAGTAGAAAGGGGACAGGACGTAATTTAACATCTCCTGGTGGAACACGGGGGTGATGCTTCCAGAAATCGGGGGGACCAGCCAAATCCAGTCAGCCGGGCAGCCCCCTCGGGAGCGGTACTCATTCTGCATGTACTTCATGAAGGACTCTGCAGCGGAGTGGTGGTCCATGATGGTCACATTCTGCTTCTAAATCAGAAGGCGGCAAGAAGGCGAGTTGATGAGAGGAGTAAGGAGACTGGCCAGTGAGCTGCAGGGCTCCTGGATCGACCATGGGAGGGCCTGGCAATCTGCAAAAAGGGAGTGCAATCCCCTGGACCCACTCTCACTGATGAAAATAAATACCCAAATGCAAGTACAGCCAGAGCCTCTGAGGAGCCCAAGCAGGCACAATAGCCGTGGTCAGCCCTCAGACCACAGGCTGCCGCCCTTGGCCCTCTGGTGGCGGTGTCCAGCTTCTCAGGCCATGCTCACACTCTCCCCAGACTCCCAGCAAATGGCTCTCTGGATGCTGTTGAATCAAACCACAGTGCCTTTTTTGTCACTTGTTGGCAGAGTTCCAGGAATCACCTCCCAAAGAAGTGGCTGTCTCAGCCAAAAAGAAACTAGACATCTCTGAAGAGGGCTGAAGCCCCAGGGGAACTACAGCGTATGGAAGGCAAATTACCACCATGTCCCACATCTTAAAATTAGAATCCAAGGGCCCTGAGCCTTCCTGGAATGATCCAATAAGAGCAGCCACATCGTCTGGAGCAACTCATGCAGTCAAGAGACATTTGTTTCGTGGAGTAGTTCAAACCTTGGGCTCTCATTAGCTCTGTGACCTTGAGTTGCTTAACCTCAGTTTCCTCATCTGTAAAATGGGGATGGTAACAGTTGGTACATCATCATGTTGTTGAAAGGATGCAATAAATAAGGGACATGCCTGGGGGCCCAGTCACTAAGAATCTGCCTGCCAGAGTGAACACGGGTTCAGTCCCTAGTCTGGGAAGTAAGATCCCACCTCCATGGGGCAGCTAAGTCCATGCACTGCAACTACTGAGCCCATGTGCCCTAGAGCCCGTGCTCTGAAACAAGACATGCTACCGTAATGAGAAGCCCACGCACTGCAAGCAGAGTAGCCTCTACTCGCTGCAACCAGATGAAAGCCTGTGCACAACAACGAAGACCCACCGCAGCCAAAAATAATTTTTAAAAATCTTAAAATAGTTAACAAGTAAAGCATAAATCATGCTCAGTAAATGTTACCTGCTATTATTATTTCTATCTACCAGGCACTGCATATGGAGGTGGAAGACACAGCCCCATTTCTGCCTTAGATCATGTTCTAACTGGGGGAGGCAGAAGGACCTCAGCTGTTTCACACGGTCGGACAGAAGCTACGACAGAGGTCAGAGCAGGTGCTGACAGAGGGCTGAGGGAGGGCTACGCTCAGACAGGGTCCTGGAGGAGAGATGGACTTTAGAGATAGCTTCTAAGAGGAGGTGAGTTCTTTAGAGACAAGTTTCTAAGAGGAGGTGAGTTTTTTTAAAATTTATTTAATTGGAGGCTAATTACTTTACATTATTGTATTGGTTTTGCCATACATTGACATGAATCTGCCCCAGGAGGAGGTGAGTTTTGAAAGACTGGTACAAGTTAGGCAGCAGACGGGCATTACTTGAGACCAGGTCAGGAGGCAGGAGAGGATCCCACTGGTAGAGGGACTAGTAGGACCAGCCACGCCTTGTAAACTTTTAAATACACAGCAACTGGGGGCTTCCCTGGTGGCTCAGACGGTAAAGGATCTGCCTGCAGTGCAAGAAACCCAGGTTCGATTCCTGGGTTGGGAAGATACCCTGGAGAAGGGCATGGCAACCCACTCCAGTATTCTTGCCTGGAGAATCCCATGGACGGAGGAGCCTGGTGGACTACATACAGTCCACAGGGTGGTAAAGAGTCGGACACGACTGAGCAACTAACACTTCACTTTTCACACAGCAGCTCCTGGATGCCAGACCAGTTTTAGGCTCGAGAGCTGATGGTGATAGTGGTGAGAATGGTTGCAACAGTAATAAATAATAATAACAACAAAACTGATTCTGGACTTCCCTGGTGGTCCAGTAGCTAAGACTCTGAGCTCTCAATGTGGGAGGCAGAGGGGACTAGGTTTGATCCCTAGTTGAGGAGCTATTAATATTTAACAGATTCTACATGCTGCAACTAAAAGATTCCTCAAGCTGCAATGAAAAGGATCCTGCATGCTGCAACGAAGACTGAAGATCCCGTGTGCGGCAACCAAGACCGGATGTAGTCAAACACATAAACAAAACAGAAAAGAAAAAACCAATGCTTTTTGAGTATTCACTGGGGTCAGGGAGTGCAGCCAAACATTTTGCATTGGTTTTCATTTCATTCTTACTGTAACCTAGTGAGGGAGGTACCATTACCTCTGTTTTACAGATAAGGAAATGAACCCAAGTCTTTCGAAGTTGACCCAGAAGGAGGGTCATGGGAAGTCCTGCCTGGAGACTCTCAAGCAGTGGAGGGACGCGGTCAGCAGTGGTCAGGAGACTGCTGAGGGTCAGCAGATTTTCTGGGACGTATCCACATCCTGCCAATGTCAGAGCTGATCTCGGGGTCAGGATGTGTGGTCCACAGCCTTGGGGCCTTCCCAAGCTGGGCCAGCCGCAGGGGGCTCTTCCTTTCTTGTCTCAGAGTTTCCCCATGCCCCCTACTCCCCACAGTCCAGCGTGAGCTTGGCCTGCCTATAGGGTGACCAGCCCTAGGGAACAGTGCGTGATCACATATATTTGCTGGGTGTTTAAAGTCAGCCCCCACTACATTCCACAAGGTCAGCGTTTCTGTCTGTTTTGTTCACTGCTCATATTCTTGGCCTGGCCTAGTGCCTGACACATGAAAAATGTACAACAAAACTTCGCTGAATGAATGAATGACTCTCAGCCCAGTGGCCGGGCTTCCAGGACATCTGCCAGCTTTGTGGAGATGATCCCAGCTTCTAAGGCAATAACAGCTTCACATGTCCCATGGCTCCTTCCCACAAGGATAGTGTTTATATGAGAGAGAGCAGCAGATGGGCCAGAGGGCTCAACCCCACACGGAAACCAGCCTGCTGTGTGTGGTGGATGCTGCCGCCCAGACAGGGAAGCAAGAGTAACCACTGCTCATGTGGACGTGGGCTCTGGTCTTTCATCCAGTGAATACATTTTTAGCATCTCCATGTGCCAGACACTCTTCCAGGCTCCGGGGGTAGAGCAGTGAACGAGAGAGACAAGGTCCCTGCCACATGGAGCTTATATTCTATTGGGGCAAACAAAGAAAGAAGAAGATGGACTTCTCTGGTGGTCCACTGTTTAAGAATCCACCTGCCAATGCAGGAGACTTGGGTTCGATCCTTGATCCGGGACGATCCCTCATGCCACGGGGCAACTAAGCCCACGCACCACAACTACTGAGCCCATGTGCTGCAAGTACTGAAGCCCACGTGCTGTAGAGTCCATGCTCCACAAGAGAAGCCACTGCGATGAGAAACTCACACACAACTAGAGAGCAGCCTCCACTCGCAGCAACTAGGGAAAGCCTGTGGACAGCAATGAAGACCCAGTGCAGCCAAAAATAAATACATAAAGAAGAACAGAAAGAAAAAGATGGACTATGTCAGGATCTAATAAGGATTATGAAGGAAAAGAAAGGGTTAAAGGAGTAAGAGAAAGAGACAGGATAAAGGTGGGGTGGGCGTGCCATTTTCATGGTGTCAGAAAGGGCTGCTCTGACGGAGGTGATAATTGAGACCTGGCTGACGGGAAGCAGCTGATCATAGGATGATTTGTGGCAAGAGTTTCAGGCAGAGGGAAAAGCAAGTGCAGAGGCCCTAGGGTGCGGACCATCTTAGAGAGTTTGAATAAAAGCCATAATTCCAGTGTGACTGGCAGAGCTGTGGAGAATAAAAGCCTGACTGGAGGAGCTGGGAGGTGATAATGTAATATGAGGTCTTTCAATGGTTTGGGGGCTTCCCTGGTGGCTCAGATGGTAAAGAATCCCCCTGCAATGCGGGAGACCTGGCTTCTATCCCTGGGTTGGGAAGATCCCCTGGAGGAGGGCATGGCAACCCACTCCAGTATTCTTGCATGGGAAATCCCATGGACAGAGGAGCCTGGTGGGCTACAATCCATGGGTCACAAAGAGTCGGACACGACTGAAGCAACTTAGCACATCAACGGTTTTGCTGTAAATGGAAGTAGAAAAACAAGGTAGTAGCTGGTTAGGGGGAGTATTTGGCTAGTTAGTCATCTATCTCTTTGAGATGGGAATCATTACAGCTTATTGGTCATCAGTGGAAATGAGCCAGTGGATAAGGAGACAGCTGCTATGAGAGGGGGAGGATTTTCAGGAATAAAAGTCCTTGAAAATTGGGAGAGGACAGGATTCAGTGCTCAAACTCCAGGATTGACCAGTCTTGAGAGGTAAGGAGTTGCCTGTTGCTAGAAGCATTCAAGTTTACACTAGAAGACCTGAGAGGGCTTGTCTCTGTATCCCCCAGCACCTGACATAAGCTGGGTATTCAACACTGTTAGATGCACGAATAAATGAGCAAAGCTGTAAGGGGAAAATCAAGAATGACATGAGCGGCTGGACCAGATAACCTTCTAACCAGAGCACCTTCAGACCCACAGATAGCAGACATGCCTGGAAACTGTGGAGCACAGCAATGTTGATCTCAACGACAGCCCGGTCCTTCCAGAGTGAGGCCAGCTTGTGTGTTTCCAGGCCCATCCTTCTGCCCACTTCCTGTAGAGGCAGAGAAATGGGGATGGGTCGGTCCCTGGGGCCCCACCCGAAGGCCCGCACCTCCAGCCGGCCCAGTTGGACGGTCCTCATTACCTCCAGGATGTTATATCGCTGGACATCGCAGAAGTCCCGGACTCCAATCTCCGTGCCCATGTACCACCCATTGAAGGGGCATCCTGGGAACTCGAGGCCGCCCACTTCGAGCAGCATATTGGCCACAGCTGGCAGGGCATACCACTTGAGCTCCAGCTCCCGGAACCATTCGTACCTGGCAGGGAGGCAGGGCTGGTGGCAATGGAGCCTTCACTGCGGCCCACACTCACGCCCTAATAAAAGCTTCAGAAAAAGAGTCAACCAAGAAAACACCTTTTCAAGTGCTGATCTCTAAGTTCATCCCATCTGGAGAGGTGAATTGGACATAACATGTAGCTAATTATGCATTCACTCATGAGATTATTCGAGCAAACATATTAAGCATCAAGTAAGTGGCAGGCTCTGGGCTAAATGCTGAGGACTCAACGGAACATAGCAATTAAGGATCCCAGTGTCAGAAAGCCTAGGTTCAAGTCCTGCCTGACTGATTACTGGCTGTGTGACCGTCAGATATTCAGTCTCTCTGAGCCTCAGCATCCCCACCAGCAAAGCAGAGATAAATCATGGGATTACTGTGACGATAATAGTACCCTTTACTTGTATATTCATTCACTCCAGAAATATTTGTAATTGAACACCTACTATGAGCTAGGCATCTTGTTAGGTGTTGGGGATATATTGCTAAACAAGAAAGACAAGATCCCTAATTCTCAAAGACCTTACAGACTATAAATAGGTAAACAAATAAATAAATGAGAAAATAAAGACAAGGTGATGGGACTGCCCTTGTGGTCCACTGGTTAAGAATCTGTCTTGCAATGCAGGGGACTCAGGTTGGATCCCTGGTCGGGGAACTAAGATAACTATGATCTCATGTGCTGAGGAGCTGCTAAGCCCAAGGGCCACAACCAGGGAGAGTCCGTTGTGCTCCCCGAGTGACACTAATGATAAAGAACCTGTCTGCCAACACACGAGACATAAGAGATGCAGGTTCGGTCCTTGGGTTGGGAAGACCCCTGAATGAGGACATGGCAACCCACTCCAGTATTCCCGCCTGGAGAATCCCACAGACTGGCAGGCTCCCATCCATGGGGTCACAAAGAGTCAGACACGACTGAAGAGACTTAGCATGCACAGAGTCTGTACACCACAACTAAGACCCGACACATGCAAATAAATCAATATTTAAAAAGAAAAAAAGCACAAAGTGATATGTTAGATGAAGGGTAAGTGTTCCTACCCTAGATTGGGTGTTCAGAAGCGGCTTCTCAGAACAGGTAAAGGAAATTCCTCGTTAACAAGAAATGAACTCTGCAAAATTCTGAAGAAAGGGCCTGTCAGGCAGAGAGAACAGCAAATGCAAAGGCCCTGAGGTAGGACTAAGTTCAGTATATTCAGAGGATAAAAATAAGAGCCTAGCTTAATGCCTGCTACATAGTGAGTGTCAATGTATGGAGGTATTTTTGAAATTTTGTAATTATGAGGTATTTTTGTAATTCAGTCCTGGAGCAGGGGCTGAACCCAATGAGCTCTTGAAATACTGTCCCCTATCCTGTCACCAGTCAGAAGATGAATAGCTAAGAGAGTTGGCAGGAAGGTCAAAGAGGCCTGGGCTGTCCAGTGTGAGAATCTCGGGGTCTTTCAAGGCTTCCCCTCCCGGGGTCACCACTTCCCAAGCTCCCAGGGCCCAGTCTACCTAAGCCATTGCTTTCCTGTCCCCATCAGCATCTTCTCATAAGTCTGAGGCCTGACAAAGCTGCTGTACAAGGGTGATGTGGTGGACTTGGAAAGCCAGCCCTTCTGGGCATCAAGCTGCTGCTGGCTGGGCTTTGGGGGAGGAGCAGGGAAGGTCCTGAGGACTGCAATCTCTCTTCGGAGAGGAGGGGGCATGCGTGTGAACTCACACTCCCAGCACCCATAGCCTGCTTACCTGGGATGTTCCATGGGCACCTCGAGCACAAGGTCAGGGGGGATTTCGAAGAGCTCTGGGTCGCGGCCGTCAGCCTGCAGGACTAGAGGCAACACGTCGAAGCGGCTGTACTTGGGCTTCCATCCCAGGTCGATGCACAGCTGGGAGCAAGACATGCCCAGTGAGCCTGGAGATCAGGTCCCCGGGGCGCCCTGGGCTCCGCTATCACCCGCCAGAGCTGGGTCTGGTACCTGTGTGAACTCCACGCTGGCGGGGTCCCCTCTGATGCTGCCATCCGGCATCTGGTAGCCGGCATAGCGGATGAGCTGGGCGTTCCAGACCCGGAAGTCGTGTTTCCCATCGCTCCGCTGGGGGAACACGGTGATGGCCGACCTTTCCCAAGACGAGGATGGTACTGTTTGCCACCTGGCTTCGGTGGGGGCTTCCAGCCACCACCCCCCTAACAGGTCCCCCTCCCCCTCCCATCTTCCCACTCCCCAGCGCTCTGCACCCAAGCTAACTGAACCAAACCCCTGCAGCCCTGAGACACGCCAAGCTCCCTCCAGCCTCTGAGTAGCCTGTCCACCTCCTGACATATCTTCTCCTTGCTTCTCCCCTCGGCTCCTACCCTTCCTTCCAGACCAGCACAGGGATCACCCCTCCAGGGAGCCCTTCCCACCCTTCAGGCTGTCCCAGTCCTTTCTACAGATGGACCATATCTCTCTTTTTGGCATCGAGTTAGCTGGGTGCTTGTCTAGTGAAAGGTATAGATTCACAGAGGACTGAAGCCTCGTTCAAAGGTCCTTCTCACTTCCTACCCCCAAGCCTAGCCCTGTGTCGGGTCCCCATCAGGCAGACACTGAGTGTTTGCTGAACAGAAAAATAAATGAATGACCGAATGAGTTGGCCTTGACCTCCTTGGTTGGGGGAGGGAGAAGGTAAGGGAGACAATTTGGGGTGGGTACGGATGAGCAGCGAGCTCCCCACCTCCAAGGGAAACACCACACTGGACCCATCAGCTGCAAAACCAACTTCTCATCCCCTCTACAAAGTGGGGACCCTAACCTTGAAGAGTGAAGTTACCTCTTAAAGATCCCCCCTGTCTCCTCCAAATGGCTTCAAGTCAGAAAGAAACCAAGGAAATGGGCCACTGATGAGGTACTAAGCTCACGGAGGCGGGCTCACTGTGAAGACTTCCTGAAGAAGCCAAGGTCTTTCTACTGTCTTCCTCTCTGGCCACTCCAGGAGCTTAAACCTGCCTGCATCTCTCAGCTAAGCCTCGGGGGGCTGTGTGCTCTAGCTGAGCCTCAGGAAAGGCACACGCACCTGATGTTGCCGTTGTTGGTGGCATAACGCACGTGTCTGCAGACATGTTCGAACATTTCCTGGGCCGTGGAACAGCTCCGGGCATCAAAGACCTGCGCACAGCCCACACAGACCACGCCCATCAAGAACCAGCAGGACACAGGCCTCAGCGGGGCTGATCAGAAGCTGAATCAGGAGGGACTGAAGGAGTGGCCCAAAACCCCACCACCTGAACATCCTGCAGAGGCGTGTACCCGCCTCCTGCCCCTTCTTCCTTCTTCTGCTTTCCTAGGGGAGCCCAGGCACCCCCCAACTTGGAAGACCGTATCTAAACCTAACCCTCAAGAACACCAGACTCTTAAGCACCATGGACCAGGATTTCCACAGCCTAGTTGCTTTCAACATTTCACACGTGGCCTCCAGCACATTTCATTACAGCCAGAGCCTGTTCTGTCAGCATTTCTCATCTATTTTTCTGTCCAAGTATTTTCCCTACTGCTGTTGTTGTTTAGTCGCTAAGTTGTGTCTGACTCTTTTGTGACCCCGTGGATTGTAGCCCACCGGGATCCTCTGTCCATGGGATTTCCGAGGCAAGAATACTGGAGTGGGTTGCCATTTCCTCCTCCAAGGGATCTTCCTGACCCAGGGATCGAACCTGCGTCTCCTGCATTGGCAGGCGGATTCTTTACCACTGAGCCATCTGGGAAGCCCACAGTTACCCAGCAATAAATAGAAAGATGACCTAGGAGGCTAGGGTAAAGAAAATGTTTTCTAAAAGACAAGAATTCAATCAAGGTAAACAACCGGGTCCACAGCAATAATAAGAGCAAGGTCATGTGGTTTCATGCTGGCATTTAGTCTCTCAGATTCAACACAAGGGAGAAAGATGGGCTAGAAATCCTGGTGCAGAGATCGGAGTCTAGACTCTGGGGTGGGGTAGGGGGGTGGGTGTCTGTGAGCCCCCATCTCAAGTGCAGGGATGCAGAGAGAGAAGGGGAGGGCCCTGCACACAGCTCAGGGCCCGCCTGCCTGCCCCACAGCTTCCTCTCCCGCTCCTCCCTCCTCCATCTAAGGGCATCGACCTGCAGGTTCGACCACTGGATCCTCCCGATGCAGCGGGGGGCGTTGCGCCAGGCCTGCTTGGCGGCAAAGATGAGCTCATCTCCCGTCAGCTGGTACGTTCCTGTTGTTTCTATCTCCTTTGTTACTGCTTCCACCCTGGCCAGATGTTCCTCTATTTTTGCCCTGCGGGACAGGAAGACATCAGGAAGATCAACAATGAGATGGCTTTAAATGGAGACTGATTCAATCTACAGAAGCAGGAACTGAACGAGGACACCAGGAGGGCAAGATGTCGCTCAGGGAGACCGTCCCCTCCAGGGCAGCTTCATGGGCATGCATCCAGGGCGCCGAGCTCAGCAGGGCCCCGCTGGGCTTAATGCCCTGCTCTGACTGTCTTGAATTCTTAATCATTCATGAACAGGAAGCCACCTTTTTATTTTCACACTGGGTCTTGCAAGTTACATAGCTGGTCCTGACCCTACCAGCACCCTTGTTGTTTCCAGGCACCTTTTCTCTAGTCATTCTCAGCAAGGAGTGCAAGCTTTTCAATGGTCTTGCAAGACCCAGACCAGCATCCATCAGGCTGCAGCCACATCCTGCCTCTTGGCCAGGGGAGCATCGATCCACCTTCTCTTGGTTAAGAGATGAGTCAGTTCCTCCCCAGCAGCTCCTCTGCACTGAACAGTCAGCGATGAGCCAAGTACTGGGCAATGCCACCCATAGTCCGGGTCCCATTGAGCCTGTGACAGAGGCATTTTTGTGTCCTTGTTATAGTTGATGTATCTGGAAGGTTAAGTACTGGCCTGGAAACAGAAGTGTGATAAAAAGCAAGCCCAAGATTCAGACTCGGGTTGCCCCGATGCCAAGCCCAGGCTCTTAACCTTCTACCTTCCACCCTAGGGGGTGGATCGCAAGCCTAGAGATGTGGAGGGCCTGCCCACGTTTTCCTGGTCAGGTCCGGACAGGGATCAGCTCTCAGGACTCAGCCGTCAAGGCCCCAGGGCGGTTCAAGGAGGTGTCCTCCACAGTGTCGTCCAACATCGCAGGGTCCCCACAGCAAGCTTTCTCAAACCTGGTGCCACTTGGCCAGCTCTCCCATGTAAGATTTCCAAACTGGCTTCTGCCCTCCCCTCCCAGGCTTGTAAAAACATCCCACAGCCAGGAAGGTTTTGAAACACACGCACAAAGAGCAACCTTGAGATTTCCAATCAGCACCAAAGACGTCTGAAAGTGCAACAAACAAAACTATTTAAGGAATGAATTCTTGATTAAGGAGAGTGGACAGCTCAGGACAAAATGGCCTTTCAGTGGATGAAGAGTGTCTCGACAACTCTTCCTTGATTAAAGAAAAAAGCTCAAAGACAAAACACTTGGCGCTATTTATCTTCAAGGACACTCCTCGCATAAGGACCTGCTTGGTGAGGTGGAGGCTGCCCCACCAATGGCGGCCCTCCCCCAACAGCCCACAGACAAAGCTTCTAGCCATATTTTTCATTCTGCATCCAAGCATGAAAGTAGTAGCAACTACCAGAACGTTGATGCTGCCAACATACTTGGTCGTGTTAATATGTGACTTTTTAGTTTTCACTCAATTCCTTTAGAGTTTTACATTGTACCTTTGTTTTCAAATAGTCACGTTTCTGAGGCACTAAAATGCTATGATGCCTATTAGTTCTGAAAAAAAGGGAGTGGCTTTAGGCATCAGTAAATTGGCTTTGGACAGAACATTCAGAAAGTTATCATTTCTGACTATACAGTCCTTCACCTATGAAAGACTGAACTGGCCCAGGTGTGGGAATGGGCTGCCATCTGTCACTCACACCCCCAAGACCTCTTGGGGGAAACCAAGACATGGACTTGTGACTGTGAAAACTTCTTCCCTCTGTGAAAAGCAAATGGATTTGAATAGCTATCACCAGCAGCCCTGTAGCTTCCCCAGCTAACCACCCCCCAACTGCCTTCCAAACACTGGCAGGAATCCCTTAGGTCCAGCATGAAGTCAGAGCCTTCAAAATCAAAGAGCTGGATGCTAGATCATTGAGTTTTAAAGCAAGGGCTCTGGCTTAAAATGCCTGAGTTCAAATCCCAGCTCTGGGACTTCAGAATGGGTGACTTTGAACAAGTTACATTTCCTCCGTTGTCTCTGGCTTCCTTGTCTGTAGAGCAGGTAGGATAATAATAGCACCAGTCCCATAGAGCTGTGGTGAACCTTACGTACAAGGCAGAGTCCAGAATATACCTAGCACATCAAAACAGTGGCCCAGTGAAGTCCATTGAGAAAATTCCTGGGGGCTTCCCTGGTGGTCTAGTGGTTAAGAATCCACCTGCCAATGTGGGGGACATGGGTTCGCGCCCTGGTCTGGAAAGACCCCACATGCTGCAGGGCAGCTAAGCTCATGTGCCACAACTGCTGAGCCCACACACCACAACTACTGAAGTCCGAGCGCCTAGAGCCTGTGTGCCACAACAGCGAGAAGCCCACGCACCCGAGTGAAGAGTAGCCCCCATTCACCTCAGCTAGAAAAAGCCATGTGCAGCAACGCAGATCCAGCACAGCCAAAAATAAATAAATCTTGAAGAAAAGAAAGTTCCTGGATCCTGGAAGTCTTCTTAGTCAACAACCAAGCGGAAAACCTAAGGACCTTGGACCTTCCAGTGACAGCATTTCTGCAGAGGTTCTATTTACACAACACAGGCAGTAGCAAACCCCTGATGGAGTTCTCAGTCTACTTAGAATTGCCTCTGGAGCTTTTAGAGAACAAGGATGTCTGCCTCCTCCCCACTTCCTGAGAAGCTGATGCCCTTGCCCAGGGGACCCTGGCATCAGTGTTTTACAAGGTCCTTAACAGCAACTACTGTGCAACCAGGCTGGAGGATCACTGACCCTAGAAGATAAAAGACCTCTTTCATAGACTCAAGGTCCCTTCCAGCGCACACACAGCAGGTCAGAGCCAAGGGGGTGCGGCATCACCAGAAGCCAATCTTTCTGCCGCAGTGGGTCCCAGGGTACTTCTGTGGCTCGCTTCCTGCAGTAAAGTGCCTTGTGGAGCTGCATCGTAAAAGCCACACTCTCCACCCAGCCCATAAAACAGAAAATCCATTCCCTCGGCCTTTCTACCTTACAATCCCTTTGTGCGTTTTTATTTTAAAGATATAAACGGGCTCAAATTAAGAGCCATATATTTTATGCAACTCAGAGATACAGATCCCCACAGAGAACAGTGCAAAGAGCTCTCTCCAAGTCAAGCAGCCTGAATTCCAGTTGGGACTGAACTCTAGCTGCTACTGGGGTTCCTGGCTCACACCTGGAGGTGGAGGGCTTGGCTCGGTGGTCTCCAAGGTCCTTTTGATCTCAAACATTTCATAATAAAAGGTTTTGCATATCGACTCATTGCTTTGCGCCAGGATGCTGTTTCAAACATATTTAATCCTTGAAACAATCTTAGGAACAGTTTTATCATGACCCCGCTTTGGACTTATGAGGAAGTGGAGATGCAGAGAGGATCTATTTGGGAAACAGATTTCCCAAAAATACAGAACCAGCTACTGGTTTAGCAGAATCCAAACTCAAATGTTTAGACACCCGACCCGCATTTTCAACCACTACCGCCATGCTCCTTTCTCTTATGGTTTTGAGAATCTATCCAAGGTCTTTCTCCTGAAAAGCTGTGTCTTAGCCTTGGATCCACTGCGAATCCGGGAAGGAAAGAGGTCTGGGGTCAGAGGGAGATGGCAGGAGACTAGAGCGCTCAGGGAAGGGAGAGGGAGTGATGCTGAAGGAAGCGAGCCTTACTCTTTGAAGGAGCCGTAATACTGGTTGACAAATTCGATAGCTTGAGGTAGAAGCTCGTCTGGGGGGGTTGGCTTGTCCCGGGGTCCTATGGTCAAACTTTTGGGGTTCATGATGGATGCCAGGCAAGACTTGGACTTGCAAGAGAGATCCTGCAAAGAAAGAAGAGGTGGTGAGGCTGATCGCTTGGTTCCTCAGCACAGGCATTGATGGCCATCCTCTTCCAGGGCCAACTCTCCCGGCCACCTCCTTCCACTCTGGCTGTTCCAGCTCCCCACCACCCCTCTCTGCCTCTGAGGCACCTCCTCCTTGGGGTCGACCAGACTTTTCCCCCATCCATATCTCCTCTCCTCTGACTGGCTGAACACCACGGTCTGTGGGCTGGGCCGCCTCCCAGCCAGCCCTAGTTGTTCTTTAGTCGCTCAGTTGTGTCTGACTCTTTTGCAACCCCAAAGACTGGAACCCTCCAGGATCCTCTGTCCATGGGATTTTCCAGGCAAGAATACTGGAGTGGGTTGCCATCTCCTTCTCCAGGAGGGTCTTCTGAGCCAGGGGTCGAACCCAAGTCTCCTGAGTCTCCTGCATTGGCAGGCGGATTCTTTACAACTGAGCCACCAGGGAAGTCCCCAGCCAACCCCAGACTCAGAGCAAAGTCAACAGTTCGAATGCTGGGAACATCTTGACTATCTTCTCATTTAAAGAAGCTGATACGACTCCTGGGGACAAACTATTGCTATTCAGCCAAAATGAATTGAGAAGGTGCAAATCCTGAAGTAGGGGATGGCACAGAAAAAATACTGAATGAAAGTACACCCATAGGTGAACAGTGGTCATTTCTGAAAGGTGTGGGAAATGATTCTGCTTTCATGGCCTTGAAATTTTCAATCCTTTCCTACTTTACAATCACAGAATGCACATAAACTTAGAATAAGAAACCTAGAAGTTAAGAAGCCTTAAAGGGCACTTAGTCCAACTACTCACTGGATGCTTGGAACTCCTCTCCAATCTCCCTATCAAATAGCACTTGAATCCTTTTTGTGACAGGAAGCTCACTATCTTATGATGTAGTTCAGTCCAGCTTTGGGCAATTCTGTTAGAAAATTCTCCCTGATATAATGATGAAATCTATCTCTATGAGAAAGAATTCATTTGTTCCTATAATTCTTTATCTCACCTTCTGGATTATCCATCGTCCCTGGGGTAGGGGGAGGGAAAGTGGGTGGGAGGGTGGAGTGGAGCTAACAGAGAGTTAGCATCATTTAGTCCTACTATGATTCATGAGAAACAAGAGTCTCTGTTCCCAGTACCCTTTGCCCAAGCAGATGGCTATCTGGTTTGCTGAGGGGGACATCTGTTTGATTCAAGGCTGTTAACAGCCTTGATGGCTTTGCCAGTTTGGGACAATAGGGGTTCTCGAGAGACTTCCCTGGTGGTCCAGTGGTTAAGAATCTGCCTTGCAATGCAGGGGACGCGGGTTCAATCCCTGTTCGGGGAACTAAGATCCCACATGCCACAGGGCAACTAAGCCTGTGTGCCACAACTACCGAGCCCACACTGGAGACCGCATGACATAACAAAGGTCTCACATACCTCAACTAAGACCCAAGGAAGCCAAAAAAACAGAAAAGTAGTTCCTCAGACTGCTCACCCCTTTGGCCTTCTGGTGAAGCGTGTCTTGGAAAGTCACTCCGCTGCCCCAGTTTTTGACCCTCACATGCCGTGGACAGGCTGACGGGGGTGTGTCCAGCTTGCCCAGGGACTCTGGAGATGTCTAAGAGGGAGGGAAAAAAAATAAGGTTTTCCAAGTGCCTCCGTCCCTGGGACTGCAGGGGTCTCTCCCAGCCCCGAGGCCCTGCTTGGGCTTCGGGTGGGTGGGGGGCTGTGGGCAGGTACACAGGTCGAGGTGTCAGCCCACGGCCCTCCTCCCTTTCCGGAAGCCAGGCCACCTGGGCCAGAGTCTGCTGGGAGCTCCAGGTGCCTGGGCCACTGGCCAGGCTCCTGTCCTCATCCAAGAGCCTGCCAAATGCTCTCTCAGGGGAACTGCAACAGGAGGGATTAAGGGGTCTACATGGCACAGATTACCATCACAGCCGCTAATCCTGAGAATAGAAAATGGGACAAGGAAGAAGGGATCACGGCCTTCAGGGAGGCACTGAAGAATATCCAAACCAGTCCTCTGCCCACCCCTGTGGAACACTAAGGACCAAAGCACATAGGGAAGATGGAACCGGTGGGCCAGAGGCTGGGGCTGGGGTTAGAGGCTCAGCTGCCAAGTCTGGGATCACTTCTGGGGGTCTCACTCTGACTCCACGAGTGGTCTGCTCCCTCCCAGGTCTGCCCGCCCACACAGGCAAGTCACCCCGATGCCCACCCCGCTGGGGGCCCACCACTCCTGATCACCATGGTTCACCCCTTCTCTCCCAAAGCTCTTCCTCGCCCCCACCTGTGTCCCCAGGTCTCTACTCACTGCCCAGACCCCAGCGTCCACCAGGCTGCCCAGCCCGCCCAGCCTGCATCTGTTTGGGCAAGGGAGGAAGGGGCTTCCCGCACCCGAGTGACTCACTGACCTTTACCGTCCCCGTGAGGGGCTGGGGAGACTCATTCCCGTGCTTGCCCGGGCTGTGACGTTTGGGGTCATCCTGTGTCACTGGACTGCAAGAGGAAACAGCTCTCATGAGATGGAGTGTCCGAGGGCAGAGAGGGAACTCAGGGTTGCCTCGGCTGGCCCTCATTTGACGAAGTGGGGAGTGAGGTCTAGAGGGTGGGAGTGAACGTCATGGTTTCCAGCCAACGTGGTGGAGGAGGCAGCCTCTGCACCATCACCCCTCTGCTTCCTCTTCTTCTCCCCTCACCTGCCCCCCCAACAAAGTCAAAGAGTCAAGAGGGGAGCTGAGCCAAAGCTAACAGGCCAAAGGGTGACCCACAGAAGCTCTGTGAAGACGACTCCCTCAGAAGCCAAGTACAAACACGGTACAGAGTGGAGCTGGCAGAAAACAGCTCCTTCAATCCTGCCCTCCCAGGCCAGCAGTATTGCCCACCACCCCACCCACTCCCTCTTTGGGACTTAAGCTTTTTTCTTTAAAGCACTCGGTTCATCCTGGTTTATTTATTTATTCTAAAGTTTTATTATGGAAAATGTTAAACAGACACAATTAGGGAGAAGAGTATAATAAACCCTGTAAGCCTGTCACCCAGATTCAGCCCAATTAAACAATTATCAACCCACGACCAATTCTGTTTCAACATTACTCTCCCAGCCCCCGCTCTCATTTTAAAGCAAGTCTGAGACATCATGCCATCCATAAATATCTCAGTATTTCTGGAAGATAAGGACACTTTAAAAATACATTGGTTATATTTGTTTGAAAACAACAGATTTAAAAGAATTTAACTTGGGACTTCCCTGGTGGTCCAGTGATTGGGACTCAGAGCTTCCAACGCAAGGGGCCCAGGTTTGATCCCCTGGTCAGGGAACTAGATCCCACATGCAGCAACTAAGACCCAGCACATCCAAATAAATATTTAAAAAAAGAAGAAGAACTTAGCCTATCGTTTGCAGAAGAAAAAGGTCACTCATTTTCCACCTTATACACATTGATGATGTCAGAAAATGACAAATGAGTGTGCACTGCTTTGTTATTAGAAAAAGTAATGACCGTTTACATCCTGCTGTGTTGTGCTCAGTTGATCAGTTCTGTTGGACTCTTTGCAACCCCATGTACTGTAGCCCACCAGGCTCCTCTGTCCATGGGGATTCTCCAGGCAAGAATACTAGAGTGGACTGCCATGCCCTCCTCCAGGGGATCTTCCCAACCCAGGGATCAAACCCAGGTCTCCCACATTGCAGGCAGATTCTTTACCATCTGAGCCACCAGGGACAACCATTTACATTAGCATTATGTAATTAACTACATATATTATATGGTTGTATTGTATGATTTATAACTATAAAGAGATAGTGCCCCTTTAAGAGGAAATGAATATGTATCAGAAAGCATCTCATTCTGATTCAAGTGATTCAGTGGGCCTATATACCACACCCTCCCTGTGACTGGCTATCGTCACCCCACTGGTCTGGTCTGGTGTGCCCCACCAGACAAAAAGCCCATACAGGGTAATCTGTATGCTCAGAATAGGTAAGCCATGACGGAGTTGTCATCAGGAGGCTGCTTACACAGGAAGATGTTTTGAGGCTGGGGTCCTCAGGGAGGCAATGCCGTACTGCTCTTCTCATGCTTTTACCATCACTCCCCATCCCGTTCCACCATTTTATTCTTGTTTCCTCTCCTTTACTTCTGCATGGTTGGATGGCATCACTGACTCAATGAACATGAGTTTGAGCACGCTCTGGGAGTTGTTGATGGACAGGGAAGCCTGGCGTGCTGCAGTCCATGGGGTTGTAAAGAGTCAGACACAACTAAGTGGCTGAACTGAACTGATAGAACTCGAGAATCTGCGATGCTTACTGGTCTACAGTAACTTTTAGATTGAGAAACAATGTCCTTGTTCACTTAGCAAAACCATTGCCCCCCCAATTTAAAATGTTGGGGCTTCCCAGTGACTCAGATGGTAAAGAATCCACCAGCAATGCAGGACACCCAGGTTCAATTCCTGGTTCGGGAAGATCCTCTGGAGAAGGGCACAGCTATCCACTCTAGTCTTCTTGCCTAAAGAATTCCATGGACAGAGGAGCCTGGCGGGCTACAGTCCGTGAGGTTGCAAAGAGTCGGACATGACTGAGCAACTAACACACACTCACACACACACATTAAAAAGTTACCTAAAAATCCACACTACCGATGGACTATAGTGAGTCTGACCCCAGCGTCTACGGCTGGATTTTAGGAAGCATCCATCTTCTTCACTAATATAAATAATGCCTCAAACGCTATACGTGACCTGATGCTGGCTCTGTGTGCGTGTGAGTGTGTGTGTGTACAAAGGCATAGAGAAACACCTGGCGGGGGCGGGGGGGAGTGCTAGTAAATATTAACAGTGATTAGCACTGATAAGATCACAGATGATTTGAATTTTTCTTTACCCTCATCTGTTTCTTCCAACTTTCTTCAGTGACTATGAATTCCTTCCATAATTGGGAAATTTCTTTTTAACTTGAAACATGAATATACGAAGCTATGCACAGTCTCCTTTCTCCCCGAGTAAGTGGATTTCTTTGGGATAGTTGCTGGAAGATAAGGGTTCACCCAGAGGGTGAACATATTCAAGGTTCTGGAATGCAGGTGTTCTCAGTCGCTAGGCCGTGTCTGACTCTTTGGTTCTGAATACTTATTGCCAAATTACTGAGGTGCCCATCCAGACACTGCAATTTGGCTAAACCCACAGCTGTGCTGGGTCCTGCTTGATCCTTCACGGGAACAGAGGACCCTAAGGATCTGGCATCAAAAGGAAAGCTGAAGTGCGGCTCTTGTTCAGACCCAGCACTGTCCACAAGCGCTTGAGTGACAGGACGCGGAGGGCAGAGCTGCAATCGGTGGCTCCTTCCGGAGCTGATTCCCTTGTGGTCCCAAATTCGCCACAGGTACCCATCTCTATACACGGGCGGTGGAGGGCCAGGAGGCGTTCTGGGAAATGGATCTTACTTGTAAAACAAGAACCTCCTTGCTCTCTAACCCGATCTATCCTAACGGGTGTTGAAAAATCTAGAAAGCGCCCAAGTGCTGAAACACCCACACAGCCCTCACTCTCAGGGGTGCATATGGGGTTTTTCTGGGTCTTTGTGGCTACTGAGTTGTAACCCCTTATGCGTTCTACACCAGGAAAAACTTTTAAATAAATCCCCATCGGAATCCTACAGAGCGAATATCCCAACCCTCCTATCTTCCCCGGAAAGCCGAGGCTCAGAGAGGCTCGGTGCGCACCGGGGTTAGCCTCCCTCCCAGGGTGGGCCCCGGCCCGCGCAGTACCTGGCTCGGCGGAGGCGGCAGGCGGGCTGCGGCCGGAGGATCCTGCGGAGGAGCCGGCAGAGCCGGGGCCGGACGGCCTCGCACGCGGCGCCCAGCCCCTCGCGCATGGCCCGGCGGTGGGCGCAGCTCGGAGGGCGCCCCGCGCCCCGCCGCGCGGGCCCCTTTATCGCCGCCGGATCCCGCAGCCCCCGCCCCGGGGCGGAGCAAGCCGGAGAAGCAGCCTCGACTCGGTTTCATCCCGAGCCTGGATCCGGGCCAGAGCGGCCGCCTGGTCCGGGCCGGGCGCCCCTCGCCCTGCGCCTCCGCTCCAGCGGGCGTCCGCGGGAAGGTGTGCCTTATGGATGCCCCTGGACCGTCTCTGAGATGAGACTCCGGCCTTGGGTTGGTTATTCCCCATGAAGGAACATTAATGGCCATAATAATAACTCCCATTGTACGGTGCGTCATAGTTTACAAAGCAAACTTTCCTGTCCGTTATTTCATCTTCCCCTTAGTAACTCCACTCAAGAAGGCAATTCTATATTGTTATCCTCACTCGATAGGAAGCTCAGGGCCCAGAAAAGTGAAGGATCTTGCCCAAGGCCTCACAGGAGCCCCAGGGCCACAGCTGAAGTTCTCCCACCTTCCAGGGCTGGTCCAGGAAGTACTATTTCTTTCCTGCATGTTCATTTCGATTCCAGGAAAGAAGCACTAAAGAAGGGCAGACCTGGGGGGTGAGCTTTAGTGGGAGTCAGCATGGCTGGCCAGGGGCTTCCTCAGGTCCCTTCCAAGCTCCTGGTCCTTATTACCTGGAAGGCACAACGGGGCCACTGACCTTGCTCCCTCTGTATGTTGCTCCTTATCCCAGGAGCCGGATAATTCCTAGGGTCCAGACAGAGACAGCGCAGCAGCCCTTGACCCCAGAGTATGGGGAGCCTTCCTACGCATCCTCCAGCGTGTTTAATCCAAAACCCAAATTAACGTGGAAAGAGGATACATATTTATTCTGAGCCAACTACAACCCACCTTGATTTTTCCCAAATCCCATTCACCTTCACCTAGATGTTCTCAACATTTGCCTTTGTCTCTAAAACACAGGCCCACAAACGCCCCATGTTCACTTCCTAATCATTTGTTTTCATAAAATATAGAACCATTACTCACATACAAAGGCCTGGGTCTTATTACACCTGAATGGATTTTAAAATTACTTTCCCAAATCAAAACATACTAATTGGCTCTCACTGCTTTCAGGATAAAATCCCCTTTGTACTGCAGCTTCCTCTTCCAGTAACATTCTCCCCACCCCCACCCCACTGGTAGGTGAAGTCCAGCTGGGCCTGTCTCCTCTCTGAAGCTCTCTCCCCATTCCCATCCCCCACCCCCACACACACTACAGCCAGGCCAGGTCCTCTAAAATATTCTCAGAATAGATCCAGGCATCCCCCAATTCTCCCGTAACCCCCTGTCTACCTCTCTGTCCACCCCACCTTAATTTATAACGCTCTTTAACGTACCAATTTTTGTGTATTCTTCCCAAAACCAGTGAGAAAGGCATCCTTTCCTCTACCCTCTCCCCAACAGTGGGAACTGGGTCTCTTTGTACCTTTCTCAGCCCAGCACCTACCAGGCCATCGGGGAGAGCCCGTATAGTGTCGAAGTTATGAGTTTGGACTTGGTTCAAACCTCAGCTCTTCCACTTTCCAGATGTTGACTTCAAGTAAGTTACTCAACCTTGTAATATAAGGTTGTTATTAGCAATTCCTGCCTCATTACTGTCACAGTAATAGTGTTAATCACTCAGTCGTGTCCGACTCTTTGTGACCCCATGGACTGGAGCCCACCAGGTTCCTCTGTCCGTGTGATTCTCCAGGCAAGAATACTGGAGTGGGTTGCCATTCCCTTCTCCAGGGGATCTTCCTGACCCAGGGATTAAACCCAGGTCTCCCTCATTCTGGACAGATTATTTACTGTCTGAGCCATCAGAGAAGACAACACAGTAATAAGGACTTTCTAAACAGTATCTGTTCTGTTTAGCGGCTGTGTATGCAATTAATGGGCTTCTCAGGTGGCGCCAGTGGTAAAGAATCCGCCTGCCAATGCAGGAGACACACAGATGTGGGTTGGATCCCTGGGTCAGGAAGATCCCCTGGAGAAGAAGATGACAATCCACTCCAGTATTCTTGCCAGGAAAATTCCATGGACAGAGGAATCTGGTGGGCTACAGTCCATGGGGTCACAAAGAGTTGAACACGGACATGCTATGCAATATATTATTTACTTAATATATATCAATATATTATTTATTTAATTGATAAACAGAAGAGCTTCACTGACAGCCCTGTGACTCCCCAGCAAGGTGTGAGAGGAGTAGCCCTCAGCAAATCATCATTAATGGATGGAACATGCCCAGAACCAAAAGCAGGGCAGCCAGTGTAGTGGTCATCAGCCAACCTGCCTGGGTTCAACTCCTGCTTTTGTCATTTGCTAACTATGAGATCTCAACAAGTACTTAAACTTTCTAGCTTTCAGTGTCCTCATTGCTGCAATGTGAGGACAACAAAAATTCCTTCCTCATTGATTGTTGGGAGAGTTAAATGAATTAATGTGTGGTATTTTCTCCCAGTCATCTCTAATATCTGATTTGAGGACTTCTTTCCAGCCCAGCCCAGCTTAAAAAGATGCGATAAGTCAGCTGGTTTGCCTCAGGTCAACCTACAGCTCAGGTCTCCTGAATGGTCCCAAAACACAAATCAGTGCTATTAGAGGGTCTGAAATTCAAGGCCACAGCCTGTAGGCCACACTGAAAGGATTAGGGGAGGAGGGGGATTCAAGATGATCTCAAAGATTAGGGGATGGATTGGGTCTGGATGAATCAAGGGAGGAATGTGCCATGTACAGGAAAGTGAGGAAGGCCTGGCTGAGCAGGTGGAATGGACCCTTGGTCTGGGAAGGGTGATCAGACAGAACCCAGCAGTCAAGCCTCCACGTGGCGATAGGCAATGGGGAACCACTGAAGACTCTACAGCCAGAGCATGGCTTGCTAGAAGGCAAGTTGGAGTGAGAGAGGTCAGAGCCAATGTGGGGGCTGCAGTTAGGGGAGGTCAGGAGGCCAGGGCTGCATTCATAATGTGAAGAAAGGCAGAAATGACCAAGAAGAGTCAAGGCAGACCCCTGGGGTCCAGAGACCCCAGAAGGAAGATGGAACTGCTGTCAGACTGCAGCATCTGAGTCTGGAGGGCCAGGAGGCCATCTAGAGGCAACCCCACCCTGCATTCTCATCCTGGGTCTCCTGGCCACGTTGGCCACCACAGCCCAGACTGCCTGGTCTCCAGCATTCTCTCCTCCAGTTAAACCCACACTCTACCTGGACGATCTTGCTCAAGAATCCACAATGGCTCCCATTTCCAAGCAGAGAAAAATCCAACCCCCATGCTCTACATTCAAGCTCCTGAGCTCCGGCCCGGCCTCTCCTGTCCCAGCCCACCCCCACCCCCACCCCAGGCCCCAACACAGTCATGCTGGCTTGTGTCTCTGAGACTTTGGCCACCCTGCCCGCTTCCTGGAATGTCTTTACTGTGTCTCTTCACCTCCTCCCATTCTACCCACCCTTCCACGTCTACACTGAGCCTCTCACTCCAGTGCAGTGACTAGAGGGGACTTTGTTTGATGTTGCTCAACTTTGTCCTACTGACTACAGCAATTACAATGCTGTCAGCTGAGAGAGATGCTGTTTATGAAGCATGGACTCTGCCAGGCATGCAGCTCAGTTGTTTACATGTGAAAACTCACGTAATCTCCTACCACAACCCCAGGACACAGGCATTCCTACCCCTTCTTACAGATGAGGCAGTTAAGGCTTAAGGCCAGGGGACTTGCCAAAGGCCACAGGCTTAAGGGTGCCACTAAGTAGTCAAGCCCCCTGCTTATCTGGAGAAGGAAATGGCAACCCAGTCCAGGATTCTTGCCTGGAGAATTCCATGGACAGAGGAGCCTGGCAGGCTCCAGTCCATGGAGTTGCAAAGAGTCGGACACAACTGAGCAACTAACACACACAGCTGCTTATCTGCAAGCCCAGCCGCTAACTGGTGCTGCTTTTCTGGGTTGCCCTGCTGCCTGCCTGCAGGGGGTGCCCTGCCCACTGTAGTCCAGGGGGAAGGCTCCCCGGGAGCCCTGTGAAGCCTGGGGCTTTGGTTTGATTCTGGCTGTGATGTCATCACAGATGGACTTGTCTATCTGAGGGAGTAAGCCTCAACCTGGAGTGCGAGGCCATGAGTCCTCCTAGCTTTGGAACCCTGTCCACTGATTGGCAGGCTGGCACACTAATTCTCTCTGGTTCTCTCTGGCTTGCTTCTCCTACCAGGTGCAAGGGACTTTGAGGGAAGTCACACCACGTGTATGGAAAGTTTCTGTTGCCTTAACTGTAAAATGAGACAATAAGTTGTACTTCACAGAGCCCCCAAGGAGGGCAGTTGAATGGGAGCCCCTGTGACGGGCCCTAGATGGCCCTGGCCTAAAGTGAGTACTCGGTAAGTTATAATGAACGCTTGAGTTTATTGAGCGCCTGCTCTTTATGGGCACACCGCTGATAGACCTATACACCCACTCTCATGGGGCTTCCCTGATGGGCTATACAGTCCATGGGGTCGCAAAGAGTCAGACACAACTGAGCGACTTATACTTTCACTTTCCCACTCCCATTTCATCCTCAAAATGCTACAAAATGGGTCACGTTGGTTCTCTGGACCGCAGATGAGAACATCTGAGGCTCAGAGAGTTTCACCTACCCTAAGTCTCACATCTCAGAGCCAGTGAGTGCGGCCCAGCACAGGGCTTGGATATAGTTTATCTACCATGTCCATGTTCAGCTGTCTGTGACCCCGTGGACTGTAGCCCGCCACGCCCCTCTGTCCGTGGGATTCTCCAGGCAAGAATACTAGAGCGGGTTGCCTCCAGGGGATTGTCTTAACCCAGGGACCAAACCCACATCTCTTATGTCTCCAACATTGGCAGGATGGTTCCTTACCCCGAGAGCCACCTGGTAACCTGCCCCAGGTTGATGGTCAAAATATCTAATCACCAGTGAGGCATACGCACTGGCAATTCAGAAGGGATGTCGGCCACGATGCTGCCTGGTTCTAACCACTGGCCTCTACTGCCCCCGCCCCCACTCTCAAGTCAGGTATTGCATATCAGACGCTCCCTCCAGGACCGTGCGATGGCCCTTTCTTCTTCACATGGTGTCAGGTGCAACAGTGGCTACATCAAACCCCAACAGGGGCATCAAAGGAGCCTCTGGCGAGAGCAGACTTCCAGTGAGAAGCCAGGAGCAGAGAGAAATTCCAAGTGGGCAGAGTGGGGAGTGGAAACCCAGAGGAGACCAACAGGAGGTGGCAGGCAGCAGGAGAACGCTTACCTGGACGGAGGCTGGTAGCCTTTTTCCACGTTGTTGTTGATATCCAGTTCCGTATTCAAGTCCATCTTCTGGGATTTGATTTTGAACAGAAACTGCCAGGGACAGGCCATCTCTGCGGTTTTGCAAAGCACGTCGTTTGTCTGGATTTAAGCTTGCAGGTTCTTCTCTTCAGGCTGAGGAAGGAGACGGAGAGCATGACGGGAGGCTGGGCAAGAGTTGACAGACCTGGGCCTTCTCAGCGTGGTTAGTTTCCCACACTGAGGCATCAGTGCAGAGGATAACGTACGTAAGTCATGAACTGCCACTCCAACAGGGTTTTGCGACCTCTGTTCCTCTTCTGGAGTTGCATGTGGGGATCCTATGGATTTAATTCTACAAAGCAACATAACTATCTAAAGGAAGAACACATAACTCAATAAAGACAAAGCACAAACCCTGTGAGCCTCTTGAATGGGACTTGGCGAGCTTCATGGTTGACCTGAGGCAAGGTGGCGAGGAACCTGCTGGTCATTGGAATGCCATCTGCCTGGCCCTGCAGGCAGAGCACCTATCCCTGGGGAAAGCTTTCAAGTCATAGCTGTGCTAAATCTTTTCTGATTTTGTAGTTGTTATCAATGCTGCTGTCTGCTCCCTTTTAAAATTTTATTTATTTGGCTGCACCGAGTCTTAGTTTTGGAACATGGGCTATTTTATTTTGTGGCATGTGAACTCTTAGTTCTGGCATGTGGTATCTAGCTCCCTAACCAGGGATCGAACTTGGATCCCCTGAGTTGGGAGCATGGAGTCCCAGTCACTGGACCACCAGGGACATCCCCGCTCCTTTATTATTATAGGGGGGGATAATTATTTGTGGGGGAAAAATGTACTCAATTCTCAACATTTGAGATCATCTTCTTTTAAAAAAGGATCAAAGAAGAAGACCTAAGTGGAGGCCCAGGTCTGGTCTGGGCTTGCCCCACCCCTACACCTCCCTATCCCCCACACCCACCCCTGCATATCTCCTCCATGGAAAAAGCATTGGGAGCCAGTGTGGTGAGATGTGGCCCGTGGGACCTGGGACTTAGAATCTTAGAGCCTGGGACTTCCCTGGTAGTCCAGTGGTTAATAATGCACTTTACAATGCAGGGGATGTGGGTTCAATCCCTGGTCAGGGAACTAAGATCCCACATGCCATGGAGCAACTAAGCCCATGTACCATGAATAGAGAGTCCATAGATCCTGTATCCTGCAACTAAGACCCACTGCAGACAAATAAATAAGTTAAAAAAAAAAAAAGACTCTTAGGGCCTCCCAAATCTGGGTTCAAATCCTAGACTTACTAATTATGTGACCTGGCTCAAGTTATTTAAAAGACTCATTTTTTTTTTCTTCCATAAAATAGGCTTAATAATATTTAGCTTACCTTTCCTCTAAAGCTGCATGTTACAAGGACCGGACAGTATCACCAATATAAAAAAGAATTCTCAGTAATTACTCCCCATTCTCCAAAAAGTTTTCCCTTGAAATGTAGCAACTATAGCAAATTTGGCAGAAAACAAAATATGAACAAGATGCCAAACCTCATGCTGACATTTCTTAGATTTTTTTTTTCCCACCAGTTTATCTCTATAGGCAGAAAAGTCCCACAGTTTTCTGAGCCTTCCCAAACAGGAAGAAACAGAATCCTCTCAAAACAGTAGCTTCTCCAGAAATGAAGACAACTCACCTTGTGGCCGGCCACACTGCCTATGCAGGGTCTGGACGAGAGAACTCGGAAGATCTTCACGCTGAGAGCTTTGGAACCGTCTATAGCTGCTCAATTCCCTCAGTAAGGGTGGCTGAGAGGTTTCAGACCAGTGACACTGAGTTCTCTAGGGCTAGAGAACCTCAGTCTTCAACTCACTGCAAAGTTGTGATTACATCGGCAGCTAAGAGGAATTTATACCCAACCTGTGGCATCCAGGGAGCTGTTTTTGCATAAGAGTTTTTTTTCTTTCCCTAGGGAGTGCCCCTGGCTGGGTATACAGTTAGCTAATTTATGACTGGCCTTTGAGTGACTTGATGTTGCTGTTACATCACTCTGTGTGGGATATCCTCAGTAAACCCACCTCTTCCTGGTCCCAGGTCCAAGGCGGTGGTTCATCAGCAGGGTGCTGGGTTCAATAAAGGAGTCATCATGGAGCCAAGTTTTATTTAGCTAAACCATGTTGCCTCACTTTCATACTCTGGGGGATTTTTTTTTTTACACCTCAGCAGGGAGCACTCCAGTTCATTTCTGTCCAGCCTCTTGGTTTTCCAGTTCATGGCAGAAGTCCAGGAAGCCAAGGGATATTGACAATATGGAACACACTGGAAAATGCCCAGGTTACAGAAGGCCAGTGATGCTAGGTCCTGCCAGTGTTCCCAACAGATCTCTGAATCATTCAGCTTGAGGTTTCTGGAAGGGAAGGAAAGCCCTTGGCACAGAGAGACCTGTCAGATGCTGGTGTTTCTAATGTCTCTCACTTCAGCTCTGAGTGAGGGAAGGCAGAGTGGCAGGTAGAGTGGTTTTCTGCAGGGAAAAAATCCTTTCTTAAAGCAGAAAGTTTATCTTGATAAACTTCATTATATGTTCTTAAAATTCCATTTTATTATAGTGCCTCAAACACAGTGTTCTTACATGGTGTGAATTGTTCCATTATAAAAGAAAAATAATAACTATGTTAGGAAAAAGTAAAAAATGGAGGGGAAAAAAAAACCCACCCTTGTTTTCACCATCCTAATGCATTGCTGTCACAATCCATTCATTTCCTTCCTGCATTTTCCAAATTAAATGCAGGATTCTAATCAATTGGATATGCCGAAGATAGGAAAAAACTGGAAAGGGGAATGGCTACCCACTCCTATATTCTTGCCTGGAGAATTCCATGGGCAGAGGAGCCAGGCAAGATACAGTCCATGGGACTGCAGAGTCAGACGTGACTGAGTGACTACTGAATGAAGGCATGAATAGGCGCGCCGAAGATCTTTGTAGAGTGAGTGGTTGAATGAGTGAACAAATGAAAAATAGGAGTAGCCTTCAGTGAGTTTCAATGTATCAAGGCCATTCTTGTTTCGGGCTTTAGCCAGTTCAGTTCAGGGAAACTATGCTGCTTGAGGAGAGATACAGAGTCCCTGGGCTCAGGGAGTACAAAGCTTAAAGAATAGATAATTATGGATAACTATATGGACTGATCCGTGCAGTGATGCAAGGGTGAAACAGCTGAAGAACCTGAAACTGCATTGCTCAGGGAAGGTTGACAGGGGAGAGGGCACCAGGACAGGGTTTTGAGGGATAATTAGGAGTTTGTCTTACTCTAACCATGTCCCCTATAATTGCTTCCACATATTCTGGCTATATCTGCAGCAAATACATGTATTAATCCTTTAACCGGGCTTCCCTGGTGGCTCAGAGGTTAAAGCGTCCGCCTCCAATGCGGGAGACCCGGGTTCGATCCCTGGGTCGGGAAGATCCCCTGGAGAAGGAAATGGTAACCCACTCCAGTATTCTTGCCTGGAGAATCCCATGGACGGAGAAGCCTGGTAGGCTACAGTCCACGGGGTCGCAAAGAGTCGGACACGACTGAGCGACTGAACAGAACAGAACAGAACAGAATCCTTTAACTCCTCCAACAACCCTGAAATGGTACTACTCCTTGCCATTCATGGACTCCTCTAGAATCTTATCTACTTGACCTCAAGAACACCTGGCTGTTTTTGCTTCAGAATATGCAGTTACTCAGTTACTTAATCAATCAGACATATGATAGCTGGGCTTTGGTTGCATGGGAAGTGAAATCCCAGGATGTGTATATGTTTCCTTTCACTTGAGGCTGGCCCCCGGCTCACTCTCTTAGATGCTCCCACCCTGATGAGAAGACCACTCCCAAATGCAGTCCCCAGAGAGTGTCTGTCCTCATTATCTTGTCAGTATTCCTCCACAAGGGGCCTCCCTTTACATGACCCCCCGAAATACGCGATGCCTATAATCGGCCAGCTGCCTGTGTGTCCACGGCCTTCTTTGATTCCCCTCCCTGTGGATAGGTGTGGAAACAGAAGCACCTGGAGTCTCAGGTGAATCTGTGGCAGAGTCAGGTGGGAACCCAGATCTGGTGACTGTCTTCCCACTAAATCGTGAGCCCTGGGGAGTAAGGGACCATGCTGTCCCCATCAACCAACATTCCCAGCACCTACTGACCAGCCTGGAGTGGGCACTGGGGAAGCAGTAGGTGAATGAATGAATGGTGAATGAATGAATGGTGAGTGGTGCCCCTCGAGGGGCCCTGGAGTTAAGTGCCCCTCCGGCCCTGGCCAGAGTTAAGGCTCTGTAACTATTTGTTTCCTTTTCCTGTTCCTTTGCATGCTGTTCAGGCTACCAGCCTGAGCTCCAAGGCTGCCATCTCACCTTGGGTCTTGCTGTAACTCAGCATCTGCCAACCGTGATGTTCTTGCCCCCTGGCAGCATTTGGGTCAGCAGTGACTATCCGACCTGAGCACGAGGCTCAGCACCTGACACAGCTGCAATTAGCCTGAGAGGTTCTGGGTTCTAGTCACAGTTTTGATACTGAGCTGCTACGTGGCCTCAGAAAAGATCAGGCCTTAGGACTGACCTCAGGCCCTCTAGTCTCTGGGCATGACTTTTCACATTAGAAAGAGTGGCCAAGATAAAGTGAGTAAATGAGATACAAGAAAATGCTTTGAACTATGGAGCAAAAAGGTAATCACACAAGAATTTCTGGTTCCCACTGTGTGTCAGAGAGGAACAATTTACTTTTTGATAAAGAGCAAGCAGGTGAAGATCCCCTGGAGTAGGAAATGGAAACCCCATCCAGTATTCTTGCCTGGAGAATTCCATGGAGGGAGGAGCCTGGTGGGCTACAGTCCATGGGGCTTCAGAGAGTCAGACACGACTGAGCACACACACACTCACACGCAGGTGACATGACCTGCCTTTGAAAATTTCCTTCTTCACAAGGGTCAGCACTCTTCCGCAAAAATTTGTGTTTTTTAATTAATTAGTTTGGCTGCACTGGGTCTTAGCTGAGACACGCGGGCTCTTTGATCTTTGTTGCGGTATGCAGAATCTAGCTCCCTGACCAGGGATCGAACCCTGTCACTCTGTACCAGGAGCACAGAGTCTCAGCCACTGGACACCAGGGAAGTTCCACCATTAGCTTTTAAATTCCCACTTCTCTTTCTCTGTATAACATTACATTTATGTATTCGTCTTCTTATTAGCATAAAACTCATATACGATTCACCATTTTAACTGTTTTTAAGCGTCACACGAGGCGGTGTGCAACCATCACCACTCTCCCAACCTCTCTTAATTAGCAAATGGCAAAGAGAGAAGTAAAAACAGCGCTAAGGATGGTCACACACAAGCTAAGAGACTACCCACAGTCACACAGCAGACAGTCTCTGGGCTGGGACAAACAGGGATGCTCACCTCAGAGCTCTGGTTTGCAGGGTCCAGGGCTGGTTCCCATCCTGGAGGTTGTCATGGATTTCTCTATCTGCTGTTCTGTGTGTTCTGGGCCCGCTTCACCCTTGGCCCTGCTTACTCAACAGGCCGCATTCCTGGGTGTCTGTTGTTGATAGATGTGGCAGGTGAATGCTGCTGAGGAGAAATCAAAGCACAGTTTGAAGCGCAGGCCAAGGACACGTGGGCCCCCAGGAGGGTGGGGATGCAGGTTCCAAGGCTGCTATGAAGAAAGCCTCTGCCCTACCTAATCAGTGCATCAGGGCACCACGCCGACAGCAACTGATGCTGGAATTTCTTGGCTTCATCATCCTGGGATTGACTTGCCATCAGATAGAGTTGGGGATTCCCAGGGGGATCTAGTAGTAAAAAATGGCAGGAGGCATAAGAGACAAAGGTTCAATCCCTGGGTCGGGAAGGTCCCCTGGAGGAGGGCAAGCCAACCCACTTCATATTCTTGCTTGGAGAATCCCACGCACAGAGGAACTTGGCGGGCTACAGTCCACAGGGTCACAAAGAGTTGGACACGACTAAAATGATTTAGCATGCACACACGCGCTCTAATCAGTAATTTGCTGAAGAGGAATCTGCAGTTCTGAGAGGGAAGGTGACACTTTGTCACCCAGGGAAGAAGCGGCAGAACTGGGATTTGAACCCAGAACTGTCAGACCCCAGAGACAGGTTCTCCATGTGTTTATGAAGGGGGCTGAGGGGGCTGTTAGGCAGGATCCAGCATGCTAGTGAGCAGAAGGGTGATCCTCAAGACATGGTCTTTGTCCTCACTCCAGAATAAGGGAAAGAGGGTGACCCTTCAGCATATCCCAAGTTCCATGAGGACAGGAGGGCTCTGTCACATTTATTATTATATTACCTTGGTACACAGTAGGTGCTCAAGCAGTGATTACATGGAGGATCTGGGCACTTACTACATGCATAGTAACCTCTAGACAACCCTGCAATGAAAGTGTCATTGTTCTCATTTTGTAGCAGGGCACCAAAGCTCACACTGGCTCAAGGACCCAGGGACCACCACTGGACAGCCACAGCTGCGGTTCTTCACGCTCCCAGCTCTGAGGCCAGGGGGGCTCTGCCCTGAGGGTCTCCGTGCGGACTCCAGCGCTCTGCCAAGTGCTGGGCTGTGTTGCCCAGATCCTGAGGGCACCAGATCTTCAGGGATGGGGGCTCGAGGGCTTCAGGCCATGGGGGGAGGACTTGAAGGTCAGAAAGACTTAGACAGAAGGACAGAGGAGGGCATCTCAGGCCAGGGGAAAGCCTAAACCTCCCCTGATGCTAAGTGCTCTGTCTCCACAGAGAGCCTTCTCTCTCTGGATCCAGGGAACTCCCATTCCTGGTACTCACTGCTCTCAGGGTGGTCTGGAGGACTTAGGAGCAGCCTCCCAGCTTCAGCCAGGCTGGGCAACCAGGCAGCCTCAGGCAGGCACTGCAATGGCTGATTTGTCAAGTGACATCATTTTGGCAAGGCTTGAGACAGTCGGGCTTACCTTCACCCCCGGTACACGTGGGACTGTGAGGTCATCCTGGGGTCGTGAATGGTGTCCCAGGCCCAGCGCAGCCAGGTGATCTTGGCCAGATCCCTTCATCCCACCCCTGACCTCGCTTTCTTTAGCTGCCAAGAGAGACCAGGAAGCGCTTCTCTGTAGGATTTTCCTGAGGATAAAATGAGATCCTTTTTTTTTTAAAGAGGTTTTCTTTATTTTAAATTTATTTATTGTTTTTGGTTGCACTGTGTCCTCATTGCTGCATGCGGCTCTCTCTAGATGTGGCGAGCAGGGGCTGCCTGTAGCTGCGGAGCCCAGGCTTCTCTTTGTGGCGGCTTCTCTTGTTCCAGGGCATGGGCTGCAGGCACTTGAGCTTCAGGAATTGCAGCATGCAGGCTCAGTAGCTGCGGCGCACAGGCTTAGTTGCTCCATGGCATGTGGAATCTCCCTGGACCAGTGACCGAACCCATGTACCCTGCATTGGCAGGCAGATTCTTATCCACTGTACCACTAGAGAAGTGTGAGGCCCTGTCTTCAAAGTGCCAGACACTCAATACATCCTAGGGGTTCCCATCCTAGGGGATGGGAAGCTGAGGCCAAGAGGAGCTCATTCCCGGGTCTCACAGCAGTTCATTCTGGACCACTTCCTCTTCTATGCCAGCAGGCCCCTGACCTTCCTGGTAGCTACATCAGGCCCTTCTCCTCCTTCCCCAGGCTCTCTGGTACCACCTCCCCTACCCTTTAAGATGGTGACATGGATGCCCTCTCCCCACAAATAACCTCGCACCCTGCACTCTCAGATGCTCAGTAGATGTCCTTACTGGTGATGCTAAAGGTCCCTATCTGCATGACCTGGTATCTCTTTTTCAGTCAAATGACAAGTTTCCCAAAACGTGACCAATCCAGAGGAGATTTGGGGTGGTAGGTGGTGCTAGTGGTAAAGAACCCGCCTGCCAATTCAGGAGACTTGAGAGATGCAGGTTCGAACCCTGGGTTAGGAAGATCCCTTGGAGGAGGGCATGGCAACCCGCTTCAGTATTCTTGCCTGGAGAATCCCATGGACAGAGGAGTCTGGTGGACTACAGTCCACGAGGTCGCGAAGAGTCAGACACGACTGAAGCGACTTAGCACATACCTGGAATAACCTTTTCTAATTTTAATAGTTGAAGTATTTATCAATGTGTTTACTGTCTGTGACCATTTACTGATGTTTCATGTGTGGGAAATGATAAAAATGGATTTGAGAATTACATTTAAGTTAAAAGAGGAGTCAGTTTAAGGGGAAAATGTAAGAGCAAATAATAATGTAGGCGGTATGCAGGTGTGACAAAAATTATGAAGGCAGGATGCAAGAAAAGTGCAAGGAACATCCACGAGAAGATGTGTGACTTTGGTTCTTTCTCTACACGTGTGCCTGTGTGTGACCTGTGATGTCGCTTGTCCTATTTAGGCTTCATGCCCCTCACCTGACAAAGGAAGGCAAAGGGAAGAAGCTCTCTAAGGATCCTCCAGTTCTGATACCCTAGGTCTCATGCAAGACCCCTGGCCCTGAGCCCCTCCCTTGTCATTTGTTGACTAACCACTGGAGGGCGTGAGTCACACAAGGTCTCCTGAGTGTATACCACCTTGAATCACTTGAAGTTGATGGAAACAGAGGGATTTTTGCTGGAAATGTCCCGGTTGTTACCAAAGGTGGACAGATCTAGGATGGACAAGGATTTGATGGCTTTGATCGCTAAGTCCCTGGAGTATGACTCACGCTGGCTGGCACAAGCCTGGCACTTAATTGGTAGGCTGGGGACGTGGGTGATGACCTGACCAGCTCTCAGGGGCGGGTCAGCCAGGAATTTTCTTTCAGGGCTGTTTCTTGTTGATGCTTCCCAGAACATCGTCCCTTTTCTGCCCTTCTGCGCTGCTTCTCGGGTTGAGGATTAATACTTGGTGTGGCATCAGGGCAAGTCCTGAGGTGTGGTACTTCAAAGGTCGAGGATTAAGGTGCAACTAATACCTTGGTTCTGTGCGGAGGACATCAGTAGAGGGGCAAGGAAGGATGGGTAGCTATCAAGTGTGCAATGCTAAGCTAGTTACTGCAACAGGCAACTGGAGTTCAACCCCACAGAGAAACCTAGGTAAAACCCAGAACTCACCCAAAGTACAAGACTGCTGACTGTTTGCCTGACAATTCTAGAGCATCACTTCCAGAGGCAGGGTGGGGGCATTAAATCCCCAAGGCTTGCTATGGGCAGGGTAGCCTTCCGTGGCTCTGGAAAAGCCCGCAGGCACAGAGATGCCAAGGCTGGCAGCTGGAGTGGCCAGGATGCACTGCCATGAAGGATGCGGGCAGAGCAGCAGCTGCACTGCTGTGAATGGGCTAGGGTTAGGGTCAAACGGAAGACAAGTGTCTGGTCATTTTCTCCCCCACTTCAGCCTCTGAGGATGTTGGATGCCGATCCAAAGAGAAGTTCTAAATACCTTCTCACTAACGTGGGTGAGCACATTGTCTTGGATCCTTCCCTAAACAGCTGTGCATCTTTTGTTGGGCCCCATGAGCCTGCTGGGTCTCTGTTTTCTCAATTAAGGTTCTCTGGAGCCTTTCCAGCTCTGACATCTGGGTTTTTCTGAGTCTCCCCAACTCAAGCACATCTTATCTCTGGTGCTCTTGGGAGAGTTCCCTTGTCAACTGGAGTTCCCTCCAAGAAAGCAGAGCACAGCAATAACCAATGCCAGTGACTCAGGGCACAAAGATGTTCAGGGCATCATTGCGCATAAGGCTCAGGAACAACCTAAACGAGCATCATTCAAGAAAGGCACCCTGGTCCAGCTTTAGGGGCCAGGGTTATGGTGGACCATTACACGAAGAAGTGAAGCATTTTAAGAATATTTTATGACAAGGAATACTGTTTATGGTATCAGTAAAAACATCAGATTATAGTGCAGAATCAACCCCACCAAGTAAAATAAAGGCATAAAAAGACATGAGAAAAAATATTCAAAGTGGTAGAAATAAGGGTGCTAGCTGCTTTCTTGTTTACCCTTCTTTGTATTTTCCCTACAGGAACGAGGGTGGGGCAGGGGGCACAGGCAGTTTGTTCACTGTGTATGTAAATCAGAACCTGGAGAGGTTCTCTCAGAGTAGGTTGATGGGTCTTTTTTTTTAATATTTATTTATTTATTATTGGACTTCACTGGGTGGGTCTTCATTGTGGCATTCAGGATCTCTAATTACAGCACATAGGATCTAGTTCCCTGACCAAGGGTCAAACCTGGGCCCCCTGCCTTGGGAGTGTGGATTCTTAGCCACTAGACGACTGGGAAAATCCCAGAGTTGATGCTTTATTTCCTCCTGCCCAGGAGAGAACTTGGCCTTTGGCATCTGACACTTGCATTTGTCCTGCCGCATCCTGGTCCCTATTTCAAGGTTCTCTCCTTCTCCTAGGAGCTCCCTAGCCAGCCACACCTTTGCATAAGTTATTCTCTCTGCTTGGACTATCCTTCCCGGCAGCTCCCCATCCCCACCCTTCTCAGACTCTGCTCCACTTCACGATGCTGTCATCTCTAAAGAGTACCCCTGACCTTTCATCCCCAGGTTTCCCTGGGTTCCCCTCCACCTCAACACTAATCCCTCTCTTTTAGTTGTGGACTCACTCATTTGTCTCTTCTATGAGCTGCAAGCTCCTGAAGGCCAAGGCAACATCTCACACATCTCTACAGCACCAGCACTGTGCCTGACACATAGTAGATACGTCAAGAAAATTTCTAATTGAGACATAATTCACACATCATAAAACCCACCTGTTAAAAGTGTACAGTTCAGTGGGCTTTATATTCACAAGGCTGTGTAACTGTCAGCAGAACCTAATTCCGGAACATTTCCATCACCCCCAAAAGAAACTCCATACCCATTAGCGTCACTCCCCCTTTCCTCCTCCCTCCCAGCCCGAGGCAGCTGCTGGTCTGCCCTTTGTCTCTATGGACTTGCCTATTCTGGATATTTTATATATATGGAATATGTGACCTTTGTGTCTGGCTTCTTTCACTTCGGTTCAGTTCAGTCACTCCGTCGCATCTGACTCTTTGCAACCCCATGGACTGCACCACACCAGGCTTCCCTGTCCATCACCAACTCCTGGAGCTTGCTCAAGCTCATGTCCATTGAGTCGGTGATGCCATCCAACCATTTCATCCTCTGTCGTCCCCTTCTCCTCCCGTCTTCAATCTTTCCCAACATCAGGGTCTTTTCCAATGAGTCAGTTCTTCACATCAGGTGGCCAAAGTATTTGAGCTTCAGTTTCAACATCAGTCCTTCCAATGAATATTCAGGACTGATTTCCATTGACTGGTTAGATCTCCTTGCAGTCCAAGGGACTCTCAAGAGTCTTCTCCAGCACCACAGTTCAAAAGCATCAATTCTTTAGCACTCAGCTTTCTTTACGGTCCAACTCTCACATCCATACATGACCACTGGAAAAACCATAGGTTTGACTATACAGACCTTTGTTTGTAAAGTAATGTCTCTGCTTTTTAATATGCTATGTTTGTCCTAGCTTTTCTTCAAAGGAGCAAGTGTCTTTTAATTTCATGGCTGCAGTCACCATCTGCAGTGATTTTGGAACCCAAGAAAACAAAATCTGTCACTGTTTCCATTGTTTCCCCATCTATTTGCCATGAAGCGATGGGACCAGATGCCATGATCTTAGTTTTTTGAATGTTGAATTTTAAGCCAACTTTTTCACTCTCCTCTTTCACTTTCATCAAGAGGCTCTTTAGTGCCTCTTTCCTTTCTGCTGTATGGATGATGTCATCTGCATATCCGAGGTTATTGATATTTCTCCCAGCAATCTTGATTTCTGCTTGTGCTTCATCCAGTCCAGCATTTCTCATGATGTACTCTGCATAAAAGTTAATAAGCAAGGTGACAATATACAGCCTTGACGTACTCCTTTCCCAATTTGGAACCAGTCCGTTGTTCCATGTCTGGTTCTAAGTGTTGCTTCTTGACCTGCAAACAGATTTCTCAGGAGGCAGGTCAGGTGGTCTGGTATTCCCACCTCTTGAAGAATTTTCCACAGTTTGTTGTGATCCACACACGCCAAAGGCTTTTGCATAGTCAATGAAACAGAAGTATATGTTTCTCTGGAATTCTCTGGTTTTTTCTATGATCCAATGGATGTTGGCAATTTGATCTCTGGTTCCTCTGCCTTTTCTAAATGTACTTGAACATCTGGAAATTCTCGGTTCACATATTGTTGAAGGGTAGCTTGGAGAATTTTGAGTATTACTTTCACTTAGCATAATGTTTTCAGGATTTTTTCATGTTGTAGCATGTATCCTTACTTCATTCCTTTTTATGACCGAATAATATTCCCTTGTATGGACATAGCACATTTTGCTTATCCATTCATCAGTTGATGGGCATTTAACTTGACTTCATTGTTTAGATATTATGAATAATGCTGCTATGAACATGTGAGCACAGTTTTGTATGAAAAAATATTTTCAGTTCTCGGGTATATACACAGGAGTGTAACTGCTGGGTCACAGGAGAACTTCACGTTTAATTTTTTTATTGTTTAACTTTTCGAGGAACTGCCCTAATATTTTCCATTTTACGTTCCCACCAGCAATGTATGAGGGTTCCTATTTCTCTATTCAACCCTTGCCTGTCTTTTTCATCATACAGTCACTTCCTAGTGGGTGTACATTAGTCAACGGACTTCTGATGAATGAATGTGTGGCTGGCCAATGGATGGATGGATGGACATGTAAAAGTAGGTGTCAGTCAGTCCCTGAGCTCCGAGATCTGATTTTGGTGGGACAGCCTGCTCCGCCCACTCGCTGGGGGCCTGCACTAAGTGGAGACACAGCAATCTGCAGCCTGCCCCCACCTGTGGCTCCAGACACCCCAAAGCCGCCTCAGTCCAGGGTGGCTTACAGCATGCAGGTGGCCTGGACTCCCCTAGACCCATTGGCAGGCTCTGAATGGGACCTGTTTCTGGGTGGGGCTAGCTCTGTAACCCTTCTGGGCCTTGGTTTCCTCTTCTGGGAAATGAGAATAAAGCTCAGTGTGTGGAATGACTGCAGCATGAAGCGATGAGTGTAAATTGTCTACAAAGGGCACAGAGTGGCACAGAGTGGGCGGCGCCTTTTTCCAGACTGTTTTCTCAGAAGTCTGCCCCATTCATGCATAAATGTCACTTCACTGGTTAACTGCTGGACAAGAGTTTGAGAAGAGGGCAGTGGAAAGGGTGGGGGAAAGACCGGAGGTTTACAGATAGCAAGAAACAGCAGCGGGGGCAGACGGCGGTTGTGGAGTAGGTGGGCAGTGCAGACAATCCTGGGAGGATTATCACAGGCCTCCAAAGGGCACTTCCTCCCAGTCATTTCTGTCCTCAAGCTCTCTGGATTTTCAGATCCCTGAGTTTTCTATGTAGGCCCTTGAAGGGCATTGGTTGGGGGCACTGGGGGGGTGGGGGTTGGGGTGGGGAGCACCTGAGCAGTGCTGATTCAAGCTCAACTGTGGGTCTACAGGCCAACCTCATGGAAGGGCAATCGGATGCCAAGATCTAGGATGGCATATGGGTTTTATCTGTTGTGCCCAACTTAACAGATAAATAATAATTATATGGAGCCTCTTGGCAGGAATGAGTTTAAGGTTCCGTACTTTAAGGCTCAGCAGGAAAAAGTTGCTGTACCTGTCCCAGCTCAGAAGTAGGGCGTGGTCAGAGCAATGACCCATATTTACTGCTCTAGACCAATATAAGGTGACCTCTCTGTTGGGTAGTTTCTATGTCGCCTAAGTAATTTGTTGGTTGGGGCAGTTTAAAGATCAAGAGAGGTTCAGAGAATTTGCTGACTGAGGGTGGTGGCGGCCATGGCTTCCCGCTCCAGCTGTCTTCCAGAGGCTCTAGCACGTGTCAGAATGTTGTGTCTGGTTTACGGGAAACCTAGGCAGAGGTTTACAGGAAACCCCGGTCAGAGGGTGTCACTAACGCAGAAAGGCCATGGAGTGCCTTTAGAGCCTGACCCAGTTGGGGGAAATTCTTGGCTCATCTGAATGGCGCCTGGTGAGCCGGTTCCCTGGTTCCGTGTGACATGGGGCCACGAGCCTCATGGGGCTTCTAGTCCAGGTGATCGGATGGACCCTGATCAAGAAAGTAAAGGTACATGTGGGGGAAATGGATGCTCTGAGTTTGACCAGAAGAGAAAACTGCAGCCTGTACTGGGTGGAGCGGGATGGAGAAAGCGCACTGAGAGAGCAACTTTGTGACTGCAGCTTAGATCCAGGTCCCTGTTTTGTCTGTGAAAAAAAAACAAAAAACAGTCACTCAGTCATGTTTGACTCTTTGTGAACCCATGGACCTAGCCCACCAGGCTCCTCTGTCCATGGGATTCTCCAGGGAAGAATACTGGAGTGGGTAGACATTCCCTTCTCTAGGGGATCTTCCCGACCCTGGGATTGAACCTGGGTCTTCCACATTGCAGGAGGATCCTTTACCATCTGAGCCACCAGGGAAGCCCATTTTGCCTGTAATTCTGTGTTAATTGTTTTCTCATTAATACCTAATTCCCAGCTGGAGAGGCTCCTAGAAGCACTGGGACATCTGCTCCGGCTCAGCCACTTCTGAGGAATTTCCTGGGCCTGTTTCCCTGTTGTGTACCATGTGACCCTTCCCGGTCCATTGGACAAGGGTGGGCGCCTCACCCTGGGGCAGCCAGTGGCCTTGGAGGTAGACCCTCTGCCTTTGAGTATTTGAACTGGAGACAGAGGAGCAGCAGTTGACAGCAGTGTAGACCTCCACAAGACCCCCAGAAAGAAGAGAGAGGGTGGGAGGCAGAGGGCGGAGGAAGCCACCAGTAAACAGAAGTCTGAGGTGGGGAGCAAAGAGAGGACAGATTGCAGGACACCCCAGATGGTCAGGGTGGAGGAACCCCAGGCGCTGGACATGACTACCTTCTGGGTCCCAAACTCTCCCCCAGGTTTTGTGATTCTGGCCATGTGACCCAGCTCCCTTATTGCCCAGAATATCCTCCAATAATCTCTTTATTCCCCAAAGAAGCCTATATGAGAGGCTTGAATTTTTACAGCTCCCTGCAAGGAGATCCAACCAGTCCATTCTAAAGGAGATCAATCCTGGGTGTTCATTGGAAGGACTGATGCTAAAGCAGAAACTGCAATACTTTGGCCACCTCATGCGACGAGTTGACTCACTGGAAAAGACTCTGATGCTGGGAAATGTTGGGGGCGGGAGGAGAAGGGGACAACAGAGAATGAGATGGCTGGATGGCATCACCGACTCTGTGGACATGAGTTTGAGTGAACTCCGGGAGTTGGTGATGGACAGGGAGGCCTGGTGTGCTGTGATTCATGGGGTCGCGGAGAGTTGGACACGACTGAGTGACTGAACTGAACTGAACTGAACTGAACAGAGTCTAACACGGGTACTACTGCTTTATTGAGAAAGTTTCCTATTTCACAGTGAAAATGGAAGCAAACTGTTTATCAGGGATGAGGAAGGAGAGGAGCTAGATGGTGATAAGGCTCGATGCTGGAAAGTACCCTGACTCTACATCTTCTGGGGCTCTGGAGCAGATGGCTTTGCCGAAGTTCCTGTTGGAAAGCAATCAACCTTTCACAGCCTACTAAGCGACTTCAATGAAGGCCAATTTTATGGTTGCCTGGTGCACCCACCTGTCCTCCCTGGGTAACATGGAGGCATGGACTTTCTCACCATGAAGCTGGAGAAGTCAAATGCTTGCCCGAAATTATACAGCATTTACCACCTGACTTGTTGAACAGTTAAAAATGAACAGAAACCTCAATTAAACAGACTTGGGAAACCACACAGCAGAGCTCCTCTGACCTGTGCATGTAGCAGAGCCCAGCAGGAAGAAGAAAGACTCCTCTTCTTTCCTGGGAAGGACTCAACAAAGGAAAGCCACAGATGCTTTGCCTGCACAGGCTTCCCAGCTTCCTTTGCCCTCTATGAAAGCAGTCTTCTTCCCTTGCCTTGCAGAGACTTGCATATGGCTCTTGGACCCCAAATTGCAATTCTCTGCTGATCCCAAATAAACCCATCTTTAAAAATTTAAAAAAACAAACCCATCTTTGCTAGAGAAATATCTGGCAGTCTATTGATTTCAGGTCAACCAGACTTTTAGTGCACTTCTCGGCTTCCACTCCACTTCCCACGCACTAGATCTGCAGTCTGTCTGTCTTTCCTATTGTAGCTCAGAGTGATGAATCCAAGGGCCAGGAAGAATGGGGGAGGATTTCCTGGGCAGGTAATTCCTGAACAGAGCTTTGTTTTTTAATTAGCATTGATTTTTCTTTCTTTTGATGCACAGGTATATGAGTGTTAATACTTGTATAAATTCATGTGACCACCACAATATTCAGGATACAGAACAGTCCCATCACCCCGCCAAACACTTTTCTGAAGCCCCTCTGTAGTCACACCATACTCCCAACCCCAACCCCCTGGAACTGTTATGTTCTCCGTCCCTATGGAGAAACGTTTTGTCTTTTATAGATATATAAATGGAATTATAAAGTGTGTAATATTTGAAACTGATTTATTTCACCCAGCATAATGCCTTTAAGCATCAATCATAGTTTGTTCTGTTCTGTTGCAGAAGAGGAAGCCACTGTATGGACAAACGACAGTCTAACAATTCATCCACTGAAAGAAACTGGGTGGTTAAGTTTTTGACAGCTATGGGGAGAGCTGCTACAATCATTTGTGTGTAGCTTCTTGCATGAACATAAGTTTTGTTTCTCTAGGTTACATGCCTAGAAGTGGAATTACTGAGACTTGTGGTAAGTGTATGAGAAACTGCCAAATTGTTTTCCAGAATGACCATATTAAGAACGCTCTGACGGTCCAGTGTCTGCACTTCCACAGCAAGGTGCATGGGTTCAATACCTGGTCAGGGAATTAAGATACCACGTGCTGCGATATGGCATAAATAAATAACTAAATACATGTAAACAGCTTGTCATCTCTTTCTGAACAAACCAACCCAAAATGGTTATACTGTATCACGTTTCTACAAACAATAATGAGAGTTCCAGTTGCTCCACAGGCTAGCCAGTACTTAAAGATTGTCAGACTTCTGTTTGTTTGGTTTAACAGCTGTGTAGTGGCATCTCACTGTGGTTTTGCGTTTCCCTAGTGACCAGTGGTGCTAAGCATCTTTTTGCACGCCTGTTTGTCATTTGCACATCTTTTTCGGTCAAGTGTCTGTTCAAGTCTTTTGCTCTTTTTAAAAATTTGGTGTTTGTTTTCTTCCTGTTGAGTTTTGTAAATTCTTTCTATTCTCTGGGTACAAATCATCTTCCAGATACGTAGTTTACAAATACGGTCTCCAGTCTTTTCAATTTCTTTAAAGTGCTCTTACAAAGCAACTGTTATTGATTTTGCTTCTTTATGGATCATTAAGCAGGGTTTTGACGAACACATCCAAAGGATTCTAGGCAAAGGACATACTATGTACAAAGCAGCTCAGTACTGCTGGAGAGTAACATGTGGGGCAAGGGGTGGAGGGAGTGACTGGATCATAGAGGGATCAGATCCATGTCTCCAGGATGCCACACCAAGGAGTGTGGACAACTTGTCCTGTAGGTGAGGGAACTACCCAAGGATATGGCAATTGCTTGTTTTTATTTTGACTAATTTTTAAAAATGAGCTTCTCATAGGAAAACAAAGAGCAACAACAAGACAGTTAAAGCCCTGTGTGATCCTACCACCCAGAGGGGAGTTACACGCATGAACATTTGGGCTGGTTCTTCTTTCCATACACACATGTACACATACATTTTTTTTTTTACAAAAATGAGGCCGTGTCATCATACTGTTTTATAACATGTCTTTTGCCTTTGCTCAACAATAACATCTGTGAACACTTTTCCATATCATTGTTCTTTTACTTCCTCATGTCTTCAGTTAAGATTATTTTTTTTTCGGGCTTCCCTGAAGCCCTGGTGATTCAGCAGTTAAGAATCTGCCTATCAGTGCAGGACATAGATTTGAACTCTGATCTGGGAAGACCCCACATGCCATGGGGCAACTAAGCCTGTGGGCCACAGCTACTAACCCCTGCATTAGAGCCCAAAGCCACAACTACTGAGCCCATGCACCACGGTGCATGCCCTGGAGCCCAGGCTTCGTAACAATAGAAGCCACTGCAATGAGAAGCCGGCACACCTCAAAGAAGGGTAGCCCCCACCCATCGCAACTAGAGAAAGCGCAGGCAGCAACGAAGACCCACTGCACTCATAAGGAAATAAATAAAATAAAATTTTAGAAGATTAACCTTTTTCTTTTGTTATATTTTAATGTAAGATTTCATGCATTCAAATTAAAATGCCCAACATGAAAAACATGACAAAATTATGAATTACCATCTGGTTAAAGGATAAGAACACAAACAATAGCATCATCCCTGTGGTGAATACGTATCTAGTTCTTCCTATGTGCCAGACGCTGTTCTTTATATATATGAACTCCTGTCCTCTCCAAACAGCCCCCTGAAGTAGTGACATTATCTCCATGTGACAATGGGGAAAGGCACAGAGAAGTTAAACCAGGTTCCCCAAGGCCACACAGATGGTGAGTGGCAGAGAGAGGACTGAACCTTTGGATATGGAAACAACAGGTGGTGGACATGGAGGGTGAGAGGGCACAGGGGTCAGGGGTGACTCCTAGAAAGCTGCTGTGACTGAGGAGCAGAGATGCCACGTTCTGAGCCAGGAAGATGGAGGAGGAGCTGATCTAGGGGTAGGGGAAGGTCAGGAACTCAAGATCGAAATGCCTGTGGAACAGGAAGGTAGAAATGAACGAATGTCTGCAAAATAGAAAAGAGAAATGCATGAATGAAAGGAGAAATGACCCACTCCAGGCAAGGACATTCACAGCAGAGCAGCAAAACACTCTGATCAGTCAGGTCAGAGAAGCCATAAAGCTGCAGGGTCTAGTTGAAGAGGGTCACAGCTGTTTACAACAGGGAGACACACAGACATACAGGATTTGGAAGCAGGTTGTTTTCGCCAGTGTTTATCAAGTACCCAGGGTCTGGCAACTGCTCCATCCACAAGTTACTATCTCTGCTCTGAACCTGGGATTGGGGGTCAGGTGGAGACCAGGTCCACCGCTGGGCCCTGCCATCCCAACCCCCAGCTGGGAACAAGGCACATTCCTCAGCGGTCAGGGCAGGAGGGAGGTGGTGGGGTGGGGGATGCTTCCATTCTTCTTCTCAGAAGACAAAGGGCTCTTCATGATTTAATTAAAATACCCATCAAAGGCCTCAGAAGATAAGGGCTAGTTGGAATGAAATAAAACTTGCTGGAGTGAACATATTACCAATTTAATTTCATTCCGGGGACATCTATGAGGTTCCGATATTAAAGAGAGAATCCATCAATAAATTCCCATCTGTCCTGCCATGAGTGAGTGAGTGGGTGGGTGAACGTCGCTCAGTCGTGTCCGACTCTTTGTGACCCCATGGTCTGTCTATGGAATTCTCCAGGCCAGAATACTGGAGTGGGTTGCCATTCCCTTCTTCAGGGCATCTTCCCAACCCAGGGATTGAACCCAGATCCCCTGCATTGCAGGCCGACTCAGACTCAGGTACCATCTGAGCTACCAGGGAAGCCCCATCCTGCCATACTGAGGGCATTTCTGAAGATGTCCAAGTTCTGTTTGAAGAGGCCTGGGGAGCTCTTAGCAACTGAGCCCATCTGTCCTTTGTTTCTCAGTGAGAGGAGAGCTGTAGGGGGTGAGAGAATCTAGAATACAGCAAGCACTCAATTAGTGTATGTGAAAGATAGGGAAGGAGAAAGGAAGGGAGCAGGGTGTGGGGAGCTTTGGATTTAGAATTTACCTCATCTGAGGGTGAGTCAAAGCCTTGCATGAACAGCTTTTCCTCCAGATAACCCCATGACTCCCTTCCTCCCCACCTTCAATTCTTTGTTCATATGTCCCTTTTCATTGAGGCCAACTTTGCCACCCGTTTAAAAGTATATCCCTTTCCTACCCCTGACCTTCCTGATCCCCTCTTCCCTGCTCTACTCATCTTTCTCAGAGCTTAACTTCACATCCTATATAATTTACTAATTTGTTTGTTTGCTGTCTGTTTCTCCCCACTAGAATGAAGACCCCGTGAGAGCAAGAATTTTTGTCTCTTCTGTTCATATATATATACCCAGTGCCTAGCATCATGCCTGCCTTGATAAATATTTGTTGGATGAATGCATTGATTCATCTGGCAGAGAATAAATTATTTGTTAATAATTTGTTAACTATCTCCTTCCAGGGAAAGTGAGTCTCAAGAATGATTCTGACTCTTCCCAGTGTCTCAGTAAGTCTCTGACCATCTCATGTTGGTTCTTCCTGGTCCAGCCTGCAATCTCTCCTGAAACCAGTCCAGGACGGCCTGCCAGTCATATGCCTTTTGTATAGCTCTGACTTAGAGCAATAAGAATGTTTCATAAACACTGCACAGATTTTAAAGAGTACATAGTCTATACCAAGGTAAAAAGTGAAAAAGAGGTGAAAAGTATAAGCCCTTTCTCCAAACTACAGTAAGTTTTCTTGTCCCTTGCAGATGGCAGGGTGGCTGCTGGGGCTCACGTAGCCAGGGGGAAGGCCCTGGGGAGCAAGCCAGGAACACTCTGGACAGTAGTCATCTGTCTGGAAAACATTAGTCCTCAGTCTGATGTGTGCAGAACCTGAGCCCAGACACTCTTTCTCTTTCACTTACAGAAATAAACAGTTTTGGGTCTCAAAATACTCAGGACTTTCCTTGGTTACTGCTGCTGCCAGTACTGGTTTAGTCTTTCAGTGTTTAAAGCCTGTTCTTCTCCAGAAGCAAACATTTAGCCTGGGCAATGTGAAGAGTAATGAAAACATTGTAAAATGCAAAGCTGGGTTCTTTTCTCCAAGGGTAATTTCTTGGAAATCTTGTTTTGCCAGCAACACCTAAAAAATCTGGCCTGGTGCAACATCCTTCTAAGCATTATGGAGACAGAATTTTAGAAATGGAAAGAACCAAACTTTTTCCCTTACATGTCCTGTCCATCTTAGAGTTGATGGCTCCCTACTATTCCAGCCCAGAGCATCTAGACTCCCCGCCCCTTCATCTCTTTCTTCTGAGGCATAGTTCAGAGACCCTCTCAGATTTTAACACTCTGTGGGTCCAGATCCCTTTTAAAGACAAGATCTAAGATTAAGTGCACCCCTCCTACCCTGGGTGGAAAATATAGACTTTTCACTAACTTGAACTGAACAGTTGGGTTTCCATTCAGTTTTGAGCCCTATATCACATTAAACACAAAATTGAATTCAAAATGAATTGCAGGCCTAGACATGAAAAGGTAAAACAATAAAGCTTCTAGAAGAAGACATAGGATGAAATCTTCTTGACCAAGGGGTAAGCAAAGATTTCTTAAGCAGAATGCAAAAAGCTCTAACTGTAAAAGGAAAGTTAATAAATTAGACCTCATTGAAATTAAAAACTCCTGTTCATCAAAAAGATATGATTAAGAAGGTAAAAAGTTAGCCATAAACTAAAAGATATTTGCCATACTTACAAGTAACAACATATTTATATATTTTTGTATCCTGAATATGGGCTTCCCAGGTGACACTAGTGATAAAGAATCTACCTGCCAATGCAAGAGACATAAGAGATGCAGGTTTGATCCCTGGGTTGGGAAGATCCCCTAGAGGAGGGCATGGCAACCCACTCCAGTATTCTTGCCTGGAGCATCCCGTGGACAGAGGAGTCTGGCAGGTCACAGTTCATAAGATCGCAAAGAGTCAGATATGACTGAGGTAACAGCACACACGCACCCAAATATATAACAAGCTTCTAAAAGTCAACAAGAAAAAGACAAATGATTCGATTATTAGGAACAGCAGAAAATTTTTACTTCACAAAAGAGAATATTCACATGGCCCAAAACAGCATTTTAAAAGGTGCTCAACATCATTAGTCACCAAGGAAATACAAAATCCACAAGGAGATACCACAACATACTGACCCAAATGGTGGAGTTGTGTACCTGTAGTCTGTGTAGCTGAAAATGCTTATTATCTTACCCTTTACAGAAACAGTTTGCTGACCCCTGGTACACAGCAGGTCTTTTTCACAAAGACCAACTCCCTACTACATTCAAAAGCCTGAGTGATTCTCACAGAAAAAATGTTGAGTGAAAGAAGCCAAACACAAGTGCACCCTATATGATTCTATTTAGATAAGGTTCAGAAGCAGGCAAAATTAATCTCTGGTGATGGAGGTCAAGCCAGTGATTACTTCTGAGTGGATGCAAGGAAGGAAGCAAGAGGGAGCCTGTGCTGTCCCTTGATGGGGTCAGGGTGGAGATTCCACTGGTGTGTCATTATGCAAAAACCCATCAAGCTGCTTGGTGTAATTTTGTGTATGTTACTGCATATAACTTCTCTTTAATTTTAAAAGGGAAAAAGTGCTGGTCTTCAGGCAGGGCTTCCTTGATAGCTCAGTTGGTAAAGAATTCACCTGCAATTCAGGAGACCTCAGTTCGATTCCTGGGTCTGGAAGATCCACTGGAGAAGGGAATGGCCACCCACTCCAGTACTGTTGGGCTTCCCTTGTGGCTCAGCTGGTAAAGAATCCTCCCACAATGCGGGAGACCTGGGTTTGATCCCTGGGTTGGGAAGATCCCCTGGAGAAGTGAAAGGCTACCCACTCCAGTATTCTGGCCTGGAGAATTCCATGGACTATATTGTCCATGGGGTTGCAAAGAGTCGGACATAAGTGAGCAACTTTCACTTCACTCAGGTCTACCATATGCAAAGCGTATTAGGAGGGATTTCTTCTTTTATCCCAGAGACTGAACTCAGTATTAGAGTGGCCACACCCTGGCCCCTTGCTGAGCGTGCCAAGATCATTGCATTTATAGCCACAGGCCACCATGCTTCTACCACTTGAGCCCATCAACCTGGCTCCAGAGAGCTAGATCCAACTGATGGTGTCAAAGGCGACTCTCCACATCTAGTCTTCAGACTTTAGGACAACTGTAAATGAGCTAAGAGTTTGCTAGTGACGCCCCCCTCCCCCAGTTTCTACTTCTTTCAGGTCCTGGGTGGCACTGTCAATAGTCTGGCATGTGAATCTGACCCAGAAGGTCTGGAGACCACACTTTGAGAGGCGTTGCTGTGCAGGCTGAGGCAGGAGGTGAGCGGGTACAAAGGGGAGGAGACAAATTGCTCTAGAAAGGGAAGAAAGAACCCGAGAGGAAGAGGCGGTGGAAGAGGAAGTGGGTGAGACCGAGGGGCGTAGGGAGGTAAGCACTGATCAGAAATGGGGTTGGGGATCTTTATTAGGCTGGTGTCTAGGGGAACACTATTCTCAATCTCTCCACCCAAGTGTTATAAAGATCCCAGTTCTTATTACTATACTATGATGTGCCCACCTCTGAGGTGAGCTCAGGGTGAGAAAAGAGCCTGTCCTTGGAGATTCGGTCATGTCTGGATTTGATAACCACCCAGGAAAATATGCATCCTCCTCCTTTCAGCACCGGGGCCAGTCATTTCACTTCATAAAGTCCAGGTTCAAGCTGCCCCTTCCACCATATTCAGGCAGGTGTTTGTTTTTTTCTATTTAGGGATTTTTTTTATTTTTGAAGAAAGCACTTGAGTGGTGTTCTTTGATTTTTCTTTCAGTGGTAAACTGAAGTTTTACAGAGAATCCATACCCTTTGAACTGGTGGTTTGTGTTTCTGAATGAACAAAAAACAACTAATGGGGTTATTTTCTTCTCAGGCAAAGCATGAAGAAACTGCAAGAGGGAGAGGTTTACCTTTTATTTAAGGAAAGTTGAAAGAAAATAAGTTATAAGTGGTAGCCTTACTAACAAATTTAACACTACCTGCAATGTTCTTGCCTGGAGAATCCCAGGGACAGGGGAGCCTGGTGGGCTGCCATCTATGGGGTCGCACAGAGTCGGACACGACTGAAGTGACTTAGCAGCAGCAGCAGCACCTACAGAACATGATCTGGAATTGTATAGCTTTCCCAACCCTACTAGGTCAAGGTGTATTAGAAAAAATATAGTATTTTCCACCATATGCGTTTCATGTTGCCTGTGTTCAGCTCTGGAATTTTATGGACCTAGGGAAGGAACAGACAGTTAAAAAGTAAAACAGACACTCAGTATTCAGGCCTGTGGAGAATCACAGGAAAGCAAAACACTTTTACTAGATTTGATTTTTTAAAAGAACAGAACGTGAATAGGAGAAGCGTGCACAGAGACACCTGTGTGGACCCCTACCTGACTACCATGGGCAAGATCAAATAAGCCAGATGATGTGGCCAGACAAGTCTGCAGGACATCGATTACAGTAAGTAAACTGATGGCGTCTTCAGCAGCTGTTACAAAGAGCAAACAAAGCAAGACAAGATAGTATCATATGACTTGTGATAAAATACTGTGGGACCAATACCTCCACACATGCTTTCACACTTCAGGTATCTTGGAAAGAAATGGGCACTGTGGCTGCCTCTGGGAAGGGAAACTGGGTGTGGGAGAGAATCAGGGTTGGGTGAAAGTGAAAGTGAAACTCGTTCAGTCGTGTCTGACTCTTTACCGTCCCTGGAATTCTCCAGGCCAGAATACTGGGGTGGGTAGCCTTTCCCTTCTCCAGGGGATCTTTCCAACCCAGGAATCAAACCCAGGTCTCCCGCATTGAGGGTGGATTCTTTACCAGCTGAGCCACCAGGCAGGGTTGGGAGGAAGACTTAATTTCTATCCTACATTCTTTGAGGCTGTTTGACTTTTTTACCCTGCATAAATTTTGTCTACTAAAAAAATAAAAATTAAGAAAGGAAGAGAGCGAGGGATGGGAGGAGGGAACAGAGTTTTTGGTGGGCATTTCTTCTGGAAAAGCCAGCTCAGAGCTGTTCCAGAATGAGAAGCACGCACAGGCTCCAGAGGGTTCCTGCTGTCCAGCCCGTGGTGCCCACAGGCAGCGTGCCAGGTCTGTCACCGTGCCCGGCACTCGGTCCTCCACCACCTCCTCCACAGCCTGAGGTAAGAACGTGTTGTCTTGAGGTCGTGCCCACACCCTGGGTGGAAACACCATGGTGTACCAATGTGGAATTTCCAGCAGCTCTTGCAGCACAGTGTAGGGGTTTGGAGAATGAACTCCAAGGCAGAAGCAAGAAGTGCAGAAGGGACAGGGGTTAGAAAACACACAAAGAGCTGTCAAAGGGGCTCCTGGTCATTGTCAGAGCATAAGAGATGAGAGGCAGGACAGGGCAGTGGTCACAGGTCTGGACCCATGTTATCTGCGGTCAAATCCTGGCTTTTCCACTTAGAGACTGCGAGACCCTCCAGAACATCATTTCCCCCATGTACAATGACAAAATCTACCATGCAGGAAGAGTGAGAATTAAATAAATTAAGGTGTTAGTGTTTAAGTACAGAACAAACACATAGCAGATGTTAGCTATTATGGCTCCTCTATCTTCTTTGAATTCTCATAGTACTGTGTCAGACAGGATGTGATTATTGGTCTATTTTTCTCTGATACACCAAAGTTCAGATAAATAAATTTCGTTAAGGGTTAGATAAAGGAGTCTCTGATACCAAGCATAGGGTTTCATCCATTACATCAGCATCTCCCAAACTCTGTTCCAATGAACAACTGATGTATCACCAAAATCTTAATGAATGTTCCTCCAACACAAGGTTTTATGCCCAATAAGTTTGAGAAATACTGGTTAAGTGAAATTAACCAGGTTATTTACTGTAAGATTCATCAGAGCCTTTAAAATGCTAATCCACCCATGACTCTACGATGGAGTAGCATTTCCCAAGTCATGTGAATTTCCCAATTTTGTTTTCTGTGGCATACATATTAACACACAGAGAAACATTAGGGTTCTATGAAAAATAGCTCTGGACATGCTTTGCTACATTAAAGGACAAGCACGTCACTTCCTTGGTGGTCCAGTGGTTAGGAATCTGCCTGCCAGTGCAGGGGACACAGGAGACCCCCTAGTCAGATCCAATTAAGTCTGTGAGCCACAACTATTGAGCCCGCGCTCTAGAGCCCTGCTCCACAATCGGAGAGCCCATTGCAAAGAGAAGCCCGCACGCTGCAACTAGAGAGTAGTCTCTGCTCGCCACAACTCCAGAAAGCCCTCGCAGCAACGAAGAGCCCAAGTGCCACGACAAAGACCCAGAGCAGCCATAAATAACTAAAAATCTTGAAAAGGACAAGCACGACTAGAAGAAGAATATTTAACATCTGTTTTCATGTCAGTCTCCATCAAAGAGAATGTCTTCCAATCATGAAGTGCAGAACACATTTGGGCATGGTGGTTAAGACAGGGATGATGAGCCACGTAAAGTACATGAGCACGGAGGTGAGACTGGGATCTGAACTAAGATCTTTTGTTGGGGGGGAGCGTGCTGAGTCTTCACTGCAGTGCGTGGCTCTTCATCGCAGCGCACAGGCTTTTTGAGTTGTGGCACAGAGATTTAGTTGCCCCTCAGCGTGTGGGATCTTAGTTCCCCAACCAGGGTTCGAACCCATGATCCCTGCAATGGAAGGTGGATTCCTTACCACTGGACCACCAAGGAAGTCCCCTGAAGGCAAATCTTGAGTTCCCTGGAACGATAGGTCATTTGCTATCTCAGAACCTCAGTTTCCTCATCTGTAAGTTGGCAAAATAACATCTACTTCATTTGGCTCTTTTACTATTTAAATTTCAGTGAGTAATATCTCAGGGTTAGTTTCCTTTCTTCAGTTAGAATGCTTTCGGTTGCAAACAGCAGACAGTAAAACTTAAATTGGCTTAAACAAAAAAGGGAATTTACCAAAGTAAGTAAAAGTCCAGATAAGGTTTTACCAGTGCTTATGATGTAGAGTAGGTGATAATTCTCACCATCAGGAAACTTAATGCCCAACCCTGGAAAAATTCTAAACTGAGTATTGAATAGATGATCTTTTAGTGCCTTGATCTCTAGGGACCATTGCAAATTCACTAAGAACAAGTCATTGGAAGATAGTCCTTTTTATTTTTTCAAAAAAAATTATCCCATCAGGGGACTAGTGACTCTCAAGCTGTGTAGGCAGGCACCTTAGACAGTTCTCAGAATTTCCAGAGGGAATTTCTACCGAATTCCCTTGGCTGATAGATCTATTTTAAAAGTGGAATAAATAAGCATTGCACAGGGCATGGGCGAAAAAAATGTTTTGAGAAGCACTGTCACAGCCATAGTATGACTGGTTCTCAGAAAGGGCATTTGATAAAGCCTCTCTCAAGGACTTCATAGATAAATACGCTGGGGGCATGTGAACCAGCAGAAAACAACAGCTCCCAATGATGGAAACACTGTATAGTTTTGTGTAAAACACACAGAATCTTGAATGTTCTATTTAAGCAGAACTTGAAATCTTTTATTAAGTGTGCATTGGTTATATGTATACTGCTCAGTGATGGATAAATTGTGAAGTCCAACTTACATTCAGAGGATTAAAAAAGAGCTGTGTAGAAAGTGCTCACTGTAGCATTATTTATGGCAGATAGGGAAAACAACGGGAAAGTCCAGCAATAGCAAAATGGTTCGTAAATCATACAAAAGAGTATTATGGTAAAACACAGATTAAATGAAGGAATTATTATCTAGTCATCATGATGTTACTTGGGATTCCCTGGCAGCTCAGAAGTAAAGAAACTGTCTGTGATGCCGGAGACATGGGTTCGATCCCTGGGTCAGGAAGATCCCCTGGAGAAGGAAAGGGCAACCCACTCAAGTATTCTTGCCTGGGAAATCCCATGGACAGAGGAGCCCGGTGAGCTACAGTCCATGGGGTCACAAAAGAGCTGGACACGACTTAGCAACTAAACAACAAAATGATGTTACATAGCCTCATTATGAAGTAAGACTGTGAAGAACACATAATGACATGAAATATATAATCTGAATTTTGTTTTGAAAAATGTTTAAACACACAGAAATGGATAAGAAGGTAGAATGAATGATAAACATGTTAATGATCAATTTCTTTTCTTTTTTTACCTTTCTATGTTTTTCCAAAGTCCGTCTCTTTTATAACCAAGTGGGGGAAATGTTAATGATCAATTTCTTTTCTTTTTTTACCTTTCTATGTTTTTCCAAAGTCCCTCTCTTTTATAACCAAGTGGGGGAAATGTTAATGATCAATTTCTTTTCTTTTTTTACCTTTCTATGTTTTTCCAAAGTCTCTCTCTTTTATAACCAAGTGGGGGAAATAGCAATAAATGTTCTTTTAATATATCGTTGGGTGTTTTTACAGATCATAAGCCCAGCATGAGTCAACAGTGAACAGACACATCTGCCAAAAATACTAACAACTCTCAGCTGCGTGAAGAGAAGCAGAGTGTTCTGAAAATAGGAGGGGACAACCTTTGGCATACAGATGGCTCATCCTCATATGAAACCTTCTGTCCTGTTCAGGAAACCACATTTTTAAGGACATTGGGACACTGGGGCATGCCCAAAGTAGGGAGACAAAGGACATTAGGAAAGTTTATACCATGTCATATTTACTCATTAATGAATTCACCTATTCAACCTCAAAAGTACCTCTTAGGCACTGTAGGTGAAATGGGAGAATTGTATCAAAGGATGGTTGATGCATATAAGTCGGAGGCACAATAGCTGTCTACGATATTTTAAGGTCTATCATGTGGCAAATGGACCAGGGCATATAAAGTTTCAAGACAGCGCATGGAGGCATATGATCAAATGATTTTCTACAAGGATGCCAAGACCATTCAATGGTTAAAGTACAGACTTCATCAAATGGTGTTGCTTTGATGAATATTCCCATGCAAAGGATGAAGTTGGGTCCTCCTCTTATTCCTCATTTTTCAAAGTAACTCAAAATGGATCAAAGACTTAAATGTAAGAGCTAAATCTACCAAATTCTTAGGTGAAAACATCAGGGCATTGCAATCAGCAATAATTTCTTGGATATGATAGCAAAAGAACAAGCAATGAAAGAAAAAGTAAATACATTGGAATTCATTAAAATTTAAACAGGAAGGAAACCCAAAAAAGAGGGGCTATATGTATGTATATATATATGGGCTTCCCTGGCGGGTCGGATAGTAAAGAATCTGACTGCAATGCAGGAGACCCAGGTTGGATCCCTGGGTTGGTAAGATCCCCTAAAGAAGGAAATGGCTACCTGCTCTGGACAGAGGAGCCTGGCAGGCTACAGTCCATGGAGTCGCAAAGAGTCAGATACAACTGAGTGACTAACTCTTTCTCTTTCACTATGTATACATATAGCTGATTCACTTTGCTGTACAGCTGTGTTTGCTAACACAACATTGTAAAGCAACTATACTTCAATAAAAATTAAAAAAAAATTTGTGTGTGTCAAAGGATACTATCAACAGAGTGAAAGGAAATCCACCAAATGGGAGAAAATAATCGTAGCAAATCCTATTTCTGATCCTTATGGGAAGTCTATATCCTTGACTTATAAGGGGTTATATCCTGATAAACCCACTGGAAGTTGAAAACATCACAAGTTGAAAATGCATTTAATACACCCAAACTGCTGAACATCATAGCTTAGCCCTCCTTAAAGGGGCCCAAGCCACTTACTTTAGCTTACAGTCACGCAAAATCATTTAATACTAAGCCTATTTTATAATAATCTGTTGAATGTCTCATAACTGGTTGCACGCTGTATTGAGAGTGATCAGCATGGTTGGCTGGGTGCAGAATGATTGTAAGCATATCCGTTGTTTACCTTTGTGATTGCTGGGCTGACTGGGACCCGTGGCTCGCTGCTGGTGCCCAGCATCAGGAGAGAGTATTTTCCCTCATATCGCTGGCCTGGGAAAGATCAAAATTCAAGGTGTAGTTTCTACTAAATGTTTACCGTTTTCACACTGTCGCAGGTCAAAAAATTGTTAAGTCAATCCAACAAAGTTTGGAGACCACCTGACTCTGTGTGTGTATATATTTCTACCTGCATCTCTAATCTTTTCTGACTAATGATACTGATTAATAAATCTCCAATAACTTAATGAGCAAAACACACAGCCCAGTTAAAAAATGGGCAAAGGACTTGAATATACATTTCTCCAAAAATGATTTATACTACCAATAAATCCATGAAAGGATGCTCAATATCAATACTTATCAGAGAAATGCAAATCAAAGCCCCAATGAAATACCACTTCACACACATTAGAAAGATGGCTATTATTGAGAAAGTAAAATAGAATAAAATAAACAGATAATAACAAGGGTGGGTAAAGATATGAAAAAATCAGAACCCGTGTATACAGCTGGTGGGAATGTAAAGTGGTGCAGTCACTGTGGGAAAAAGTATGACAGTTCCTCAAAAAGTTAAACAGAATTATCATATGATATAGCAGTTCTACTTCTGAGTATACACCTAAAAGAATTGAAAGCAGGGTGTCAGGACTTCCCTGGTGGTCCAGTGGCTAAGACTCTGTGCTCCCAATGCAGGCAGCCTGGATTCGATCCCTGGTCAGGGAACTAGATCCCACATGCTGCAACTAAGAGTTCTCACGCTGCAACTAAAGATCCCACATGCCGCAACAAAGATAGAGGAAGCTTCATTCTGCAACCGGGACCTGGCACAGCCAAATAAATAAATACTTTTTAAAAGCAAGGTGTTAAACAGATATTGTACCTCATGTTCATAGCATCATTATTCACAAGTATCCACTGACAGCTGAGTGGATAAACAAATGTAGTATATCCTTTCAATGGAATATTATTCAACCTTTCGAATGAATTCTGACATGGATGAATCTTGAAGACATGACGCTAAGTGAAATAAGCCTGTCCAAAAGGACAAATATCATATGATTCACTTATATGAGGCACCTGTCTGTGTGTGTGTGCTCCAACTCTTTGTGTGTCCAACTCTTTGCGACCCCGTGGACTATAGCCCACCAGGCTCCTCCATCCATGGAATTTTCCAGAATACCGGAGTGTTTGCCATTTCCTACTCAAGGGGATCTTTCCGACTCAGGGATAGAAACTGTATCTATTGCAATAGCAGGTTGATTCTTGATTTTATCAACAGCGCCACCTGGGAAGCCCATATGAGGCACCCGCTGCTGCTGCTAAGTCACTTCAGTCGTGTCCGACTCTGTGCGACCCCATACATGGCAGCCCACCAGGCTCCCCCGTCCCTGGGATTCTCCAGGCAAGAATACTGGAGTGGGCTGCCATTTCCTTCTCCAAAGCATGAAAGGGAACAGTGAAAGTGAAGTCGCTCAGTCGTGTCCGACCCTCAGCGACCCCATGGACTGCAGCCTTCCAGGCTCGTCCATCCATGCGATTTTCCAGGCAAGAGTACTGAGGCACCTAGAAGTAGTCAAATTCACCATCAGACAGTGGAATGATGGTCGCTGAGTCTCAAGAGAGGTAGGGATGAGGGGGTTAATTAATTGTTTAATGGGCACAGGACTTCAGTTTGGGAAAATGAAAAGTTCAGTAGATGGACTGTGGTGATCGTTGAGAATACATAAAAGGAGGGTCATACCCACCAGCATAGCTAAAACAAAAGACTAAGAACCAAGTGTTAGCAAGAGCATGGAACAACAAACTCCCATACATCGCTGGTGGGAATGTAAAAGCTAAAACTATGACCCAGCAATTTTATTCCTATATATTAACCCAAAGAAAAGAGTTCATATGCAAACAATAACACACACACAAAAATGTTAATAGGCACTTTATCCATAATAGTCAAACACTAGGTACAAGTCGAATGCCCATCAACAGAAAAAATAATTAATTAATTATGGGGTAGTCATAAAATGGAATACTATTCAGCATAAAAAAGAACAAAATTGAGTTTACAAAGTGAGATAAAAGAATCTCACAGAAACTATGTTAAATGGAATAAATCAGATAGATAATGGATCATTTCTCTTGCCACTTACAAGAATTTTTTTCTTTAATTTTTAGAAGTTTGATTACATGTCTTGGCATGAAATTTTTTTTTTTTTTTTTAGGATTATCCTGTATGGGATTTTTTCAGCTTCTTTAATCTGTGTCTGTTGCCAAGTTTGGGAAGTTTTCATCCATCTTTGCTTAAAATACATTTTAAGCTTCACTCTCTTTTCCTAGGGCTCCAATGACACAAATATTCTTTTGTTATAGTCTCATAGGTCCCTACAGCTCTGTTTTTTTCCCACCTATTTCTTTTTACTGTTCAGATTTGAGAATTTCTATTTTTTTAATCATCAAGTTCATTAATTCTTTCTTCTGTCCTCTCTCTGTTCTTCCCTTAAGCCCATCAACTGAGTTTTAAATGTTTGGTTACTGCATTTTTCAGTTCTAAAATTTCTGCTTCATTCTTTTTGATATTTGCTATTCCTTTGCTGAGATTTTTCAGTTTTTTATTTGTTTCAAACATATTTGTCATTGCTTGTTGAAACATTTTCATGATGACTGCTTTAAAATCCTTGCCAGGTAAGTCTAGCATCCGTTTCATCTTGGCACTGGTCTGAGAATCCCATGAAATGTTATACAACTACAGTCTAGGGGCCTGAGATGCTAAGAAAAATTGTTTCTGATTTCCCAAAATTATGATAGGAACTGAGAACCAAAGGAACTTGATCTACCATGTAGCAAAGTCCATGAGCCACCGGGACTTCCCTGGTGGTCCAATGGCTAAGACTTCGGAATCCCAATGCTGGGGGCCTGGGTTCGATCCCTGGTCAGGGAACTAGATCTCACATGCCAAAACTAGGAGCTCATATGCTGCAACTCAGAGTTCACATGCCACAACTAAAGATCCCACATGCAGCAGCTAAGACCTGGAACAGCCAAATAAATGATCTAAAAACAAAAAAGCAAAGTCCATGAGCTACCAGCTTGAAGTAAGCCACCTTTCCACCAGGCCTGCCAAGGGATTAACACTCGTAGGAGTCAGGGACAGACACCCTTCTCTCCGCCACCTGGGTAAAAGCTGGTGGTGCAGGGTGATTGGGGAGATGCTTCTTGCAGGAGGACAGTGTTTTCGAAAAGAAGTTCTTCATCCTTACTCCCCTGGGGATGGAGAGAGAGGAGTGGGCCTTCGACTAGTTCAAACGGGGATGAGACTCAATAAAAACCTGGCAGTATCTGCACGATGGGGAGATGGACACTTCATTGCCTATTTGATGTCCACTGAGCCGCCCTGACGCTACTGGAGTGGCAGTGTCAAGAGAGGGCAAGAGCTCTCCCCTCAACCCTGCCAGCAACCAGGACCTGCGGGTGCCAGAGTTCGGGTGCTGCAGCGCAAGATGAGCTGGGAGGCTGCTGGTTTGCTGGAAATGAGGAAGCAAGCTCCACTGGGCACAGAGGAAGGAGTGGCAGGGGCTTCCTGCTGGCAGTCAGCCTGAAGATGTCCAGTCTTAAGGGACTGCCACGGCCTGGCAAAGTTGCTTGACATCATAGTATACCAAGGGGGTATGGTCTGCGTCAGGGGAAGGAGTATTTTATCACTGACATTGTTTCGTATTTTCTGGGCATGATGAGGACAAACACAGACTGACTTCAGTCAGTTTTATGACTGCTTTTAAATTCTGCATGGACAGTGCCCCCAACACACACGCCCCTCAATATGCCACTTGACACTGATGTTGACACTGAGTCTCTTGCAGGTGGGCTCTTAGCAGGTAACTCATCTGCCCTGAAGCAGGGAGTAACCACGGAGGACAGAGGGGTTGCGTGACAGCAGACATACCTCACCCAGCATGCGCACACACACACACACATCCCACACACACACATGCGCGCGCACACACACCTCAGAAGGAAAGGAGCCTCCTGGGAGAGGAGAGATGTTTGAAACTGAAACAGGATTGAAGTTTTTAAATGGAGAGAATATATGTAACGTTGTTAATATTAAGGTTTAATAACTTTAACGAGACTGCTCCCTTCCCACTGCCCCAGCTTTATGGAGCTGTCACTGACAAAATTGTATACATGTGTGAAGTGTACAAAAGACTTTAATAAATGCAAATGACTAGCATTATGGGGACAGGTTGAGAAGTCCTGTTGGTTGCTCATCAACAGAAGCTTGCCTGCAGAGAAGAGGGCTGAGAGCACCACTCTCAGATAAATGATACTATTGATCAATATCAGAAAAATGATATTATTCCTTGTTAAACAGTCAGTGAGGTGCAGTTCCTCAAGTAAAGCAGCTATATTGGGGCTTTTTTCTATGATAACGCACAGGTACATTTTTCTGGGAAAACAGTATATGCTTTCAGCCTATTCTCAAATGGCTCCTGGATTCAAAGAAGATTCAAGAGCATCAGGCCTACAGACAACCCAGTCCATTACCTGATGACACTTTCTTAGGATACTGTGTTCCGCAGACATTATCTCACCTCTGTGTGACCATGGACAATTTACTAACCCTCTCTGTCCCCAAAGTTCATCACCTGGAAATGAGAATAACACCACCAACCTCACAAGGCTGTTAAGAGCATCAAATGAATAAATGTAAGGGAAGTGCTTAAAATAGAAGCTGCACTTATGTATTTATATACGTATTTATATATATAAAGTGCAGTGGTTCAGTGGTAAAGAAGCTGCCTGCAATGCAGGAGACCCCAGTTAGATTCCTGGTTGGGGAAGATTCCCTGGAGGAGGAAATGGCAACGCACTCCAGTATTCTTGCCTGGGAAATCCCATGGACAGAGGAGCCTAGCAGGCTACAGTCCATGAGGTTGCAAAAGAGTCAGACACGACATAGCAACTAAACAACAATAAATAGAACCAATGGCTATTATTATTTTTCACTCCTGTTACTTTCTATTCCTCTTGGGAAGCCAGAATTTCTGCATGGATGTCAGTCTCCCTTGCAAGTGGCTCAGTTAAGTGATGCCTGTTTCTGAGAAGTATTTTTTTCCTACAGCAAAGTCAAGACAGAGCCAAGAGCCGAGAAGGGATACTAGCCAAAGAGCTGAATCACTTGTCTCACCCAGACAGGGAAAACCCCACAGTTGCCATGCTCAGAACAAAACTGGGTGCCTCAGAATGCACCAGTTTAATAAAATGGGGAAGTTAAGGAGCTCTGTTCCTGTCCTTTGACTTGACTTTGGCTTAATGTCCCTCCCATAAGGGGATAACCCCTTGCTTCTCAATGCCGACTCATGCCCTCTGTTGTCCATAAAACAGCTCTGTTCCAGAAAAAAAACTGTTACTCATCACCCCTGTCATTCACTTGGCATCTTGTGTCTTCCAAAGGGCACACAGCCAAAAAGAATCCATCCCGAGGCTGTCCCCAAGTGGAGGCCTGGCGTGCTGTGATTCATGGGGTCGCAAAGAGTCGGACACGACTGAGCGACTGAACTGAACCAAATTGAACTGAACCAGGAGATGGAATAGCTGCATTCAATTCTGTACCTATTTCCTTCTGAGGCAACTTCTCTTGATCCAGAGAAGTTGTGAGCTTCCCTCCAGAATGGCTCACAGGAATGATAAGGGTCTCCCTGGTGCCAAATGCACTTGCAACACGGACATTTGCAGATGGCTCCAAAGAACCAGATGGGAGACAGCAAGGAAACAAGTTAACTGATCTCCTGCAACTGTGTATCAGAAAAGTTGTCGTTGTACATACACAGTCAAACATTGGAACTGGGCCAGTTTGGTAAAACCAATGGCGAGGATATTTGTCCTTGGGCAGGGACCACTCTTACTACAAATAGCAGGCCGGGCTTTCTTCTACCATCCCAGGAAGTCCATACTCCAGGTGGAAAAGCCAAAGTGTGCCCACTGGGAATTTCCTACAGTTGCGGCTCCTGCTCAGCCCATGAAGTCAGTGCTGTTCTTCACGTCTCCTTTGGCCAAAGGCTGTCCTGGTTGTTTCATTTTCTCTCTTGACAGCATCACACAGGGGTAAATACAGTATTGAGCAACCAGTGGAAAAAGAAGAAACGGGGCTTTTCTGGTGGTTTGCTCAAGCTGATTTGTTTGTAGTACCTCTACCGGCTGTGTCTCTGGCATCCATCTTTCTGGAAGTCAATTCATGATGAGCAACCACTTCACATGCCTGAACCAGAGTTAAAAGTAAACGTGACATGGAATTAGGCTTATATTAAGAGCATAATTATGAGTTGACAGCTTTCCTTGGAAGAACCATCATTGATTTCTGCTTTCATGATTTCATGGTAAGATGGGGGCCACTTCTGCTCCTGCAAAACTACAGCTGAAGACATCTCTTGAACAAGTTATCTCAAGTCCCTTGCATGAGGATCTACAAAATTTAATTTTCCAATAATATAATGCCAGGTGAATGCTGGCATTCTTCAAACAAAACTAGATGCAGCTCAGCTGCTTTGCTTCTCCATCTCCTCCCCACCTTTCTTCATCTCCTTCAGATAATGATGATGAAACTCACATGGCCCACCATTTCTACTTTTGCCTTGGGTGTTAGGAAGCTCAGGGTTAAATTTCAAACTCAAACTATTTTATCCACATTTCTGAAAATACTTCCTATTTTTCCATAACCAGCTTCCAGTCCCTTTTAAAATTTTCCATTTTCACTGTATTTAAAATTATAAAACCCTTTCTGTCCTTTTTTTTTTTTAATAAAGAGGTAGACTAAAATTAATTGACTAATTAAACCTGAGTTGGGAAGATGCCCTGAAGGAGGAAATGGCAACCTGCTCCAGTATTCTTGCCTGAAAAATCCCATGGACAAAGGAGCCTGGTGGGCTATAGTCCATAGCATCGCAATGAGTGGGACACGACTGAGCACGTACACACAATTAAACCTGACTTTGGGGTTAAGTGCCCATGCTCCTTAAAATAGTTGATCACCTAGTGTTCAGTGAGGCATTGGTTACAGCTATTGTTCACAAAGAATTGGCTCTGGGTGGGGTTTGGGTTACTGATTTGAATCTGTTTTCTTGGAGCCAATTTGAATTCATTGGTAAGGCTGAAGGACTGTCACTTCCTACAGTCCTTTGTTCGAAAGGATTGTGTTTTACATTACAGCCCAGGGAGACAGGTGCAGTGAAGCAAAACAGCTTTTTCTCCTCTCACCAAACGCTTTGCACAACTACACACATCCATGTTCTTATCTTTGAGCTAAACCTTGCTACAACAAGGAGCCGCCCTGCAACATTCTCAATAGAACAAAAGATTCCTAAGCCTTAGGAAACAGAAGTGGTCCACTTGTCAGAACAATTGTCAACTAGTATATTACAAGAACAGCTACATTTGGACTGAGCTCAAGGTTGGTCACAGTGAGATGTGACTGTTTCTGGTTTACAGGTGGAGTAAACGCAGGACTCAAATTTGCCTTAGGGTTCCATTATTTACAAAATCAATCAACCACAATTCATTAATTACAGCCCTCAGTAAACTGGAATTTAATCTATCCATCTCATTCCTAAATGTAGATGCTCTGCTTTTAACATAAAAGGCCAAGTTACAAGAAGTGTATGTCTGACAGATAACAAAAGTACTAATATCCAAAGAATGTCCTTGACTTAACTCAAGTTTTCCGCTGTCTGTACCCAAATTGGGAGAAGCTTTGATGTACTCAGCCCATAGACACTATACAGCATCCTTGGCTACTGAAGGCAAAAGCATTGTCTCTCAATATAATTTTTTTAAGATTTATTTGATGTGGACCATTTTCTTTAGAGTCTTTATTGATTTTGTTGTAATATTACTTCTGTTGTATTGGTTTTTTGGTCCTGAGGCATGTGGGATTTTAGCTATCCAACCAGGGATGGAACCCACACTTGCTGCATTGGAAGATGAAGTCTAAACCACTGGCTCGCCAGGGAAATCCCTATAATTTTTATTAAGGACACAAAAGTGTATCAATCAAGATAAAGTGAATTTCTGTTCAAGTAAATCAGGAAGAGCAAGATATCATAGCAGTCTCTTCCATAAGCACCCTGGAGAAGCAAGTTTTGCCAAGATGCTTCTCCTTGAGACATTAAAAGATCCCACTCCCACCCCGTGCGACCTGACAGCTTCGAGTCAATTCCTTAAGGAAGTAAGGGTGTTGTAGAAACCAGTACTCAAGAAACCAAGCACCACACTCGGAGAGTTAGAGAACACAGGTTATCAGCCGGTGGGCCCAGAGGAGTTAACACTCCAAGCTCTGAGCCCAGAACAAAGGGATTACAGAGTTTTTATAGACAGACTGTAGTGGGCAACACTAGTTGTCAATAGGCTGGTTTAAACTAAGGGGATTCGCGTGTGCGCGGGAACAGTGGTCAAGATGGGGAGGAGGATGTCTGGCCTGGACAGGCGTGATTAAGCAGGTTTGCAGGGGCTGGGCAGTTGCAAAGAGCAGGACAGGGAGAGTGAGATAAACTCCAGTTCCTAGTATTGCAAGTCCCCACTTTCTGAGACTACGTGACCTACATGATCTAGATTTTGCAAGGGGCAAGCTGAGTTACAGAGGCAGAAGCAGAAGGAGGTTATGCAAAATTTTAACTTTTCCTCTTCAAGGGGAGAAATTAAGTAAGTCCCTGGGCCACAACTACTGATCCCATCTGCCACAACTGGAGCAGCCTGTGCACCACCCCCTTGCATTGCAATGAAGATCCCTCACAACCAAATAAAAAAAGAGACAGAAGAAGAATGAACCTGGCCGTCATGGTCAAGAACAATTCACTAAGGGGGACAGGGATCGAAGTGGGGAGACTAGTTCAGAGGCTATTAAAATAAGCCAGGCAAGAAATGATGGTCACTTGGACAAGGATGGTGGTAGGAGAGGTGGGGTGAAGTGGTCCGATTATAGGTATCTTTTAAGGTAGAGCTAACAAGATTCGCTAATGGATCAGATAGTCTAGTGTGAGAAAAGGAGAGTAATGGCGACTGCAAGGGTTTTCCTTGAGCAACTGAAAGGGCAAAAGGATGGCAGGCAGGTCGGAATGGAAGGAAGTCGGATTTCGACAACTCCCTAGAGGTGAGAAGGAAACTACAAACCAGGAATGTGTGGTGTCCTCAAAGCCAAGTAAAGAATGTGCCTGAGGGAGAAGGGAGGAGAGGGATAACTCTGAAAAGGCTGCTGATGAGTTCGCTGGGACTGAGAGCTGAGCGATGGATCTAGCAACCTGACAGCCACTGGGGACCTTCACGTGTGAGAGAAAGTCGCTCAGTCATGTCTGACTCTTTGCAACATGGACTTTATAGTCCATGGAATTCTCCAGGCCGGAATACTGGAGTGGGTAGCCTTTCTCTTCTCCAGGGGATCTTCCCAACCCAGAGACTGAACTAAGGTCTCCTGCATTGCAGGCAGATTCTTTACCAGCTGAGCCACAAGGGAAGCCCAGGGGACTTTGACAAGTGCACCACTAATTACTGAAGTTCTCAGGCCCCGCACCAAGCATGGAAATTCAGGTTCTGTGATGTGGAAGATGCTGGAAGAAAAATGAGCTCTTAACTCCAAATTCTGCTGCTGTCTTGGGAGTTATAGCAGCAAGTCACACCTAGACCTGCAACACCACAGACCCTAAGACCAGAGAGAGTCACGTTATTGATACAAGCAAGTCTATTTGCATGAAGGCAGACAGGGAGCTGCTGGGAGTTCAAAAGTAGGATTCCAAGTTCCCAGCCAATCCCCTGGCTCTTGTAACATACTGAAAAACCAACCAACTAACCAACTCAGAAGCAAAGCAAAGCAGTATCGAAAAGGCAGCAGCAGTAGCATTATAAAACTATCTGAGATCTAAACCCTTCCACCTCCAAAAAGAAGTGATTAGAATAATCATTAAGTTCCTTTAGGGCAGGGACTCTGCTTCACAGTCATACACCATGCCTGGCACAGAGCAGATACTTAACAAGGCTTGCTTGTTGATTGGCTGATTGCTATGTCTCTTATATGTTATCTCATTTAATATTCACAATACTCTTCAAGAACTGATGCTTTTGAGAGTAAAACCTACCTGACCTTCCGGGCATGAAACATCAGAACTTGCTTCAGTGGGAGATCAGGCCTTTATGTAATCTATTTACATTAGGGAGAGATAGCATTTTCTTTTGCTTGACAGGTTGACATGCCTTCATGTGTTTTCCACTTAATCAGCAGAATCATTTAGGCACTGAGGGTTTTGATGATCTCAATAAAAATACCTATTTATGTAAAAAAAAAAAAAGAATTTATGCTTTTGAACTGTGGTGTTGGAGAAGACTCAGCAAGGGGAGCCAACCAGTCCATCCTAAAGGAAATAAGTTCTGAATATTCACTGGAAGGACTAATGCTGAAACTGAAACTCCTATACTTTGGCCACCTGATGCAAAGAACTGACTCCTTGAAAAAGACCCTGGTGCTGGGAAAGATTGAAGGCAGGAGGAGAAGGGGACAACAGAAGATGAGATAGTTGGATGGCATCACTGACTAGATGGACATGAGTTTGAGCAAGCTCCGGGAGTTGGTGATGGACAGGGAAGCCTGGCGTGCTGCAGTCCATGGGGTCACAAAGAGTTGGACACAACTGAGTGACTGAACTGAACTGAACTTCAATATATAGGTATCAAGAAGAGACATACTGAGAAGACTATTAAAAAATATGGTCAGAATGAATTCCTTTAAGTCTTGTGCACCTAATGCTTACCAGGTGGTTTCTGCAGACTTTTAATCCCACCGCAATGCTCTGTGATAGACAGTGAGGCCTGGCGTGCTCCAGTCCTTGGGGTTGCAAAGAGTCAGACACAACTGAGTGACTGAACTGAACAAAGCTCTAAGGTGGGTAATAGGATTCCCCATTTTACAGATGAGGGAGAAAGAGGCTGAAAGAGCCAAATAACTTGTTCTGGACCAGTGGACTGAATTTTGGCTGATACCAGAATACCTAGAAAAAACACAGTAAGACATTATTGTAGAAGACGAACTGTCATGTAGGAGGAAGTAGAATAAAATTAAACCCCTAAGCTGGTTCCAAATAGGAAAAGGAGTTTGTCAAGGCTATATATTGTCACCCTGCTTATTTAACTTATATGCAGACTACATCATGAGAAACGCTGGACTGGAGGAAGCACAAGCTGGAATCAAGATTGCCGGGAGAAATATCAATAACCTCAGATATGCAGATGACACCACCCTTATGGCAGAAAGTGAAGAGGAACTAAAAAGCCTCTTGATGAAAGTGAAAGAGGAGAGTGAAAAGGTTGGCTTGAAGCTCAACATTCAGAAAACTAAATCATGGCATCTGGTCCCATCACTTCATGGGAAATAGATGGGGAAACAGTGGAAACAGTATCAGACTTTATTTTTTGAGGCTCCAAAATCACTGCAGATGCTGATTGCAGCCATGAAATTAAGACACTCCTTGGAAGGAAAGTTATGACCAACCTAGATAGCATACTAAAAAGTAGAGACATTACTTTGTCAACCAAGGTCCGTCTAGTCAAGGCTCTGGTTTTTCCCGTGGTCATGTATGGGTGTGAGAGTTAGACTGTGAAGAAAGCTAAGCACCGAAGAATTGATGCTTTTGAACTGTGGTGTTGGAGAAGACTCTTGAGAGTCCCTTGGACTGCAAGGAGGTCCAACCAGTCAATCCTAAAGGAGATCAGTCCTGGGTGTTCATCGGAAGGACTGATGCTAAAGCTGAAACTCCAATACTTTGGCCACCTCATGAGAAGAGTTGACTCATTGAAAAAGACTCTGATGCTGGGAGGGATTAGGGGCAGGAGGAGAAGGGGATGACAGAGAATGAGATGGCTCGATGGCATCACCAACTCGATGGACATGAGTTTGGGTAAACTACGGGAGTTGGTGATGGACAGGGAGTTCTGGCGTGCTGCGATTGATGGGGTAACAAAGAGTCAGACACGACTGAGCAACTGAACTGAACTGAACTGAAGCTAATGCAATTGCATTGTCAAACACCCGGGGTAGGCAGCAATATGCAACAAACTGAATATAGGTTTTGGAGTTGGACAAACTTATATTTGAATTCCAGAGCCACCAGGTGCTCATTATAAAGCTCTGGGCAAGTCATTTAACTTTTTTGAGCTTCGATTTTCTTATCCATAAAATGAGGTAATAATAATTACTTTGAGGATGTTGTATTACATGAGACAACTTGGATCATTGTAGATACACAATATATGCTATTCCTCTTTTCCTCAACCTAACAGTCAAGGGAACAGGGGAGACAGAATTATGTAACTGTTGTTATTTCTCTGTTTTAACGGTTCTCAGAGTGCTATTGTAACCCGCAGCATCACTTGGGAACTTTTAGGATGCCAATTCTCAGGCCCCACCCATACCTACTGTCTCAGAACCTCTGGGGATGGGGCCTGGTAATCTGTGATTGCATGTGCTCTCTGGTTTGAGAACCACAGCTCTGTTTCATTATGGACCCAGTCCACAACATAGCCATGAAGGAAACTTGAGTAGCTGAGTAACTTGACAAGATCACAAGGTTATTCACTGAAGACACCATTCAAATAAGGATCTCAGGCAAAAGAGTGCTCTTATTCCCAACAATAATTACCAATGGAACACAGACTTTTCTCATTTTACAGTTGAAAATTTGGGACTCTCTGCCTTTGTGAGCCTTACTAAACTTTCTTATAAGGCAGGTTCTCTGTTCATGTTTCTTTTCCCCACTCAAAACTATGCCAGTGGTAAGCACTCTGTGTATCTGCTGTGCACTCACGGTGAGGAAAAATATGTTAACATGTATACATACATGTTAAATAACCAGGCTCGAAGTGAATAGGCATGCATGTTAACTCAGGGTGTCATTCTAGGACTGGGGGAGTTGGCACAACACAGCTCTAAGAAGAAGAGGGACGTTTGGACCTCTGCCCTATGGCCCTGCAGTAGGCTCAGTGTCATGGCCACAGCATCATAGCTGGGTGTGTATCCAGGCAAAGCCCTGGGGGTGGGAGGGGAACAGATTTTCAAAGTATGGTAGTGCTGGTTAACCAGCTCTTAGGGGTGTCCCGATTTTCATGGTGAAATACTCTCACTATGAATGATTTCAAGCTACCAATGGTTGAACTTTCTAACAAAGTTGCTGAATATTCAACCATCAGCAGTGGGCAGTGTAGCTGGCCCCAGCATACCGCTGTGACATCTACTATCGCTGGGCCCAATTTTGACATGGCAGGTGGCACGGTGTTTTATTTACAGTGCTCGCAAGTACCTTCAGAATGCTTTACAGTATGCCTCCTGAGGAAGTAATCACACTGAACGTGACTTTATGAACCCTGCCTGATTCTCAGGAAATCAAATTTACATGTCAGATTCTTTCAGTAGAAACAATTATTTTGACTTTACACCTATTTTGACTGGCACTTGTGAAAGCAGGATGACCAAAATTATTATTTTCAACTAAATAAAATGTTGACAATAATATGAAATAGATTAGAAGGTAAAGATAAGCTCCTTCCTTGAAAATCTCTTCAGAAAAAATTATTATATATAATATACAAGTGTATGTTTATATTATATATTAAGAGAAGAGCTTTATAAGTATTAAATAAACAATCTTTGGCATAATTTTACACGGTTAGATTTTCAGGAAACTTTATTTGTTCCAATATTTCTATGTATTGCTGAGAAGAAGAACAAAGTGAATTATAGTATTCTGGCGGAAGGAGAAGGGGACGACAGAGAATGAGATGGCTGGATGGCATCACCGACTCTGTAGACGTTGAGTTTGAGTGAACTCTGGGAGTTGGTGATGGACAGGGAGGCCTGGCGTGCTGTGATTCATGGGGTCGCGGAGAGTCGGACATGACTGAGCGACTGAACTGAACTAAACTGAACTGAAGTTAGGTAGTTGACCTCAATTACACAAAGGATAGGACATTTTTATTAAAAAAAAATTTTTTAATGTAAATAATATCTTTATTTTAATATAACTTTGGTGTGCATAGAAACCATATAAGTAAAAAAGTGTAAGATTACATAGGTGATTATATTACAAAAGGGAGAAAAACTACTAATGTCTGAATATTGCATTTTAGATAGAGTTTCAGGTATATATATGGTAAAGCTTTAAAGAAACCTATTTCTTAAACTAGCAGCAGACCCACCTGAGGGGAGTGAGTGCTCTCTCCTCACAACCTTAGTATTTTTTGCCGAAAGGCCCAGATTTGAGTAAAGGGGAACGCCGTGAGTGCAGGATTCGGGTATAAGGGCTGCATTGGACTTTGGCAGGTGGGTGTTCAGGGAAGTAAGTTACAAAGAAACGGTTTCTTCCCTAGGGGCTGTTGGTTTGGTTGCTGGTTTCCCTGGTTGGCACCGAGGAGATTTTTGGTAGAAGCCTGGCCTTGGAGTTTCAGCGCACTATGATACTGCTCTGCGAAGCATGCTGCCTTCTTCCGAAGGGCCAGTTTTACTAGCGTCAGCCAGGGTCTGATCCTGTTTGATTAAGATGTCATAACAAGTGGCCGAGGCTTGGCGAAGTTTTCCTGCTCCAGTGCCTTGGCAACAGGCTCTTTCCACTAACTGGAGAGGCTCACCACTTTTCTGCAGCTCTGTCTGCAGCAGCCTTATATTCTTCTGGCACTCCTCAAACTTCTTGTCCACATCAACGATGAAAGGCTTGGCTGAGGGTAGGGGTTCTAACATTTTCTGATACTTCTGCAGCTCTTCAGTGGTGGAGTTTAGCTCTGCTTTGCATTGTTCCATTTTAGCTTTAATCTCCTGGAGCTGCTGGGTGGAAACAGAAGCCAATCTTTGTGACCGCCAGAGGGACAGTTCAGACCCTGAGGGTTGATGGGCCATTTGCTGCTGTCTGGGTTCCTGCAGGAGAGCTTCTAGCTCTTCAATCTTCTCATCTCGCTCCTGAAGTTCTTCTTGGTAAAACCTTGTCGGTGACTCCTTGAGGACTGTTCCTCATACAGTTCCTCTAGTGGTTCCTTTTGTGTGTCCAAATGTTCACTGCACCACTGTTCTCATTGTTGCACCTGCTCCACCATCTCACTGCAAATTTCATCACGGAGCTGCATCTCCAGCCGCAACTTTTCCTGCCGTTCTTTCAAAAGCAGTGCTTTCATGGCTTCTGCCACCTGTAGGAGCTCCTCCTTCCCATATGTGGAGATGTCAACTTCATTTTCAATGTCATCACCAAGGCCTGGGTCAGTCTTAGCTCCAGTCTCTAAGCTGGGAGAAGCGCGCAGACTGTGTTCCTTCAGGAATGAATGCATCAATGGAAATCCCAGTTGCACAGGTGGAGCATGCACAAGCTGGCTAGCAAGGGTTGAGAACTTTGCCACATGAAGGGTCTCATCATAGGTAGATGCACAGGGATTCACACTGACAAACATGCAGGAGTGGCCTCGGCCTGTGAAGAAGCCTTGGAACACTCGAGTCAGCTTACTGTCACAGAAGGGAACCAGGTTCTGCTTTGACCGGTTCTGCTGGTTTTGGCCCAGGGCAGCAATACAGTGGCCCAGGGTGTGCAGAGAAGTGTTAATGTTTCCTGCTTCCTTCAGCCGCTCACCACTCTTTTGATATTTGCAGTGCTCCGAGCCAGTGAGATCACAGAGTGATAACTCGCTAATCTTGGAGATTATATCTCCTTCCCCCTGAAGGTGCAGGATCCGGATTGAGAAGATGCTATGACTGCGGCTGGAGTTCTGGTTCAGGTGGGTGCTGGCAAAGCTCTGGTTTTTACGACCCATTTTCAGGAGTTTCCAGGCCTCCTCTGCATCCTGAATATGAATCCAATTGAGATCTTTTACGTAGGGATTGCCATTCTGATCCTCACACAGCCGCGGAGTCTGCCTCTTGCATTGCTGGCTAGGCGGTTCTAACAGGCCATAAAGCAGTTCATTGTAGATCTCAAAGAAGGAGATCCACATGGAGAAGCGAAGATCTGCAGGGACACTTATAGGGGCAGTGTCTGGTTGTGACCGTCAGTGACTCATTTCATCCAGCTGGCTACTGCTGGGAAACTGGCTACTGGAGGAGAGCCCTGCAATGCCACTGTCAAAGCTGGTGCTGGTACCCATCCGGCTGTCAGTGTAGACACTTTTCTTCAAGGAGGTGGACAGCTCCTCCTCTTGGAGGCCTCCATTTAGTAGGGCCTGTTTCTTTAATTCCTCCTGCCAGATCTGCTTGCTGTCTAGCCACATTACCTCATTGGAGAACAAGGGCTTCAGATTAGGTGTTGGCTGAAGCTGGCCTGGGAAGCTACTGAAGATCAGAGCCAGGGACCTGGACAGGATCCCACCATCCTTGATGGTACCTTGAATTGTGTAGGTTTTCCCTGAGTTGGTGACACCATATGTATAGATGAGCCAGTTCTGTCCTTTAAGTACATCCTTTACCATCTCCTTCACAGTCAGGTTGAAGAAAGATGCCTGTCCCACTTCTGGTCCAAAGATCTGGGAACAGGTGAATCTGTGGGTGGCCTGTCCAATTCCTCGCCCGTTGCTCTTCTGGGCAAAAGAGTCCTTGGGTGCCTGAAGGGCAAGGGTCTCCATATTCTCAATACAGACACAACCCCGATCCTCCTGTTGTTCTAATTCTGAAGGTAACAAGGGCCTGACCCTCAAGTATACTTTCACCTTCTCCGTACCATCTTCAGATGGAACCTGCTTGTCTTCCAGGGAGGTGATGACACAGCAGTCTGACAGCAGGTCCTTGCGTATCACAGATCCCAAATCTGCAGCTGTGGACTCAAACCTGGGGGAGACTACAACCTCCTCATCCGACAGCAAGCCAGCTGGTGGAGAAAGGATCCCTTGCGACATGTCAGCAGGTGCAGTTTAGGTCCAAAGTCGCCACACTTCTACGGTACCAGCTCACTCACACCCCACAGGCAAACCTGGGCTTTCGCAGCTTGAGAGCACAACTCCACCCACCAGGATAGAAAATTTTTAGAAAGAAGATCGTGCTTTTATTTTTTGCCTGTAGTCTCAGGATTAAATTCACTATCAAATTCTTTTTTCTATTCATTCTTAAATTATCCCAAGATTCTTGTAACCTCATAAATAAGACAGTAGAAAATAAATCAAGTGCATTTCAACATTTAATAAATTCTAATCTTAAAAATATAAACCTATTTATTCATAAAATTTATTTTTAATTTATGTCTAGCAGAGTATTTTAGTTTTTTAAGAGAGGAGAATTTTTCAATATTTATTTTTATTTATTTGACTACGCCAAGTCTGAGTTGCTGTGGTTATCAGGATCTTTAGTTGCAGCATGTGGGATCTAGTTCCCTGATCAGGGATCGAATCCAGGCCACCTGCATTGGTAAAACAGTCTTAGCCACTAGACCACCAGGCAAGTCCCTTGAAAACAGTTACTGGTGGAGGTGAAAATTGATTCAACTTCTATGCATGGCAACTTCACCACCTCATTCAAACTCACAAATATATCAATATGTACCTGTTCACCCAGCAAGTCCATTCTAGGAACTTACTCTACAGATATACTTGCCATGTATGAAATGACATTTGCTCAGCATTATTCACTGCAGTGTTTATAATAGCAGCAGAATGTGTCTCTCAATAGGAGATGACTGAAAAAGTTGTGATGCCTCCATGCATCACAGTGGACTAAAATGAACCATAAAAAAGGATAAATGAAGCCTCTTGTGCATTTTTCAAAAAAGAATCCCAAGATACATTATTAAGTGTTAAAGAAAATCAAGGTCAGAGCAGTTTGTAAATGACTACCATTTGTGTGGGTTAGAAAAACCCAAATCAACAACAGCAATGGAAAAAAAAAAAACAGGCAAAGGGAAAAATATGTGCAGCTTTTCTGTACTTAGCATGTTGAAAAGGAAACCCAAGAAACTGGTAACTTTGCTGCCTCTGGAAAGGGAAACTAGATGGCTGGGGGGTGGATTGTTGTTGTTTAGTCGCTAAGTCATGTCCGACTCTTTTTCAACCCCCCAGGCTCCTCTGTCCATGGGATTTCCCAGGCAAGAATACCGGAGTGTGTTGCCATTTCCTTCTCCAGGGGGTCTTCCCCACCCAGGGATCAAACCTGCCTGTCCTGCATTGCAGGTGGATTCTTTTACCTCTGAGCCACCAGGGAAGCCTGGGGAGTGAGTTGAAGGGAGACTTTTACAGTGTACCTTCTGAACTATGCGAACATCTTACCAATTCTAAAACTAAAAAAATTCACGTGGCAAGTACTCATTGGCTAAAGGAACTAATGAACTAGAAAACTGATTTATTACATAAAGGGCTTCCAGTCAATACTCCTCTCTGCTCTTTAGAGGAAAAGGTTTTAGAGATTTCTAGCCTCTGCCCCTTCCCTAATTCCTGGCAGAGTCCCCACAGGGAATCACCAACAGAGGTGTTCTCTGGGCCTTCAGAAAGGCATGTGGGAAGAAAATATTTATTCCGGTCAACTGGCATAATTTCCAGGAAAGGCCTCCCTTTTTCATCCTGAAACCATGCTTGCATGCGGCCCCACAGAGACATGTCAGTTGGAGGACTTTGCCAAGCTTGTTTAATTAGGCTCCTTGCTGAAAAGCTGAGCCATTGGTCTCTGAGGTAGCAACTGGCCCCAAAAGATGCAATCACTTCTCCACAGGGAACTCTTTTTAAAAAAGTCTGATAGTTAATGCCTTCCTGCATACAAACCAGCATTTAAAAGTTATTTACAATATTGAGAAAAGCAAAGTGAATAATACCAAAGCCTCCGGAGGAATTGCGACCTCCGGAGGAATTGCGACCACCGGAAGAGCTAGTCTGTGAGTGCTGATTAAATTCCAGGGGAAAGGGTAGTGAAGAGCAAAGGTATGTGTTTTGGGCAGCTCGGGTGTCATCACTCGGGCTTGATAAGGAGGATGAAAGGGAGACTGACAACTTCCCCGGGAGGAGCTCCAGGTGCTCCAGGCGCCAATGAAGGAGAGTCCCATCCTGCAGGCCTACAGGCCAATAACGAAAGGAGCAACAGGAAAGAATGGGATGAGTGGGGGTCTTCAACCCCTCTCCCCCCATCTCCACTTGTACTGTAATATGATCGTTTCTATAGCAACCTTACAGAGAAAGTGTGACTGCCCCCTGCCTAGCCAACTCTACAGATGAGCAAACAGGCTCAGCAGAGTGCAGTAACTTGTCTAAAATCTCTACAACTAACACAAGTCCAGCTCAGGAACTGAGCCTAGGGCTCTCTAATGCCAGAGTTCATTCACTTTAGAATTTTTATCAGAATTTGTTTTAGGAAGGAAGACTAGAATTTTTTAACCTTCTATCTGATTAAGTCAGACAGCGTTCCTTGCGAAGATTTTTTGCTACTTTTTTTTTTTTTTGCGCTGTGAGGGATCTTATAACTTCCCAACCAGGGATGGAATCTGTGCCTCCTGCAGTGGAAGCATGAAGTCTTAACCACTGGACTGCCAGGGAAGTCCCTATTCACTTTTTAAGTCAGAAAAAATCATTTAGCTTTTAAGAACTTGTGCCATTTTTCCTTTTAATATTGCATCTCAATGTGCTATTTGACATCTGTACATTATTTCCATTCCTAACACAAGGAAGATGAATTCTTCCTTTTTCTTTCCTTCTCACCTTGGGTTCATCCCTATGAGCTGAATGAGGGATCCTCAAATTGTTTTATCAGTCAGAAGACAAAGAGAAAATTCCCAGGAGTCCCAGGACAGCCAGAGCCCCTGACTGGAGGTAGGATCTGGCTGCTCTGGTTACTTGGGTATTCTAGATGCCAAAAGCTTTCCACGGGGACAAGACCAGTATATTTTCCATGCTGGGACTTTCCATAAACTGTGTCTTTTGACTTTTCTGAAGACAAAACTGGGAGATACAATCTTATGTTAGCAGTGTGGACTTGTGTTAGACCTAAGAAAAACTTAACGTATGATAAAAGAATGCAAGAAACAGATGATATTAATGAAATCAGTGCTTCTTGTGCATCCATAACTATTGCTACCCTGAAAGGAGCATTAATTCAAGCTGAAGGAAGAGAGGAAGGCATCAGGTGTGCACGCGTGTGTGTGCTCAGTCGCTCAGTCATGTCGACTCTTTGTGACCCCAGGGACTGTGGACGGCCAGGCTCCTCTGCCTGTGGGATTATCCTGGCAAGAATACTGGAGTGGGTTACTATTTCCTCCTCCAGGGAATCTTCCTGACGTAGGGATCAAACAAGAGTCTCCTGTGTCTCCTGGATTGGCAGGTATCAGGGATCAAAGATCAACGAGCAAGTTACTCGTCTCTGACTGGTCAGTCCAGAAGATGCTGAACTTTGCCTTGCACACAAGGATGTTGCCTAGTACTGTTGGTGATGTAATTTGAAAATCATTGAAAATGTATGTCTTCGTCAACCCGAACAAATCCAAAATGACCAATAAGGAAAGTAAAGGGCACATCACCTTACCTGCTGTTTCACAGCGATGGTTTCTGTCTACTAGGACCTAAGGGTCAATTCACTTCCAAACAGCAAGCACCTGGCTAATTCCTGTCTCTCTGTGCCCACAACAGCTCACCGAGTAAGTTCTAATTTCGATGATGAGCAGTGGAGGGCCCCACCAGGTTCTGACCCATCACTGACAGCTTTTGTTTTTTCCTGTGGATTAGGAGTAAGAGGCTCTCCTGTCATCTCACTTAATGGAAGTGAGAACTAAATGAGATAATGATATAGGATAGCTCTTTGAAAAAGTTGAAAAGTTGATATTCAAGTGTCATGATTTTATTGTTAACAACAGCAATTGTTTCTTGCTTTTCCCAGCTAATTTTTTTTCCTGTTCTTAGAGAAAAAAAAAAAAAGAAAGTAATAATTGCTACAGCCTTCTCAGGAGCATGGGAATGTTCAATGAGAGCTTTCTAAATGGCTGTTTATTATTAACCCCCACAGAATTTCTCCTTTTACACATCTCTTTTGGAATGAAGAGTTTAGGGAATGGATGGCACCATCCACTTTCTGTGAAATGCCTCTTGGGTCTGACTCAGTGTGAATGAAGTAGGACGGTTGATCATCCTGATACAAACACATGCCTCCCCCCAGCTGCATTTCTTCCTTGTTTCTCTGACCCAGTCCTCTACCCTCAACTTTTCCTTGACTCCATCCACAGTGCTTATGAAGGGGTCTCAGTCCCCCCATAATTTCTATTAAGCCATTCTAAATATCCCTTCCATAAACACACAATCCATAAAAAGCAGCATGATTGCTGCCTTTGGGCAGCATCAGACTATCTTTTAGCTGCTCCGCTTCCAACCAGACTGCTATGCCAAGCCCCTTCCATCAGGCGACTGTTGAGAACACACAGCCACCACCCCCTGTAGCAGCCACCACCTGGCTGAGTAATCCCATTCAATCGGCAAAACTTGACTGAGTGTTGGAGTCATACAAACCCAGCACCAATCCTGGTTCTACCATTAATGTCTGTGAGAGCCTGGGCCAGTCCTTCTCTCCCTTGAGCTTGTGTCCTCATCAGTCAATGGAAATATGAATGCTTCCTCTCATGGTGGCTGCCAGAATTCGAGATAACATACACCAAGCACCAACCTTGGTATCAAGTACCCACGAAATACATGCAGAAAGGGTAGATATTGAGTAACTATGAGAAACGTTCTAGAGATGGTAGAATTCTTAGGGAGAGATTGGAGTTGCCTGTGGACAGAGGTCAAGAAAGACTTTGTAGAGGAGCTTTGCAAGAAGGGTAAGGAGTCTGGCAGATGGACTGAGGGGAGGGCACACCAGGCAGGGGAACAGAAACAAAGCTGGGACTGGAGCCCAAACCACTGGGCCCAATGGGGCAGGTAACAGGATGCAGCTGTAGCAGAGTAGGAGTGGGGAGGGAGGCTTGGGAGAGAAGGCCAGAGCCAGGCAGAAGCTAGATCAGAAGGGTCTTTTAGGGTCATTGTTAAGTTGTAGGGCACATGGTCTGGCCCACAATATAGCAAGATTTTTGCAGCAGTGGCCATGTCAGAATACATTAGTTACACTAGCAACTGGATAATGAGAATTGAATGTCATATATTATAACCCCCCCAAAATATAAGGGTCTCTGAGCTGATGGAAACCTTTGTAACCCTTCCAAGTCATACCAGGGTCTGCTGAGAGGCTGGTCCAGGAGGGATATCTTGGCAAAAGTGGGAGATGGAAGAGAACAGGGAGAGAACATCCAAGACCAAATCCTTGAGGGTCAAGAGAAGAGGAAACAAAATATAAATCTTAAGCCCAGGGATCAGGGAACTCAAAGATACAGGGCTGAAATGATGTGACCTGGGAGGTAGGATCAAAGACTTGTGAATTAAGAGCACTGGCTTTGAATTCAATCCCAGCCCTACCATCCACCAGCTGTGTGACCCTGGGAAAATTGTTTTACTTCTCTGGACCTTAATTCTTTCATCTGCAAAGTGAGGCTAATAATAGTATGTACCTCTCAGAGAAAATTTAAGCAAGGCACTTATAACTTTACTGCCTAGCAGGTAATAAGTATTAAAAATATAATAATTCATAAAAGTGATTCCAGAATACCCTCTTTCCCTCTCTCCTTTCCCCCTCTGCCATCTTGCCCTCTGTCTTCTTTTGTTTTCCTTGCAAAACCTAAAAGGACGGTATTTTCAAGAATCCCGTCTTCAGCAATGTTTTGCCTTTCTTCATTTTGTTCCCGAGGACAGAGAATAAGTTGGGAAATCACCCTCCCTTGATCACGGAGGAAGCTATGACATAAAGGACTGCAAATCCAATTAATGATGGTTGGGCCATTTAAAGAAAACCATGCAGTGAAACTGACTTCTGGGGGAAAGTACAGGCCCATGAATTTCAACACGTGTATAGATTCATGTGACCACTTCTACAATAGGACACAGACCAGCCTTTCACCCCCAAATGTTCCTTGCACTATGTCTTGATAGCTACATGCTCCCACCACCCCAACCTCTGGTAACCACTGATCTGTCATCAATTATCGTAGTTTTGTCTGAGGCTGTCATATAAGTGGAATCATAATCTATGTAAGCTTGGTTACGTGTAAACTATGCTTCTCTTATCGTCATAATGTCATTGAGATTTATTCAAGTTGGTCTATGTATCACTAGTTAGTTCCTTTTGATTGCTAAGTAGTATTCCATGTTTGGACCCTGTGAAGAGAATATACAAGCATCCTTGGAGCTATTTCTTTTGTGAAGGTTGCCTCAGTGAAACTCTAAGCAATTGGTGCCAAGTAACAAATGATGTATTTTTAATGTCTTCAGCCATGCACTCAGTTCTTAACTAATTTTTCCCTATGAGAAAGTGATCCCCTCCAAAAAAACCCCCACATAACCTAATGTATGTGCGTCCCCTGTTGGGAGATAATCACTGAGAGAGGGCTGTACGTAGGCATCACTGGCGTCCCACCTCACATGGCCCTCCTGTCTCCAGCCAGGGTCCAGGCTGCCCACAGGGGCTCACAGGCAACCATACCATGGATCTTCTGTGACAGCTTCCAAAGCCACTCTGCGCCTACCTCAGGTGGCCTCGGCTTCGGCTGTCTGATGCCCCACCACTGCTCCCCATGAAGAGGGCCAGCCGTGTCTCTGGGGTGTTTGCTGCCACGCTCACATTGCTCTCCTTCACTTCACTCCTGTAGCCCGTTCAATCTGCGGCCACTCACTTCGTCCTCCCATCATTACTCCACTGTTCTCACTGAGAGAGGGCCCTCTCCTGACCAGAGGGTTGTTTTTTTTTCCAGCTTTATTGAGATATAACTGACATGTGACGACCTTGTGTAATAGTTTAAGGTGTACAATGTGTGGACTTGATGCACTTATATGTTGCAAAATGATAGATGCCATTAATGATTAAAAACTCCATCACCTCATAAAATTCCCACTTTTTTAAATGTTGAGAACATTTAAGATACATTCTCCTTGAAACTTTTAAGTTTATAATAAAGTATTACTAGCTGTAATCACCATGTTATACACTAGACCCCACAGGACATATTTATCTTATAATTGAAACTTTGTACTGTTTATCTCCCCTTTTAACCCACACCCCAGCCCCTGGTAACCACCACTCTACTATCTCTACGAATTCAGCGTTTTCAGATTTCTCAGGTAAGTGATATCATATATAGTTATTTGTCCTTCTCTGTCTGACTTACTTCACTTAGCATAATGCCCTCAAGGTCCACACATGCTGCTGCAAACGGCAGGATTTCTTTCTTTCCCATGACTGAATAATATTCCATTGTATATTTATATATATCTCATCGTCTTTAACTATTCATCCATTGACAAGACACTTAAGTCAATTCCATATCTTGCCTATTGCAAATAATGCTGCAGTGAACAAGGGAGTACAGGTATCTCTGCCATATCCTGATTTCAATTCCTTTGGATATATACCCAGAAGTGGGGTTGCTGGGGTCACATGATAACTCTAATTTTTTAAAACAAATCTCCACGCTGTTCTCCATGGTGGCTGTACCAGTTTACATTCCCATCCATCCTTGCTAACACTTAGCTCCTCTGACCAGAGTTGTAATTCTTTTATCAGAATCCTGAACAAGATGGCCTGGCTCTTGCAATGTCATGCTGCTGCTGCTAAATCGTGTCAGTTGTGTCCAACTCTGTGCGACCCCACAGTCGGCAGCCCACCGGCTCTGCCGTCCCTGGGATTCTCCAGGCAAGAACACTGTTGCATTTCCTTCTCCAATGCATGAAAGTGAAAAGTGAAAGTGAAGTCGTTCAGTCGTGTCCGACTCTTCACGACCCCATGGACTGCAGCCTACCAGGCTCCTCCATCCATGGGATTTTCTAGGCAAGAGTACTGGAATTGGTTGCCATTGCCTTCTCCACTTGGATTGTCATCAGTTCAGTTCAGTTCAGTCGCTCAGTTGTGTCCGACTCTTTGCGACCCCATGAATCACAGCACGCCAGGCCTCCCTGTCCATCACCAACTCCCGGAGTTCACTCAAACTCATGTCCATCGAGTCAGTGATACCATCCATCCATCTCATTCTCTGTCGTCCCCTTCTCCTCCTGCCTCCAATCCCTCCCAGCATCAGAGTCTTTTCCAATGAGTCAACTCTTCACGAGGTGGCAAAAGTATTGGAGTTTCAGCTTTAGCATCAGTCCTTCTAATGAACACCCAGGACTGATCTCCTTTAGAATGGACTGGTTGGATCTCCTTGCAGTCCAAGGGACTCTCAAGAGTCTTCTCCAGCACCACAGTTCAAAAGCATCAATTCTTCAGCAATCAGCTTTCTTCATAGTCCAACTCTCACATCCATACATGATCACGGGAAAAACCAGAGCCTTGACTAGATGGACCTTTGTTGGCAAAGTAATGTCTCTGACTTTTAATATACTATCTAGGTTGGTCATAACTTTCCTTCCAAGGAGTAAGCGTCTTTTAAGTTTATGGCTGCAATCAGCATCTGCAGTGATTTTGGAGCCCCAAAAAATAAAGTCTGACACTGTTTTCACTGTTTCCCCATCTATTTCCCATGAAGTGATGGGACCAGATGCCATGATCTTAGTTTTCTGAATGCTGAGCTTTAAGCCAACTTTTTCACTCTCCTCTTTCACTTTTCTCAAGAGGCTTTTGAGTTCTTCTTCAATTTCTGCCATAAGGGTGGTGTCATCTGCATATCTGAGGTTATTGATATTTCTCCCGGCAATCTTGATTCCAGCTTGTACTTCTTCCAGCCCAGCATTCCTCATGATGTACTCTGCATATAAGTTAAATAAGCAGGGTGACAATATACAGCCTTGACGTACTCCTTTTCTTATTTGGAACCAGTCTGTTGTTCCATGTCCAGTTCTAACTGTTGCTTCCTGACCTGCATACAGGTTTCTCAAGAGGCAGGTCAGGTGGTCTTGTATTCCCATCTCTTTCAGAATGTTCCACAGTTTATTGTGATCCACACAGTCAAAGGCTTTGGCATAGTCAATGAAGCAGAAATAGATGGTTTTCTGGAACTCTCTTGCTTTCTCCATGATCCAGCGGATATTGGCAATTTGATCTCTGGTTCCTCTGCCTTTTCTAAAACCAGCTTGAACATCTGGAAGTTCACGGTTCACATATTGCTGAAGCCTGACTTGAAGAATTTTGAGCATGACTTTACTAGCATGTGAGATGAGTGCAATTGTGCAGTAGTTTGAGCATTCTTTGGCATTGCCTTTCTTTGGGATTGGAATGAAGACTGACCTTTTCCAGTCCTGTGGCCACTGCTGAGTTTTCCAAATTTGCTGGCATATTGAGTGCAGCACTTTCACAGCATCATCTTTCAGGATTTGAAATAGCTCCACTGGAATTCCATCACCTCCACTAGCTTTGTTGGTAGTGATGCTTTCTAAGGCCCACTTGACTTCACATTCCAAGATGTCTGGCTCTAGGTGAGTGATCACGCCATCGTGATTATCTTGGTCATGAAGATCTTTTTTGTACAGTTCTTCTGTGAATTCTTGCCACCTCTTAATATCTTCTGCTTCTGTTAGGTCCATACCATTTCTGTCCTTTATCAAGCCCATCTTTGCATGAAATGTTCCCTTGGTATCTCTAATGTTCTTGAAGAGATCTCTTGTTTTTCCTATTCTGTTGTTTTCCTCTATTTCTTTGCATTGATCGCTGAGGAAGGCTTTCTTATCTCTCCTTGCTATTCTTTGGAACTCTGCATTCAGATGCTTGTATCTTTCCTTTTCTCCTTTGCTTTTCACTTCTCTTCTTTTCACAGCTGTTTGTAAGGCCTTCTCAGACAGCCATTTTGCTTTTTGCATTTCTTTTCCATGGGGATGGTCTTGGTCCCTGTCTCCTGTACAATGTCACGAACCTCCATCCATAGTTCATCAGGCACTCTATCTATCAGATCTAGTCCCTTAAATCTATTTCTCACTTCCACTGTATAATCATAAGGATTGTCATTCAGTTCAGTTCAGTTCAGTCGCTCAGTCGTGTCCAACTCTCCGCGACCCCATGAATCACAGCACGCCAGGCCTCCCTGTCCATCACCAACTCCCGGAGTTCACTCAAACTCATGTCCACAGAGTCAGTGATGCCATCCAGCCATCTCATTCTCCGTCGTCCCCTTCTCCTCCCGCCCCCAACCCTTCCCAGCATCAGAGTCTTTTCCAGTAAGTCAACTCATCGCATGAGGTGGCCAAAGTATTGCAGTTTCAGCTTTAGCATCAGTCCTTCCAATGAACAGTCATAGTGCACTCTAATTATCAAGTCTTTGATTTTTACTCTCAGTCTCTAAGACTGATGAGAATAGCTTGAGTTGAGTCAGGGGAACATTTACAGTGTTGCACCTCAGTGTTGCTTCCAAAATTGTCCTCCCTTCAACCAGGGTCTGCCTTAGAGCATTTTGTTTCTATCTTCCCCAAATTTAAATTTTCAGCTCACTGGGTGTGGTGGATGGTCTGCAAAGGTGGCCACCATCAATCTCTCTCTCCACTGTATGTGCATGCTCCTCCTTCCATCAAGATGTAAAGTCTAGAACTACGCTGGTGGCCCAGTGGTTAAGATTCCACTGTTCCAGTACCTTCATTGCAGCAGATCCCTGGTTGGGGACTATTGGTAAGATCCCACATGCTGCACATGGTGCAGCCAAAAAAAAAAAACAGACATAGAGTCGAGTTCCTCTTTCCCTGGATCAGGGCTAGCCCTGTGATGTGCTCGAACCATCAGAATGAGGCAGAAGTGTCACTCCAGTCCAGACTTTGAGGACATGATACAGGTGAAGCTCTCACGCTCTCTGAGGAAGGCAGCCACCACACAGTAAAGAAATGCATGGTCTTCTGAATGACAGACCATGTGGAGAGAAGCCACAAAGAGGAAGACCAGGGTGCCAGACGTGTAAGTGAAATCTTCCCAAACCTTTCAGCTCAGCCCAGCCATCATCCAAACACAGCACAGAGTGACCCAGCTGTCATTACTTGCCACCACCCAACCAAGCCCTGCCTGGATTCCTGACAGACAGAATAATGAGAAATAATAAAGTCATTGCCATTCTGAGCCACTAAATTTTGAGGTAACTTGTTACCCAGCGATAGATAAGAAAAACATGGAAAGATAATCCTTCAGGTATTCAAGAGGTGGCTTTTGCCCTTTTCCTTGCTTCAGCGTCTCAGCCCACAGCCAGACCTGTGTTTCAACTTGTCTTCATGCTTCCCAGAAGGGCTTGAAGATCTTTGTGCAAACAGAAGCCCTGGTCACTTCTGAAATGTGCCCTGACATGCCAGCCCCCACATGTGACATGAAAAGATGACTCCTTCTCTCTCCTTAGATTTCTTTTCTGTTATAAGTTTTTAGGAAGTTAAAATGAGTTTGCTTTCCCTAATCAGTGAAATAATGTATGTGTGTGCTAAGTTGCTTCAGTCGTGTCTGACTCTGTGCGACCCTGTGGACTATAGCTCACCAGGCTCCTCTGTCCATGGGATTCTCCAGGCAAGAATCCTGGAGTAGGTTGCCATGCCCTTCTCCAGGGGATCTTCTTAACCCAGGGATTGAACCCGTGTCTCTTACATCTTCTGCATTGGCAGGCAGGTTCTTTACCACTAGTGCCACCTGGGAAGCCCAGGAAATAATGTACAGAGAGAAATCAAACTGGCTCCAGACAACCTCCAGAGCAAGGAGACCCTATGCAATTAACAATCATACCAGCTACATTTACTTAGTGTTAGCCGTGTACCAGGCTCCAGGTTAAGTATGTTACATGCAGTATCTCACTGAATCCTCAGAACAACACTGGGAGACAGCTATTATTTTTGTCTCCATTATACAAATGAGAAAATCGTGGCTTAGTAACATTGAGTAACTTTCCTAAAGTCACATAGCTATTAGTCCATCTTTTAACAAGATCAGACGTCTTCTTCTGGGCTGTGGTAGCCATATACACATCACAGAGACACCTCAGCTCAGTCCTTTCAGGCACAGAAAATGCCAAGGACAAGACCTCAGCACTCCCCGATCCTTTTCATTCCCTGGCATATGTAAAAAGGGACACTATAAGTATGGCACGCTGGGATAATAGGTTGAGGTTGCTTCAAGTGAAGGTGACAAGCCTAGGGCACTCCAGCTGGGAAACTCAGTTAAACTTTTTGTAATCCAAAGTAACTTCATTTCCTCAAGTCTTTTTGTATCTCTTAGACTTCTAAGAGGGGATGAGAATTTTTTATAAAGTTTTTTAATATAACAATGTAGATAGGTTATCACCTCAGAGCCTTTGGAAGAGCAGCCTTCAGTCTCTAGAAAGGGCCCAACCTGGGAGATGTGAGTTCTTGAGATGTGACCCTTAGCCTCTGTAAGCTTGTTTCTCTCTGAAGAAAGGGGAGAACCATCTCACAGGATTATAAACTGAGCACAGTTGAGTGCAGAAGGCATGAGGACTGGCCCTTGTTCCCAGTAGAAAAATTTAGCTTTGGACACCACTGTAAAGAGAAGACAACTGTTTTCCTTCAACAGAAACTCATCAAGCAGGGTCAGTTCAGTTCACTTGCTCAGTCGTATCCGACTCTTTGCGACCCCATAAACCGCAGCACGCCAGGCCTCCCTGCCCATCACCAACTCCCAGAGTTCACTCAAACTCATGTCCATCAAGTCGGTGATGCCATCCAACCATCTCATCCTCTGTTGCCCCCTTTTCCTCCTGCCCTCAATCCCTCCCAGCATCAGGGTCTTTTCCAATGAGTCAGCTCTTCGCATGAGGTGGCCAAAGTATTGGAGTTTCAGCTTCAACATCAGTTCTTCCAAAGAACACCCAGGACTGATCTCCTTTAGGATGGGCTGGTTTGATTCCTTGCGGTCCAGGGGACTCTCGAGAGTCTTCTCCAGCACCACAGTTTAAAAGCATCAATTCTTCGGTGATCAGCTTTCTTTATAGTCCAACTCTCACATCCACACATGACCACTGGAAAAACCAGAGCCTTGACTAGATGGACCATTGTTGGCAAAGTAATGTCTCTGCTTTTTAATATGCTGTCTAGGTTGGTCATAACCTTCCTTCCAAGGAATAAGCATCTTTTAATTTCATGGCTGCAATCAGCATCTGCAGTGATTTTGGAGCCCAGAAAAATAAAGTCAGCCACTGTTTCCCCATCTATTTCCCATGAAGTGATGGGACCAGATGCCATGATCTTAGTTTTCTGAACGTTGAGCTTTAAGCTAACTTTTTCACTCTCCTCTTTCACTTTCAAGAGGCTCTTTAGTTCTTCTTCACTTTCTGCCATAAGGGTGGTGTCATACGCATATCTGAGGTTATTGATATTTCTCCCGGCAATCTTGATTCCAGCTTGTGCTTCCTCCAGCCCAGCGTTTCTCATGATGTACTCTGCATATAAGTTAAATAAGTAGGGTGGCAATATACAGCCTTGACGTACTCCTTTTCCTATTTGGAACCAGTCTGTTGTTCCATGTCCAGTTCTAACTGTTGCTTCCTGACCTGCATACAGATTTCTCAAGAGGCAGGTCAGATGGTCTGGTATTCCCATCTCTTTCAGAATTTTCCACAGTTTATTGTCATCCACAGTCAAAGGCTTTGGCATAGTCAATAAAGCAGAAATATGTGTTTTTCTGGAACTCTCTTGCTTTTTCGATGATCCAGCAGATGTTGGCAATTTGATCTCTGGTGTCTCTGCCTTTTCTAAAGCCAGCTTGAACATCTGGAAGTTCACGGTTCACGTATTGCTGAGGCCTGGCTTGAAGAATTTTAAGCATTACTTTACTAGCGTAAGGTATCAAGGAGGGTATCTTCTAGAAATTAATGATAGACTGGGTGGTACCTTTCAGATGCACTGGGATTTATTCAGTTTTCTCCTGGCATCTAATTTCATTTTCTTTTTAGGAGTTTTATTGAGATGTAATTCACACACCACAGAATTCACTCATTTAAAGTACACAATTCAGTGGTTTCTGACATACTTACAGAGTTGTACAATCATGGTCTAATTTTAAAATATTTTCATCACTCTATAAAGAAACCCCGTACCAATTAGCAGTCACTCTCGCTCCTCCCAACACCCATGTCCCAAGCCTCTAAGTTAATCTACTTTATGTCTCCATAGATTTGCCTATTATGAACATTTCACATGAATGGAATCATACAACTTTGCATTTTGTGACTAGCTTCTTTCATTTAGCATAGCATTTGCAAGGTTCACCCATGTTGCAGGGTGTATCTGGGCTTCATTCCTTATTACTATTGTATAACTACACTACATTTATTTATCTATTCATCAGTTGATGGATATTTGGGTTGTTTGCTTTTCTTTTTGCTATTATGAATAAAACCATGACCATTCATGTACATGAATGTGGATGTATGTCATTTCCCTTGGGTATATACAGAGGAGTAGAATCACTGAGTCATATGGTAACTGCACGTTTAACATTCTGGAAAACTTCTGAACTGTTTTCCAAAGCAGCTGCAATGTTTGACATTCCCACCAGCAGTATATTGAAGTTCCAAGCTCCTCAAACAGTGGTTTCTAACACAGCCAATTATGTACAAGGGCCCAGACCAAAGAGATGAAATCAACAGCATAGCTAAGATGAAAAATCAGGTAAGAATGTTTATTTACACACATGCCCAGAGGTTGGAGGTTGAGCCTAGAAAGACAGGTTGGCCCCCTGAACAAATCTTATCACTCCAATTCAAGAATTTTAAATATTTACGGTAACAGGAAGGTGCAAACATCAGAAAAACATATTTTAAAAGTGATTAACCATTTCTCAGCCAGCAAATGTTACGTGTTTGTAAATGCGGGCTAATGTCTACAAACAGGAAACTTATAGGGAAAAAAACTTACTTAGTTTAATTAACAACTAGATTCCTGTGGATAGTCACAGGTGCCCAAAATGAAATCTCTCCTTACATCTCCAGAAACCACACAGATCAATAAGAAGAGGAAATTAAACCACCCATAACCCAACCTTGATGGAATTACAGATGGAATTTTTGATATATAAAAGGTGCTTAATGTTTGTTGAACCAATGAATTAAATAAGTAAGAAAATGTGATTGGGATCCAGATTAAGGCCCTAAACGAAAGTACCCACCAACACCCGGCAAGGAAATTACAGCTTCCCTGGTGACTCAGATGGTCAAGAATCTACCTGCAATGCAGGAGACCTGGGTTGGATCCCTGGGTTGGGAAGATCCCCTGGAGAAGGGAACGGCTACCCACCCCAGTATTCTGACCTGGAGAATTCCATGGACAGAGGAGCCTGTCAGGCTACAGTCCATGGGGTGGCAAAGAGTTGGACATGCCTGAGTGACTTTCACTTTCACCAACGCCTTGCACAGTGTAGCGGCTTCACAGACATTTGTTGCATGCATTGAAGTCATGATCCTTGCCTCTGGAACTCATTGGTAGAGCAGCGAGGCCTTTAATTCCATAAATACCCAGTCTGAGTCCAGGGGTCTACATGGATAGCAGTGGGTACCAGAGGGGCATGCCCTTGAGAAGGCACTTAGCTCCATTCAAGGTCGTGCTCAGTTGCTTCAGTTGTGTCCAACTCTTTGCGACCCTATGGACTATAGTCCACCAGGCTTCCCTGTCCATTGGGACTCTCCAGGCAATACTGGAGTGGGTTGCCATGCCCTCCTCCAGGAGATCTTCCCAACCTAGGGACAGAACCCACATCTCTTATGTCTCCTGCATTGGCAAGCAGGGTCTTTACCACTAGTGCCATCAAGGTCAGGTTTCTCCAAATCATCAGAATCTATTTCTACCTCCTAACTGCTATCAATGGCTGTCAATACCATGGAGACACAGCATCTGTGGAGAGTGGATCCCTTCTCATTGACATTTGGGGAGGTAAGCTGTTCTCGTTCAGCTTTGAGCAATGAATGCACAAGAGAAGCTTCATTAGACCTCTGAAACTGACTAAGGCTCATAACCTTCTTGAGGTTGGCTGAGCCTCAGACCCCATGCCTGTTCATTTCAGCCACTGGACCAAAGCAGGCCTCTTGAATCACCAGTCTCACCTGCTCCCATTCCCAAACAAATGTGGGTTTTCTTACCCCCACTGCTGACCTCCCTCCTGCCCTGTTCATGCTGTTATGTGGTACCCTTGTCCCTTGCAATTAGATTCCTCACCCTCCTCAGCACCCTAACCTGTTCGTGCCACATATCCTTGCTCATACGTCTCATCCTATCTGGCATGCTCTTCCTGCCTCTCCTATTCACCTGAAAAAAACACTCTTTCCTCTATGAAGACTGAGCTTAAGCATGACGAAGGTGTTTTTTGCTTCCCCTCACATCATGTCTTCCAAGATTTTCTTCATGTTAAATGCTGAATGCAAAGCAATCAGATGACACTCGTTCTTTAAAAAAAAAACAGAATACAATCTTAGGCAAAGTAACAAAGCCATGGTATCAAGAAAGGAGGTAAAAATCCTCTTAGTATTCTGCTTTATTCAGATTACACACAGAGACAGTGATCTTCAAAGTGCAGTCCATGGACTCCACGTGCAGTCCAAAGAATCCCCAAAATCCTTTCAGGAGATTCTTGAAGTCAAAACTACTTCCACAGTAGTAATAAGACTTTATTTGAGCATCAGTGATAAGAACACACACACATACACACATACCAGTGGTTAGCCAAGAAATAATCACCACCTCCCAGCATCCCCCATTATTCAGTTCAGTTCAGTCGCTCAGTTGTGTCCAACTCTTTGGGACCCCATGAATCGCAGCACGCCAGGTCTCCCTGCCCATCACCAACTCCCGGAGTTCACTCAAACTCATGTTCATCGAGTTGGTGATGCCATCCAGCCATCTCATCCTCTGTTGTCCCCTTCTCCTCCTGCCTCCAATCCCTCCCAGCATCCGGGTCTTTTCCAATGAGTCAACTCTTTGCATGAGGCGGCCAAAGTATTGGAGTTTCAGCTTCAGCATCAGTCCTTCCAATGAACACCAGGACTGATCTCCTTTAGGATGGACTGGTTGGATCTCCTTGCAGTCCAAGGGACTCTTAAGAATCTTCTCCAACAGCACAGTTCAAAAGCATCAATTCTTCGGTGCTCCCCATTATTAGAAAGCAAGAAACACTCCCAACAAAAGAAGCACATCAGTTTGCCTGGATTATCATTCTTCCATTCAACAAATACTTAAAAGTTCACCACTTGGGCAGCAGGCACACAGCTGGCCCAGAAGATTTTGCACTGACCAGTGTATGGTCCCTGCCCTCAAGGGGTTCACTCTCAGACAGGAGACAATTACATAAAGAGATGGCTGCAGGACCATCTCTTCAGTCCACGATGTCTCAACCACACAGAACAGCATGGGACTTCCTCAGCAAGCGGTGCTATTCCGAGCCTTTGGTGAAACTGCCTGTCTGCCAGGCACCTCCTGCTACTCCCCCACCCCAAGCTAGAAAAGGTGGGCCGCCTCCTCTGACAGCGGGTTTCCCACTGGGGCAGATCCCACCTGGAAGAGAGATGCCTCAACCTTCATGCAAGTTCTGAAATTTTATCTTTACCTAGGACTGGACATTTCAATTAATGAATTAAAACATGAAAGAATGCTCCCTCCTGGCAGCTTCCTGTCTGCCTGCCTCTAACCCTTAATATCAAACATGACAGCACACAGCAAGGAACATGCACCAGGGATCTGATGCATTTCCTTCCTGATCTGCCACAAAAGCTGAGCACACACAAGCTTATCTGAGTCACTGTAAGTCACGTGACTGCAAGCTCATCCTCTGGCTGGGAGTCCTAGGGGGACACTCATCACTGGAGTGGTCTCTCCTTGCATCTTCTCGCTGCTCCGCCCACTCCAGCCGGTCACCCCAACGTTCCCTGCTTGCCCTCCCCACTTCCTCCCTCTCACCCTTCCTTCCCTCTCTCCTGCTGCTGTCCTTCCCCTCTTAAATCTAGAGGGTTTGGTACATTCACAGACCCCACTCAGTAATTCTATGACCTTGGAAAGGGCTCAATCTCTTGAAAAGGAGCTCTCTTCTCCCTGGCTCCCCAGGCCGGGCCCTGGGTGAAGCAATTGGCATACATTAGGGCTTATGACTCCTCACTGCAGCCCCGTGAGGTAGGAACGGTCATTACTGCCTGGACAGATGGGGAAACCGGGACTGAAGGAGGCGAGGGAAGTTACCCAAGAGCACTTTGTGTGGAGCTGGGACGTGACCCAGGTCTGCCTTCTCCATGGACTTCAGGCTCACGACCACCCTCACGACCGCTTGCGTGCTCCTCCTCCCTCGCCTTCTAAGATGGAGCCAAAGTAGGCAAGGGCTGGTCACACAGATCACAGGTTCACCGCAGCATGAACCCATTGGCGTCTACTGCAGCTGACCTGGCATCTTTTGTTTCGGCACTCTGAGACACGACAGATCCCACGAAGACAAGGACCAGGGTCTCTGTCTCTCCGGGCTGGGAGGGTCGGTGTCAAAAGAGCAGCTGCTGGGCGGACCGCCAGGCATAGTGTGACTGTGAGGGCTCAGGGCCTAGGGTGACAAGAAGAGACAGAAGAAGCCCACAGAGAACTAAGAGCTGGTGTGGAGGGAACCAGAGAGACGCGTGAGCACCGGGAGAGCATCAGAGGCTGGCTTCCTCAGAAGGACATTTACTGGTCCCACCACGTACCATGTCTTGTGTCAGACTCTTTGATTTCATCTTATCTAACCTGCCTCTTGAGAAACCTATATGCAAGTCAGGAAGCAACAGTTAGAACTGGACATGGAACAACAGACTGGTTCCAAATAAGAAAAGGAGTACGTCAAGGCTGTATATTGTCACCCTGCTTATTTAACTTAAATGCAGAGTACATCATGAGAAACGCTGGGCTGGAAGAAGCACAAGCTGGAATCAAGATTTCCAGGAGAAATATCAATAACCTCAGATATGCGTATGACACCACCGTTATGGCAGAAAGTGAAGAAGAACTCAAAAGCCTCTTGATGAAAGTGAAAGAGGAGAGTGAAAAAGTTGGCTTGAAGCTCAACATTCAGAAAACTAAGATCATGGTATCTGGTCCCATCACTTCATGGCAAATAGAAGAGGAAACAGTGGAAACAGTGTCAGACTTTATTTTCTTGGGCTCCAAAATCACTGCGGATGCTGATTGCAGCCATGATATTAAAAAACGCTTACTCCTTGGAAGGAAAGTTATGACCAACCTAGACAGCATATTAAAAAGCAGAGACATTACTTTGCCAACAAAGGTCCATCTAGTCAAGGCTCTGGTTTTTCCAGTGGTCATGTACAGATGTGAGAGTTGGACTGTAAAGAAAGCTGAGCGCCAAAGAATTGATGCTTTTGAACTGTGGTGTTGGAGAAGACTCTTGAGAGTCCCTTGGACTGCAAGGAGATCCAACCAGTCCATCCTAAAGGAGATCAGTCCTGGGTGTTCATTGGAAGGACTGATGCTGAAGCTGAAACTCCGATACTTTGGCCACCTCATGCGAAGAGCTGACTCACTGGAAATGACTCTGATGCTGGGAGGGATTGGGGGTGGGAGGAGAAGGGGACGGCTGAGGATGAGATGGCTGGATGGCATCACCGACTCGATGGACCTGAGTTGAGTGAACTCCGGGAGTTGGTGGTGGACAGGGAGGCCTGGTGTGCAGCGGTTCATGGGGTTGCAAAGAGTCAGACGCGACTGAGCAACTGAACTGAACTGAATCCTAACGAAGGAAGAAGTGGACTTGAAACCAATACCCTTGAAAAGCCACCGAGCTGAGCTTCAAATCCAGATCAGCCTGATTGTAAAGCCCACGCCCTGTCCTCTGCACAGGCTGCTGTGTGAGGGGACACCAGCTCTGCCTCTCAAAGGATGACGTCCAGAGTAAATGAATCACTTTCAGAGCAAAGTGAGAAAACACCTTCTCCCCAAAGCTCACCTCATCACCAGCTGGAAAAGCAAATGGGAAGGACGCTGGGGACACAAATGTGGCAGGAAGCGCAGTCTGAGCAAATGACAGCTTCTCCTATCGCTGATTTCCTCTCCCAGACAATCAGGCCAGCGGATATCCCAGTATGGCTGCTGCTGCTGCTAGAGCCAGGCAAAGCGAGGGCTCTCCACGTCAGCGTCTCCAAGGCAGCTGCACTCTTTATGCCCTGGAGTCTCAGTTTTGTTTTTTATACTGTAAGACAGAGAGATCATTAGGAGTGGGTGAGGGAAACCGGCAGGGAGGGGAGGACCGGGAAATCCTGAGAACTGTGGTCACTAGGCCTCAGCCGCCTCCTGCAGGGGCTTCACGGAGGCGGCAGGACCCTGTCAGCAGGCCCCAGATGGTCAAGTCTCTAGTTGGTACCAATGGAAAAGGAATCTGATGGAGTTGGGGAGAGAGGACAAGAATGACACCAGGAACACTGGAACTGAAAGCTGTAGTGGGTCTGGCCTTCTCTTGAAGCTGAGTCTTCTTCAGAGGGGCAAAAAAGAATCTCAGGCTCCACCAGAAGACAACACTCAGAAACCATCTGGTCTGATCCCTGAGTTTGAAAAACGAACCCTAGAGCCCACACCTGGAGGATCTGATTCAGAAGGACAGGAAGGCGGGGTGTGCTCCAGCTCTCAGGCTGTTTTAATACCAAAGTGTGAGGACCAGCAAGCCTGTCTATATTCTGACTCCCTTCCTGCCTCCACCAAAACAGATACTTGAATGTTTCCTCAGTAACCCGGCCTCACCCACCCAGCTTTCCTCTCTGAGACGTCACAAGGCTGCTGTAGGTTTTGGCACTATTGTTGCCCGGAGACACCTCTCTTCCGTCTTCCTGTAGCCCCATCTTAGCTTATTCAGCACTGTTAGGCAGAAGTTTGCCTTTAGGGACTGAGGATGTGCACCCCTTTGCAGAAACTGCAACGGGAAGGGCATCTGCCATCCCCTTTGGTCTTCTGGAGGAGGGGAGCTGCTGGTCGGGGGTGGGGGGTGGGGGGAAACACTCATCAGTCTCAACTGTGGGGCTGGGGCAACCCCTAGTGGTCACGTAGATTATAGCCCTCAACTCCCAACTTGTAGGTGGAAACAGGAGCCAAGGGCTTACCTTGTTCAGGATCCAGTTGGCATCTTCAATGGCTCTCTTAATAATCTGCTGGATCCTCTCAGGGTTGTCCTCATCCGAATGAACCCGGAAACTCTAGGGGTTTAAGTATAAGACACAATGACTTGGCAAAAATCAGGACTGGCAGCTTCGGAGCTGCAGTCGAGGGCCAGGCACACGGTGGGCATGGGGTACTCGGCATTGCTCTTACCCCTCCACACACAGTTATGACGATCCCGCCCTGAGGTGAGCAAACAGGCTCCAAAACTCTAACTCACCATTAGGCAACAGCAGCAGCATCTGAATCCTGGACTGTCTGACTACACAGCCTGTGCTCCTACCAGCAGGGCAGCCGTGAAAGGGAAGACTGGCCCTGAGTTACCCCCAAATCAAGCTAGGTCCAAAGGTTATCAGGCAGCAGGGGCCTAAGGGACACTTCCATCCCTCTGCTGCTCCCAGGAAGCCTGCTGTCAGCAGGCTGAGCTCACCGCATGCCTTCTCCCTGTGGAAGAACAGAGTTTCTCTGGTCCCCTGCTGGAAAGCCAGGCAGGGAAGGAAGAAGAGTGGGGAGAGGGGCTTTGGAAAATCCAGCCAGGCCCAAAGTGGCGCAATGTGGGTCTGCTGTTGGCTTTGGCCAGACGTTCACCTTTGAGGAGCAACACGAGACTCTGGTTCACTGGTGTGCACTCGTGGCCCTTCAAAAGAACTGGTTATTCCTCTGACCTGCCACTCTTGACCCCACATGTCCTACTTATCTTTGCTGCTGCTGCTGCTAAGTCACTTCAGTTGTGTCCGACTCTGTGTGACCCCATAGACGGAAGCCCACCAGGCTCCCCCATCCCTGGAATTCTCCAAGCAAGAACACTGGAGTGGGTTGCCATTTCCTTCTCCAATGTGTGAAAGTGAAAAGTGAAACTGAAGTCACTCGGTTGTGTCCGACCCTTAGCGACCCCACGGACTGCAGCCTACCAGGCTCCTCCATCCATGGGATTTTCTAGGCAAGAGTACTGGAGTGGCTTGCCATTGCCTTCTCCGCTACTTATCTTTAGGGGCAACTCAAATGCTCACCTCCAGGAAGTCCTCTCTGATTCCCTCAGACAGTTAATTGCTCCTTCTCCATATCTTCACAGCTCTCTGTTGCTACCTTTTTTTCTTTTTACTTTCCACATCATATTTCTATACATTTTAGTTTTTAACTTTTTATTTGGAAATAATTTCTAATCTAAAGAAAAGCTGTAAGAATAATATGAAAGAATTCCCTACTGGAAACACCCAACTGTTAATATTTTGCCACATCTGCTTTACTATTCTCTATATGGGTTTGTATAAAAAACTGAGAAAGCATTTAAAGGTTGCAGGTATCATGCCCTTCATCCTTGAATACTTCAGATGTATAAACACAGGCATTCTCTTACTTGACCACAGTAATCAAAATCAGAAACAGTGACATAATACTATTATCTAATCTACAGTCCATATTTCAACTTCATGAATTTCCCAGTAATCTTCTTTATCATCGTTTTTTCTGGTCCAGGATCCAATCTGGGATCACTCCTGAAACTTAGTTGTCAAGTCTCTTTCAGTTCAGTTCAGTTCAGTTCAATCGCTCAGTCATGTCCGACTCTTTCTGACCCCATGAATCACAGCACACCAGGCCTCCCTGTCCATCACCAACTCCCGGAGTTCACCCAAACTCATGTGCATTGAGTCAGTGATGCCATCCAGGTATCTCATCCTATCATCCCCTTCTCCTCCTGCCCCCAATCCCTCCCAGCATCAGGGTTTTTCCAATGAGTCAACTCGTCTCATGAGGTGGCCAAAGTACTGGAGTTTCAGCTTCAGTATCAGTCCTTTTGATGAACACCCAGGACAGGTCTCCTTTAGAATGGACTGGTTGGATCTCCTTAGTCCAAGGGACTCGCGAGAGTCTTCTCTAGCACCATAGTTCAAAAGTATCAGTTCTTCGGCTCTCAGCTTTCTTCACAGTCCAACTCTCACATCCATACATGACCACTGGAAAAACCAGAGCCTTGACTAGACGGACCTTTGTTGGCAAAGTAATGTCTCTGCTTTTTAATATGCTGTCTAGGTTTGTCATAACTTTCCTTCCAAAGAGTAAGCGTCTTTTAATTTCATGGCTGCAATCAGCATCTGCAGTGATTTTGCAGCCCCCCAAAATAAAGTCTGACACTGTTTCCCCATCTATTTCCCATGAAGTGATGTGACCGGATGCCATGATCTTAGTTTTCTGATGTCTCTTTAGTACCCTTTAAATCAGAGTAGCCGTCTGCCTTTGTGTTTCATGACACTGACGTATTTGGTGTGCACAGGCCGGTTAAGCGGTAGATGGTCACTTAGCCTGGGTTTACCTAATGTTTCCTCATGATTAAATTCAGGTGTGCATTATTGGCAGAAATGCCTGTCAAAATGATGTTATGTCTCACACTCAATCTTAATTATCCATTCAGCTGTCTTATTCAAGCCTTGGCACAGAGCTGGTGTGCCCAAATGATGCATTCTGTTTCCTAAACAGAAACCAGAGAGGAGCTGGGCTGGCCAGCACTGTTTTCCAGCAGCTCTTACTCAAATGCCACCACCCCACACCATCACCACTTGAAAGACCAGCCCTGCCCACTGCCGCTGGCCCCCAACCCTGTGACGGGCCCCCTATCACAGGAAGCCCCACCCCCACTCCAAGCCCAGTGTACCCTGCTCCCACCTGCCTGATGGCATGCTTATAATGCTCCTGGATGCCTTTGGTTGGCAGTTGCCGGCAACAGCGCAGCAGGTATCGGTAGAGCTGCAGTGGCGTCTGGACCAGCTCTGCCCCCGGTAGCGGGGCCATCCGCCAGACCTCAGTCCCTGGAAAACACAGAGCATCACTTCTAGTCATCCAGCCAATACTCTGCCCTGGCACCCAGCTTTCAGCACTCTGGGAAGCAGGCGTATTTGACCCAGTGTGGATGGAGGCCAGATCCCCACGGAACCAAGCCCCTGAGCTCAAGCTGGGCATCAGCCCTGCAGAAGGCGCATCCCCGAGCAGGTCCACAGGACAAAGGTGGGAGGCATGGCTGCACCCTGTGGTCTTTTTTCTGGAGACTGACAACAAGTGAGAAGATCCTGCATCGCAATCACAGAGAAACCAGTTGACTTCAGGAGAATGGAGCAGAGAGTGGAGAAGATGCCCAGAAGTCTGAGCCTTGCTATTCAAAGTGTGGTCTGGCAGCACTGACATCACCAGCAGCTAATTAGAAACACAATCTCACCCCAAAACAACCAGGCTTGCAATTTAACAAGATGCACACAGGATCCTGCCTGGACCTTGACCATAGCATCCTGCCTGATATCCCTGCCTGAAGCCTGTCACTCCCCAGCTGCCGCCACACTGACGCCAAGATGAGCTCTGGAACCAGTATGCTGGGCTCACCCCACTGTCAGATGCAAGGATCTTCTCTCAGATCCCGAGCCAGCAAGCAGGTCACCTCTTATGCCTATGCACACATGGCCCCCTTAGCCTGGAGCTCCCTTCCCCATCTTCTCCACCTGAGGAACCCATGCTTGTCCTTCCAGGGCCAGCTCAGTGTCACTTCCTCTGGGAAGCCCTTCGTAACTGTCCCTTGCTTGGTGTGTGGGGGTGTTGCAGTGCCCTGATTATGAAGCTGTTATAGCACTTCCCACACTGCCAGGGACTCACCTGCTGCCAGGCCTCCAGAGCCTGGCCCGGGCCCCAACACTTCACTTTGTGCCCTGTTTGTTGAACTGGACTGAACAGAATCTGTTATCTCCTCTGCACAGATTTCCCCTCTTAGAGAAAGGTTCACTGTGTTTCAAATGGAGGAGCTAAAAGACCAAGATTAAGTGGTTGGCCTTGGTTTAAAAGTAACATAAAAAGAAGACAGACAACTTATACCCCCTCTAAAAAATAAAGAACCAGGATACTAAATCTAATCTATCTTAAACTAGGAAAGGAAACTTACTAAGGAGCTAGTTTCAGAGGCTCTTTCATTCCATTTCCAGCGTATTATCCTCCTGGTAACAATGGCTATCTCCACAGCTAAATGTGCCAAGTGTTCCTTGCATTCTGTCCTCTCACTCTCACACTGTGGTGGGCTGGTGGCCGCTGGCCCCCACCATCCATCCTCCCACGTGACAACATCCTAGGATGAGCCACTGGGGATCCACCCTTCCAGGTCTCCACTCCCAAGGTCTGGATGGGGCTCCATTCCAGGCCTGACCATTCAGAGCTCTTCATCTACATGGTCGCTGGGATTGGCTCACAGATGGGCACGTGACAAGCTGGTCCAATCAGAGCAGATCTTACCGCCTCTGCAAGGGTGAATGAAAAGGCTCCACTCTAGACTTGATGCTGAGAGGACTTCACCCTCAAAGAAGACATCTTGCCTTCTCTTGAAGCCTGAGACTAAAGCCACATGGCAGATGGCAGAGCTGAGACCCTGAGTGACACCAAGTCTGAAGACGTCACCTGAGCCCAAATACCATGTACCTGAAGGTAGTCCCACCCCTAGATTTGGGTTTGTTGTTTTGTCACTTGCAACCAAGAGAGTCCTGACTGATGGAGAGATCCAGTCCTCCCACATTCTGTGTCCCCAGTGAGCTCCAATGGCTCCAGCTCTAAGGAAGAGTGCAAACAGGGCAGGGGGCAACCTGCCAGTCCAACTAGCCACACCTGAGCATAGCAGAGAGGGGAACCACATACGGTGGGGACAAAGACTTTCAAGGGCCACCCACAGAGAAGACATACCCTCGAAATTCCCAACCTGATGGGCACAGCAGACTCCCTGGGAAGGCTTCCCCAAACTATATAAAGTGCTAATCAAACATTGTAAAATGCTAGTCGTGTAACAGATGGTTACCATCTGCAGTCTTTAAAATTAACACTTGGAGAGAATGCAACTTTGTTATATTACTTAAAAACTCAATACTTAGAAACCAACCCAGCAAGTATGGGCGGGAGATTATTTTCAGCTCAATTATAATACTTAGTCATTCTCAGTAATAACAAGCAGAGAATGCCTGTGTGGGTCCACTCAGAAGAGTTTAAAATGCTTTAATTTAATTTAAAGCATGGGTTTGCTATTATTTAAGGCACAAGGAACTTCATATCACCATTGCTAAACCTGTCGTCAAACCCTGTGCCTAGGAACGCTTACTTCTCATATCCTGCTCTTTGAATTTGACCCTAGCCTCTACCTTGGCTCCCTGCCTCATCAGAGATACCTCTGACTTCCCAAAGCCGTCACAAAGACAGCCCACCTTCTCCTCAATCCTTACACCACTGGTCTGTGTGTGTGTGTGTGCATGTTAGTTGCTTAGTCGTATCCGACTCTTTGTGACCCCACCGACTGTAGCCAGCCAGGGTCTTCTGTCCATGGAATTCTCCGGGCAGGAATACTGAAGTGGGTAGTCATTCCCTTCTCCAGGGGATCTTTTTGACCTAGGGGTCGAACCCGGGTCTCCTGCATTGCAGGAAGATTCTTTACTACTGAGCCACCAGGGAAGCCCATCACTGGTCTCTGAATCCTAACAAATTCTATCTCTGGACACCCCCTCAAATCTGTCCCCTCCTATTTCCACTCCATACGCTTGGCTCAGACTCTTATCACAGCTCAGGCAGACACCTGCAAGAGAAATCTACTGTCTGCCAGTTTATTCTGCAATCAACAGCCAGGGTGAATCTTTCCAAAACACACATCACAGCAAGTCATGCTCCTGCTTAAAGCCCCTGATGTCCACTCCAGCCCCATCACTCACGACAACTTTTCCCAAAACATGGGATAAAGATGAAAATATTTTAAGCAGTATATAGACCAACATCTTTTTATTGTCATGCTTTGATATCTATTTTCATGTGTAATGAGAAAAAAATTCCATAATCTCATAGGTATCTCAGCTTAAAACAGTTTAAAAAATGAACGGGCCGAAAAGTGAATTTTTAAAATGCCATATGATCCAGCAGTTGCACTCCTGGGCATACACACCGAGGAAACCAGAATTGAAAGAGACACATGTACTCCAATGTTCATCGCAGCACTGTTTATAATAGCAAGGACATGGAAGCAACCTAGATGTCCATCAGCAGATGAATGGATAAGAAAGCTCTGGTACATATACACAATGGAGTATTACTCAGCCATTAAAAAGAATGCTTTTGAACCAGCTCTAATGAGGTGGATGAAACTGGAGCCTACTATACAGAGTGAAGTAAGCCAGAAAGAAAAACACCAATACAGTATACTAAAGCATATATATGGAATTTAGAAAGATGGAAATGATAACCCTGTATACGAGACAGCAAAAGAGACACAGGTGTTTAGAACAGTCTTTGGGACTGTGTGGCAGAAGGTGAGGGTGGGATGATATGGGAGAATGGCATTGAAACATGTATATCATCATATGTGAAACGAATCACCAGTCCAGATTCGACGCATGATACAGGATGCTCAGGGCTGGTACACGGGGATGACCCAGAGGGAGGATAAGGGGAGGAGTGAGATGGGGGGAGGGTACAGGAAGGGGAACTCATGTACACCCGGGGCAGATTCATGTCAATGTATGGCAAAACCAACCAATATAATATTGTAAAATAATTAGCCTCCAATAAAAAATTTTTTAAAAATTAAAAAATAATAATAATAAAATTATCATTAAAATGCAAAAAAAAAAATGTTATCAAGCAAGTGAGAATGCAGTTGAAATCTGGATATGCCAAGAGTCATGAAAGCAGTACTGAACTTTGGAAAAGCACTGGTCTACAGAATAAATTCCACACTGCCTTCCTCCAAAAATCCCCTCTTGATCTGGCCCCTTTCCACCATCCCTCAACACATCACCCACTACTCACTACTGAGTCCAGGCAAACTTGAGCTCTGATGGCATACTCCAGACAGCAAGTCACAGAGAGTCGGACAGGACTGAGCGACTGAGCAGAGGCCACCTGGGCACAGATCACGTGAGGATCTGCCACCTCTGCAAACAGGTTCTTGAGGGGAGTTACAAAGAGCCAGATCATGAGTTCACGCACCCCTACGTGGGTCTGAATCAGCCCCTTCCTGCTTTGAACTTTTCTGTAAGATCCTGTTGCCTGGCCTTCCAGAAATGTCTAGATCCTTGCCCAGTTCTCCAGGCTTTTCCCTTGATTCTGTGAGCTTCTAACACTTTCAATCATTTCCTTTTGGTTAATTCCTCCTACCCCTCTTACCCCCACATGGAATGAGACTCACCTCCTTATCTGTTTGCCCACAGCCTGCAGTACGTGCAGGAATCACCCTCTGCTTTCTGGTCCATCTCCCTGCCCAGCCAAACCCCACAAGGGCAAAGACGCGTCAGGCCCTCCACCTCGGCGTCTCGGTGCCAGGAGAGCCCTAGGCACCCAGTGGACTCCTCCATCAGTGCTTGCTGACTGAAGAACCTCAAAATCCAAGCACTCCCCGAGCTTGAGAAAACAAAAGTTCAGCCCCCTCCCTGCCTCCTCGGTCCAAAGGTAACCGACAGTCCTGTGCTCCTGCCCACTGTAAGGTGAGGACCACTGCCTTCCGCACGACCCTCCATGCCTCAGTACTTCTGGGCATCACCTCTGGCAGAAACACCCTACTTTCCCACCCAGATACTCCAGGCTTCTTCCAGCTTCCAGCTCATCCACAGGAACTCTCGCAGGTCATCAATGCCTCCTACTTCACAGAGTCTAGAGAGGCCCTCAGACCAGAGTATCCTTAAATCCCCTCCACCACAAAAATCCATCTTCACCTGAGAGCCAATCAAGACACTAAGCATGGTGCAGTCTGTTTTACAACAACCCTCTGATGAAAAGGATTATTATTCCACTTTGCAGATGTGGAAACAGGCTGAAAAGTGGGCTGATGTGCCCACGAACACACAACCAGTGAGTGGTGGAGCTGGGTTGTGGGCTCTGGCTCCAGCTCCAGTCCCCTGACCTCCCTACGTTCTTGGAGAAAAGGGGGCCTTTCCTTTTCCAAGGACTCCTTAGGCCTGGATTAACCCAACACCCTTCTCAACCACTGCCTCTTCAATCCCTCCCTATGCTCAGCCAGACTGAGCCTCTGAAAACAAAACTCTTATCTTTGAGCCCATTGCTTGATATCCTTACATGGCATCCACAGAACAAACCCAAGGGTCTCGAGTGTTTGTGTATTTGTGATGGAGTGGGGTGTTGAAGACGCTCCCCAATCAACCCCCAATGTCTACACCATCTGCAACCAAATCCCCACACACTCTCCACTCTTCCCAGCTCTGCCTCCTCTCCCTCCCACAGTGCCTGGCATGCAGTGGCCACTCAACAGAGGGGTGTCAAGACTGAATCCTCCCTCTCCCCAACAACAGGCCACTTTTCTGCCCCAGAGTACTAACTGACTAGAACTGTGAAGCACGCGGGCCCCACACCATGGCAAGGCTGGTGTGAGGATTAAGTAAGAGACACGCGTGCCTGGTTTATGGCGGCAGCACATGGGGTATGACCTCCCTCTCCCGGGCCCTGCTCTGACCCTGGAGGAGCAGCAAAAGAAAAAACAGTAAGTCAAGATGCCCTTTTCACGCTTCTATGTGAAAGAACCTGCCTGCCAATACAGGAGACATGAGAGATGCAGGTTCAATCCCTGGACTGGGAAGATCCCCTAGAGGACGAAACGGCAACCCACTCCAGTCTTCTTGTCTGAAAAATTCAATGGATAAGAGGAGCCTGGTGGACCACAGTCCATGAGGTCGCCAGGAGTTGGACACGCCTGAGCACACGTCCACGATAGGAATGGCCCTCTAAAGGAAGCCTTTGGTGCAAACTGCAATCAAGAGAGGTCTGTGGGTTTCATAGACTCAGTAAGCTCTCTATACAGCAGAGAGGAAGAAGAAAATAGATCTTTTTTCCCTTTAAAATCAAACTACAGATCAGGTGAAATTTATTTAGCTTTATCCCAAATCAGAAGTGAGTTCTGGTTACTCATCGTGCAGCCTTTAATGAATTAGAAACTTACAGAAACACCCGAAGTAGCAGGCTCGTGGGAAAAGGTGTTAACTTAAATGAACAGAAATAGTGCAAAGTAGGTCACCCTTCAAACCCAGGATGCCAAAGCCCTGAAAGCGACCTCCACACACACGGGTGTCAAAAAATCTCTTCTAATTGGTGGGGAGTCACCCAGTTTTTTCTCCCTCAACTCCTTCCCTCTCAGCAGTCCACTGAAGTCCTTTCACTTCAGAGCTAAGATCTGCTCTGGAAAATTTTACTCACTGTTCTGAGCTCTGCCTTTTGGAGCTGCTGCTGCTAAGTCACTTCAGTCGTGTCCGACTCTGTGTGACCCCATAGACGGAAGCCCACCAGGCTCCCCCTTCCCTGGGATTCTCCAGGCAAGAACACTGGAGTGGATTGCCATTTCCTTCTCCAATGTGTGAAAGTGAAACGTGAAAGTGAAGTCGCTCAGTCGTGTCCGACCGTTAGCGACCCCACGGACTGCAGCCTACCAGGCTCCTCCATCCACGGGATTTTCTAGGCAAGAGTACTGGAGTGGCTTGCCATTGCCTTCTGCCTTTTGGAGCTAAAGTCTCCCTAACCTACTGCCAAGTCCAGACTGTCAGTATTCATCCCAGACCCCCAGCCTTATCTTTTCCGAGATAAGCACGCTGAAAGTGCTGTAACCCCCATCTCACCCACCCTCCTCTCTCTGGACACACCCCCTCATTATCCCTCTCACTCTGAAACATACTCCAGAGGGAAAAACCACAGTTTGCTTGTGTTCTGATCAGCTCCATGGGCACTGGAGCTCATGGGGCAATTCTCAGCTCCTCTACCTGGGAATCCAAGGAATGCAACCCAGACTGCCTTCTCTGCTCCAGCCCTCATATGGCCCTGGCATTTGACTCTAAAAAACTTTTTTCCCATGAACAATGCTTAAGTCTGTTTCCCCATCTTGTATTTTATTATTTCAGTCCAGAGTCACAATCTGCCACATTCTCTGGGCTACCAGATCCTGTTATTCAATTCACCACAACAAAAGCACAGAAGCAATCACATACGAGGCACAAATGGGGTACAAAGAGACAGTAACTTCAGCAAGCTCTGTCAGCCACCCCTGCAAGGCCATTCAGAGCATCTAGCCCATGTGAGACTCTGGACTCAGCCCTAGGAGCACAGAGATGAACACCTAACGGGTTACCTGGCTCTCCTACCCCGAGCCTCTGCACAACTGCTGGCGCATCTACCATTCAAGGAGTGGTGAGCGCGTGCCAGGGAGGTGCTGAGAGCTTTACGTGTGTCATCTCTTGAGTCCTCAGAACGGTCTATGGACTGGGTATCATTAGCCCCACTTTACAGACAAGGAAACTGCAACTCGAGAGGTAAGCAACTTGCCAGAGGCCACATAGCTAGTACACGGTCAGGTGAGAAATCAAACCTAGGCCTATTTTATTCCAAAGTCCATGCCCTTACCTGCTCCTAACACCACCTGTGTCCATATCTGAGACACTCACAAATGTCCAGATCAGGGCTAAGGACCCCAGCTGAGAACTCTCCCCAGGGCTTGTCACGACCAGCTCCCAGGATCCACGGACACACTTGACTATGCTATGTCCAGTTCCTATCTTTCGACCTTCTCCATAAACCCTTGTTCCATGCTTTTCAGAAGCCCAAGAACCTCATCTATGGCTTCCCCCTGCATACAGACGAAAACACAAGTCCCATGACTAATGTCACTTACACAACCAAAGGAGTAACCAGAGAAATGCCAAAACAAAACAAACAAAAAAGCTCCTAGGAAACTCTGAAGAGTTTATGGACTCTTCAAAAGAGGATGACAGAATACAGGAGAATGAGACAGAATAAAGAAAAAGGATGAAAGTAAAGTCACAAAGGGAATTTCCTGGGAGCTGCACAGTATCACCGTCAGAGATACTGAGAAACAGGGCTTTGGCCCCATTTAACCCCACTGTCTCTTTCCCTAACCTGTGCCCTGACAAAAGACCTAAAAATAAATGGGGGAAAAAGTCATACATTAAAAAAGAAAGAATGGAACTACAGAAAATAATCAGAAATTATGCCCCACTGAGCATCGATACAAGCTAAATTAAGCCTGAACAGCCTATTGTTTAAACATGCAATTATTCTTCGGGGTGAGGAAAGTCACATACAGGAACAGAATGGTTCTGCTCCCCCCAACTCCAGGGCTCCAGCTTGCATGCACGTTCTCTTAAGTTAGAAACGGAACAACCCTTGCTCCTCCAGTCTCTCTTCACATGGTTAAGGCTCCAGCCCCATGTCCCACCCTTGAGGCTTGCAGCCTCCGTAGACACTACCTCTGTTCCCAGCTTTGGAACGATGCCTCCTAATCAGACTCTCTCCTTCCAGTCCGGCCCCCACAGTGCCGCCCACGGACACATCCTACAAAAAACATACCCTTCACCAGCCTCTGTGGAATGTTCTTTATCCAAGTCTGGTTGGATGAAGTCTGTTTCCCTCTTCTCTCTAGAAACTCACTTTCTCTGGCCTTCTGCCTCCTCCTCTGTAACCTGGACAATGGAATATGTATCTCATGGGGCTGGAGGTGGGGCGTGTTTGCAAAAATCACACAAACTCACAACAGTATGGTGCCTAGGCCACAGTCTGGCACCGTTGGGTACTTGGACGTCTTACCCTTTCCTGCTCTACCCGGCTACCTGTGATCCTAGATGTCTGTGAGCTTCTGGGGGACAGAGACTCTACTGTATTGGTTACCCCTCCATAGTCAACAGTGCCCGGGAACATAAAATCTCAATTCAGTTCAGTTCAGTGCAGTCGCTCAGTCGTATCCAACTCTTTGCAACCCCATGAATCACAGCACGCCAGGCCTCCCTGTCCATCATCAACTCCCGAAGTTCACTCAAACTCATGTCCATCGAGTCGGTGATGCCATCCAGCCATCTCATTCTGTCGTCCCCTTCACCCCCTGCCCCCAATCTTTCCCAGCATCAGTCTTTTCCAGTGAGTCAACTCGTCGCATGAGGTGGCCAAAGTATTGGAGTGTCAGCTTTAGCGTCAGTCCTTCCAATGAAGACCCAGGATTGATCTCAATAAATGTTTACTAATGGAGTCTCACTTACCAGAGAGGAACTAAAGGCAGGAGGGGACTGTCCTGAAGACATGAAGCCAGCAGGTGGCAGAGCCGGGTCTTAAACTCAGGTCCTCGCGCTCTGAATCCACAGCTGCATCACATGTGCTGTCTCAAAGGATCTCAAACATCACATTTGTAGGCCCAAACCACCCTGGGCCTTCACCTGTTAGAGGTGAACCTGGTGAGGTTATCCCCCAAAAGCAAACCAGAAACATCATCCAAAAGGTAAACACGCTGGTTGCAGAGCAGAGCAACCAGCAACCTGAGTTGAATCTAGTGATATTAGACTGCTTTGTGCCAATGGCTTTGCCCACACAGGCCACCACAGTCTATTCGAGGGTCAAAGAAGGGAACTGGCACAGCCACCAGATGTCAGATACTGGCTGGGTATTTCAAAGGGGCTACTTAAACTGAGGCTCAAGTTCACATAGAAGAATCTGGTAAGAGCCACAGCTGGGCTTCTCTCTTCTTAACTCAAGCTCTTTCTACACACACCAGGGCTTGTCTCCAAGGGCCCTTGAGCCAAAGGCTCCTAGTTTACCATTTTCCTCTCCTGCTCCTCCTCCTTCTGGCCTCCTTGCTGGCCTTCACATACCTAACCACTCTTCAGGAAACCCACGTGGCTCACCCACCTGTGTGTCCAAGTCTCACTTGAGACCTTCTCTGACCACATTACAGTCCCGCCTACTTTGCTTCACAGTATTTTTCACCACTGTATATATTTAATTATTTCTCTTTGTATTCATTCCCCCTCTGGAATGTAAGCTCCACAAGAGCAGGGAGTTAATTTTGTTCATGGCTGTATCCTGAGCACAGTGTCTGACACACAGAAGGCACGTGTGTGTGCTGAAACAGTCATCAAGCACCGATAAAGTGCGAGATGCTGGAGTTACAGAAACAAGCAAGGTGACCCTTCACCCCAAGAAATTTACACATTAACAGAGAATAATAAAAAAAAAACAAAACGCAAGTATTAGCTAAATACTACAGACGGTGCAGGCTGCCCCAGTGGCTCAGACAGTAAAGAATCTACCCGTAATACAGGACGTCCAGGTTTGATCCCTGGATTGGGAAGAGGGCATGGCAACCCACTCCAGTATTCTTGCCTGGAGAATCCCATGGACAGAGGGGCTAGGGATAGAGTCCACGGGGTCACAAAGAACTGGACACACTGAGTGAAGCAACTGGGCATGCACAGGTGGTGCAGTGGTCAAGAACTCCCCTGCCAATGCTGCAGACGCAGGAGATGTGGCGCAGACCTCCGCGTTGCGCAGACCCGACTGCAGAAGGAAATGGCAACCCACTCCAGTACGCTTGCCTGGAAAATTCCATGGACAGAGTCGCCTGGTGGGCTACAGTCCATGAGGTCGCAAAGAGTGGGACACGACTGAGCACGCGCACGCACACACCACAAAGTGGAATTCAGGTCCCGAGAGACTGGCACACGGGGTCCCTCACCCCGTCAAGGGTCAGAGAAGGTTTCTTGAGAAAGGGACATGGACATTAAATCTGAGGGACAAGGAGAGTGTGGCTGGGTGAAGGCAGGAGGCCTGAGTCCTGTGACTAAACTAAAAAGACACTGTGCTGTGCCCTTTAAGGGGGTAAACAGTATGCCGTGTAAAAACAAACAAAAGGAAAGATTAAGGCCTAAGGGCTCAGGACTCGATCTGTTAGGCAGAAGAGTAGATGAAGGTGACTCGAGGTAAGCGCGCTCACAGGGTGCGGCGAGCACTCGGGCCGCGCGGGGGCCATGACTGCTTTTAAAAATTGGCAAACCGAGGCCCGACAGGTACGTTTCACCAGCAGGCCCGGCGCCCGCAGACCCCTGGGCTCCTCGTGGCGCCCCCAAGCCCCCTCCCCGAAGTCCGGGGCCTTCTCCCCCGACGGCCGGCCCTCAGCCAGCCCCTGCCGCGAGGCCTGCGGCGTGGACGGGGAGCCGCACCCCGCACGACACGGCTCTCCGGAGGCCAGAGGGTCGAGAGAGCGGCGCTGAGTCTTCCACAGGCCGCGCCAGGTCGGGGACGCCCCGAGGCCTCCCAGCTGCAGTCCATGCCTGCCGCCCCGGGTGTCTCAGGTCCCCACGCGCCCGCCCTCCGCCTGCGCCGAGCGGCTCACCCGCCTCCGCTGGGGAACATCCGCCTCCAACGCGGTGGCCACGAGTGCGCCTGCGCCCCCCGGCCGCCGAAGCCCCGCCCCCGCCAGGCGACTGTGCGCCGAGCGCCCTCTTCCGGCCGCGCGTGGGACTCGGCGTCTGTTAACGAGGGAACTGTATTGGGTGCCGTTTTCCCTGATCGGAGCCCACCCTGTGAAAAAAGAAAACTGCCCAACTAACAGACTTCTTCTCCGAGAAGGAAATAGCAACCCACTCCAGGATTCTTGCCTGGGAGAGCCCTTGGACAGAGGAGCCTGGCGGGCTACCGTCCATGGGGTCTCAAAGAGCTGGACATGACCGAGTTGACCGAGCAACAGCCTTCTTGAAACAGCCACTCTTCCTTTTGGGTTTTGCCACCTCAGAGACAGGGCTCCCCCCCATTTTCCTGAATATGAAATGCTGCTAAAATATGAGTGTTCAAGATCTGCAAAAAGGCTTGCAGGAGGATTTTTCCTAAGCCACTCGTGTTGATGACGGAATTATATTTGGATGGGAAGCTGCGTATTGAGTCATTTCATCAAATTACAGTCCCATAACACCTGTCAAAAGAATAAATATGACAGTAATAGTCATGCTTCCTTTCAGACCCATCTATAATTATAATTGAGGAAAAGAATACAGAATTTAAACTCATAGCGACTGCCAGTATCTTTCTTTGAAAATGAAATAATGCTGTTTTATTAAATCGGCTCTCCCTGCTCTCTAATGTTTAGAGCTAAAGTGCTTCTCTGAATTGATTTAAATACAAGTTTTATATCCTGAAAGAAATAAAGATGAGTCTTTCTCTTAAGACAAACCCGCTGTTCAATGCTGCTGCTGATCCTCTCTCAGCTGATGCCGAAAAGGGAGTCAGGTTGTTAGTGGGTAATATCGCTTCTGTTCACATCTCCCTTCTCTAGGGCTTTTTAAACCTGTTTGTAACGAAAAGGCTGATTTCCTTACACATACAGACTCCATGTGTAGCTGATTTAACAAGACAACTTTTTATTTTAACTTTTTCTTTCTCCCTCTTTCTTTAGTTTATTTTTGAAGGGAAACATTCCTCCCTAATGGCACCTGGGAATCTCTTTTTCTTCTTTTAGGATGAGAAAAGTAGGAGATATTTCTTAACGGAAGTGTTGTTTTAAAGTTTTTTCTTTTTTCCTAATTACCTTTAGTCTCCTTCCTTCCTCCCTCCCTTCCTTTTTTCCCTCCCTCCCTCCTTACCTCCTCCTTTCTTTTGTATTCCTCTTCGCCTAATATACTAGCCTCCCTCCAAATCAGGTGGGGGTTGCTCCCCTGAAATATTCAGATAATGACCTCAATCCTTCAACTTATTTTCAATATGTAGACTTGAACCAAATATATCTGAAAGATACAATTGTACCCTCATAAATCAGCCCTTTATTTACATACACAGAGTCAAGGGCACATCAGTGTGGATCCAATTGATATATCATGAAGCTTTTAAAGCTCTTATTAGGAGCAATCTGCAGTTTCATTCTTAAGGTTGCCCAATATTTTGATGACACATTACAGTCTGTTCTTTGGCCCTATCTCCCTTTTGTTCCTAGATCGCTGTGTTCCTGCATCACAAACATTGTTCTAATACCTAGATCTTATAAAATATTCAAGATGCAAGCTGTTCACTTTACCTCAGAAAGACTCCACCTTCAGAATCATTGGTGCCTCTTCTGTCTTCACGAACAATTTTAACGTTTCACAAAAATTTCGTTATAAGCATCCAGGAAAAAAAAATCCAAAGTAAAGTAGGCTTGGATAATAATGTCCAGTGTTTTCCAAATTGTGATGGAAACCTAGATTTTGAACTAATTGGATTATAATACTTTTAACATGACAGCAACCTTTAGGTTCTTACAACTTCAGTAGTAAAACCTAAGAATTCTTACAATCTAAACAGTTACTAAAATGACACCAGGCACACAGTCTAATGAAAATCCAACCATTCTTCCCATGTCATCTTCCTTTACACTGACATTTTAGCAGATGAACGCCCTCATGTCCGACGGTATGTGAGTGATATTTAGAGACAAACAGAATTGAAAGTCTTTTTACTTAAGAACTTTGTCACCTAAGAATTGGTGATCCAGGGGACATGTTCTCCCAGGGGCATTTATCGACTTTCCTAAGAAATACATCATTCTATTCTCTTGACTTCTGACAATATGTCATTTAACCTGACAACTGCAGGTTTGTAATCATATTTGTGGGAGAAGTTACATGTCCTGAAGCTTTTTCTAGTTTAAACCTGTTTTTGGATTTCAAAGAGACATGATACATTTGCATCCTCTGATTAAATCAGGTTATTGTCTCAAAAGCTGACCATGTAAATAATTCAGATCCATTCATCACTGTACAATAGATTTAATAAGCATAATAAACACTGTGAAGAAAACACTCAGGACCCTCGGTCTGCCCTTGTTCTCATTCCCCATTATCTCAGATTTCCCTGTGAACAGAAAGAGTAGTCCTACGCGGTTCTCTTCTATTCAAAATATGCAAAGTTGCTGTTGACCAGTTTGCCATTTGCATGTCTCAAATCCCACCAGAACACAGGGTGAGGGCCTGGGGTGACTGGTGAATGTGCCAAAAGAGGACACCAGGGTGAAAATGGAAACCCCTATGAGCAGATCTTCTCCACCCTGGGGTGTTGCAAAACAACCCTCACTGACTACTAAAGATTTAGTTAAAGACAACGAACATATTGGGTATACAAGGTTATGTGAAATCTCGGAAGACTCGTGTCTTTTTTCTTTAACTGCTGGGTTGCACAAGGGGATGAGCAAGGATTTAAAAACACACAAAAAGAGTAAAAGAGGAGGAAGGGTACAACTGTGACTGTTCAAACCAGGAGGGTAACTCACCGCCTGGGTGTTAGCCTTTCTGGGCCTCTGTCTTGCGTTTCTTTCTGCAGCTCTGTGAATCTAAACTTGCTGACCAGTATAAACTGCTCTATATTCTCAGTGTGTTCTGTAGTCGTATATCTACAGTGGGCACACGTGAGACCACACTGATGGTCAGATGCGTGTCGTCTCTGAATACGGAGTCTTTTTCTATTTGAAAATCTGCCTAACGTCTCATGATTTCAAATTATAAATAACATGCACACAGGCATGCAATTTTTTGTATTAATCAGTTTTGGAATGGAATTTTTTCCATAAAAAGTGTAAATGCCTGCCGGGTGTGTATATGGAGATATTCACAAAGGATCATGTTGATGGCATTTTATTCACCATCCGCTTTAAAATCACCTTGTTCACAAAGTGTAATCCTGTTTCTACTGACTACATCTGCAGAGCATTAAGCTGGCCACAAAGAAGAATTGAATGCCATGGTTAATAGAAGTGGAGACTGTATGAAATGATCCTCTTTATTTAAAAGTATAATTTGGAGGAAGATAAGAGACAAAGTGTAGAGAGGAAGGTGGGAGAGAGAAGAGGGGGATTAAACAAAAAGGAAGGAAGTGGAGAATGAGGAAAAATTAAAGGAAGTTATCTTTTCCTCCCCCAAAGCCTGATAAAGTGAAGTAGCCCTGAACAAAAGGGCATCATCAATTAAGGGAAACCATTATTCATTCTGGTCCAGAAGTAAGGCATTCTGATCAATCAACTAGGGTTAGTGTTAGCTGGGCTTCCTTGGGGACTCAGACAGTGAAAAATCTGCCTACAAGGCAGGAGACCTGGGTTCGATCCCTGGGTTAGGAAGATCCCCTGGAGAAGGGAATGGCAACCCACTCCAGCATTCTTGCCTGGAGAATTCCATGGACAGAGGGGCCTGACAGGCTACAGTCCATGGAGTCACAGAGTCAGATACTAACTCAGCAACTGACACACACAGACTACAGTTAGTTGCCTTCCACTTCAGCAAATATTTGTTGAGACTCCTCCATGCAAAGCCCAGGGTCTTAGCAGAAGCCTCTGAGCTCCATCTCTTCCAGTCTGTTCTCCCGTCCTTCTCCACTTTTTGTTAGAAGCACATCTGATCTTGACACTGTCCTCTTTAGCTCCTGTAACGGCTTCTCAACGTTCTCCGAACAGATATGCTGGATGCCTTACCACATCCAGCAAGACCCTGCAGGATCTTCCTTCTTAGGCTTTACCTAGTGTCCCTAGTTCCCTGCTGGGCCCATCGTGGCCATTCAGACCTTCAAAAGCCCCATGTTCCTTCCATCCTGTGCCTCCGATGCCCCCACTCCCACTAGACACTGGGGCAGATACCCCTCTCCTCCCAAATAGTAGCCTGGATTGTCTCTAAAGTATGCATCACAGTTTATAATTATATACCCCTTAGTTCGTCTTCCCCCAGAAGAAGACGACTTTGCGACTTTGAAACAAGGATTCAGGAGCAAGTACTCTCTTTAGGAGATGAGCCTAGAAAATATCCATTATGGGCAGTGAGACAGGGAAGGCAACCCATAAAGAGAATCTTGCTCAGCAAGTTACCACCAAGGGCACTAAGTTTCATCCTGCTGAGGAACCAAAATAGAACACACACATCAGTTATCCCACTGGACGGTTGTGGGAGCCAGGGTATTTATACATCGGTTCCTGTTAGTTACTATTTGCCTGACGCTCTCAGCAGCACGGATCCCCTGGTACTACTTCTGGCTTGCAATGCTCTCAGGCAGAGATGCAGATGCTGGCAGCTGCAAGTCAGGCAGATATATGTGATGGAAGGCTCAAGGAATTATGGGTGAGGCATTGACAGTTCTGCTGGTTACATACATACGTACCAAAGAATTGATGCTTTCTAACTGTGGTGCTGGAGAAGACTCTTGAGAGTCTCTTGGACTGCAAGGAGATCAAACCAGTCAAGCCTAAAGGAAATCAACCCTGAATATTCATTGGAAAGACTGATGCTGAAGCTGAAGCTTCAATACTTTGACCACCTGGTATGAAGAGACAACTCACTGGGAAAGACCTTGAAGCTGGGAAAGATTGAAGGCAAAAGGAGAAGGGCAGCAGAGGATGAGATGGTTAGATAGTATCATCAACTCAGAGGACATGAATTTAAGCAAACTCCAGGAGACAGTGGAGAGTACAGAGGAGATGGGCATGCTGCAGTCCATGGGGTCACAAAGAGTCAGACGTGACTTAGCGACTGAATAGCAACAACCATAGATATGTATGTTGTCTTCCCCACTAGAGCCCCATGAGAGCAGGACAGAGTAGCAGTGTCTCAGTGTCCCAGTGTCTGTGCCCCACTTCCTGTGTTCCATCATTAAAATCACTCCCCCTTACCAACACCCGCAACTCCCTGGTTCCTCTTGCCCTCTGTCACGCTCCCTCTGGATGACCCTCCCATCCTCTTTCTCCAATCTGCACCCAAGCAGATTACAGTTGGGAAAAATGACACAAGAGAGCTGATGTTTCGCTTTAAATTTTTGATGCAAACTCAGTCATACTGGAAGATACCTGAAAGAAAATGACTGTTTCTGGGAACACCCACAGCCCGCCTCCACCCTCTCTCTCCGATGATGACCTCATTGAAAACTTAGGCACCCTCAGTCAAGAATTTCCTCCTCTCCTCACCTCTTCTGCTTTTTTCCTATTAAACAGGGGGAAGTTTCCTTTTGCCTTTGACAAACCAACCCCTCCTCCGGCTGGGTCTCTGCACTCTGTCCCCTCTGCCTTCTCCCTCTTTTCCCAACCTGTTCACTCTGAGTGATGTACCAAAGTAGCCCAGGGTACTCACTACTCAAAATGGGATTCACAGACCAGAAGCACTGGCCTCACTTGGGAGCTTGTTAGAAATGTAGACTCTCCCACCCATACCTACAGAATCAGAGTCTGCATTTTAACAAGATCCCCAGGCACACTAAAGCGTGAGAAGCTCTGGGCTATACTGCTCCACCCTCCACTACAGCCAAACTTTCATCCATTCATTCAACAAATGCTCACAGAATACCTACAGGAACCAAGCAATCTTCTAGGTTCTGGAGATATACAAAAATAAAACGTGATATGATTATTGTGCATATATGGTGTCCTGGTGGCAGAGAACAGCAAAGAAAGAAAGAAGACACTATCAGGTCATAGATAAGTGCTTTGGTGAGAAATATAGCCTTGTGACAGTCACCAGACGGTAAAGAATCCACCTGCAATGTGGGAGACCTGGGTTCGATACCTTGGAGAAGGAAATGGCAACCCACTCCAGTATTCTTGCCTGGAGAATCCCATGGACAGAGGAGCCTGGTGGGCTACAGTCCATGGGGTTGCAAAGAGTTGGACACGACTGAGTGACTAAGCACAGACAGTCATCAAATGGCTACTTCAGATCACTCCAAAGAGGCGACATTTAAACTGAGATCTAAGTGACGAAGCCATCATTAGTTGTCTACACAGGCTATCTCACTTCTTCACTCATTCCCCCGTCCACCCGTTCAGGGATACAGGTGGCTTCCATCGTCATGCCACCAAAATTGCTCTTAACAAGGTTTTCAATGGCTTCCGCGTTATGATAAGCTTCCTTCCACTCTGTCTTTAGCTTCCTTCCTCTGCTCCCAGCAGGCTTTGGGTCAGTCGACCATACCCTCCTTCTTGACACATTGCTAGTTACCTAATAAACCTTTTGGAGAAGGCAATGGCAACCCACTCCAGTACTCTTGCCTGGAAAATCCCATGGGCGGAGGAGACTGGTAGGCTGCAGTCCATGGGGTCGCAAAGAGTCAGACACGACTGAAGTGACTTAGCAGCAGCAGCAGCAATAAACCTTTTCTTCACCGTATATTGTTCAACATTCATTTTTGTTAGAAAAAAATTTAAAGACATTTCTGAGTAAGAGAGGGCAGAGAAGATAAAACAGGAAATAAACACAATACATCCTATTCAAGCATAAACATGTAATTGCAAATCAGAAAAAAATACATTTTATGGTTTTAGAAAATTCTATGTCATGTCGGTTGTAATTAGAAGTGAGAGACAACTACTTTGATCCAGATCACAAAAGAAAAGCCTGGTTCAGCATTCCTTCTGTACCTGCCTCTGTGAGCCCTACATTAATTCTCAGGGAATCTGGGCAGGAAGGAAAGCTGGAGGGGGCTAGGAGGCTTCCCGCAGTCTAAATTCCCACCCCCGTCCTGGAGGGCAGGTTGGTGCAGTCAGGGGCAGGGGGATTGGGTAGAAGGAAAACTATTTTCTGAAAGTTACAGAATCATGGGGTTTCTCAGGTGGCTCAGAGGTAAAGAATCTACCTGCCAATACAAGAGATGCAGGAGATGCAGTTTCCATCTCTGAGTCAGGAAGATCCCCTGGAGGAGGAGATGGCAACCCACTCCAGCATTCTTGGCCAGGAGAAGCCCATGGACAGAGGAACCTGGCAGGCTGCAGTCCATGGGGTCACTAAGAGTCAGACAGGACTGAGCACACACGCACGCACAGAACCTTACCCAGGAGATAGATGGAAGTTATTAGCCTGCTCATGTACAGAAAGACTTAATTCAATACAGGGAAATTGGTTTAGGAATGTCAGTGTATAGTGTAACAGAATGTGGGTTCATAAAAGTAGAGGATGGTCTGCGTATTACATTTACCACACAGGGATTGTCAAAACTCTTGACCTAGGTATTTCTTTTTTAACTACCAAGTACCATTAAGCCTATTGGGAGCACTGCCCTCACGCTACATGCTGAAGCTTGGTCCCGGCCAACAGCGTGATAGAACCACAGCCACCAGTGCACACATGTGCCATCACCATCACTTGAGGCCCTGACTCTGTGGTTCTCTGCCGCCCTGGATCCAAACTCATCAGCACTTGGTTCTCTGTGATTATGGGAATATGTTCCAAAGTAAAGAAAAACGCAGAGCTTAGGAGATGGTTACGGCTTCATACCCCTGCCTACCCCAGTGCACTTCCCAGGTGTTGCTAGTGGTAAAAAAAACAAAACACCTGCCAGTGCAGGAGACATAAGAGATGCAGGTTCGATGCCTGGGTTGGGACGATCCCCTGGAGAAGGAAATGGCAACCCACTTCAGTATTTTTGCCTGGAGAATCCCATGGACAGAGGAGCCTGGCAGGCTACAGTCCATAGAGTTGCAAAGAGTCAGACGCGACTGTAGTGACCTAGCATGCACACAAAACTTCATGCCTCTGCCTACCCCAATAGCAGAGGAGAGTAGTATTGATAAAATCATAAGAGGAATATATTGTAACGCATGAAAATTCACATTTCAATGTCCATAAGTAAAGTTTTATTGAAACATTGTGACGCCCATTCATGTACATGTTGCCTCTGACTGATTTCATGTTCCAATGGCAGAGCTGAGCAGTTGTGACAGAGATCACATATCCTGCAAAGCCGAAAATATACTCTCTGGCCCTCTACCAAAAAAAATAAGCCAATCTGTGATCTGCAAAAATCGGTGCAGGGACTTCCCTGGTTGTCCAAGGGCTAAGAATCCACCTTGTGATGCAGGGGACACAGGTTCCATCCCAGGTTAGGGAACTAAGATCCCACATGCCTCTGGGCAAGTAAGCCAGGGCACTGCACCTACGGAGCCACGACACAATGAAAATCCCGTGTGCGATGCCTAAGACCCGATGCAGCCATATAAATAAAGATATATTTTAAAAAATCAATGCAGATGTTTTGGCTTTGGATGCTAGATTCTGCACCAGGGAGCCCCGACCTACCTTTGCAACATTCCCTCCAGTGCTTCCCTTCGCATCCCTCCTGTAAAGGCCATGGTAAACATCTTGTTCCTCATTTAAATTTCATGCTGTCCCACCACTGTATTTTCTTCCTGCTGTTCCCCTCATCTGGAAACCACACCCTATACTCTCAGTCTGCTTTTAGCCGGTTTGCCCCGACCTTCAAGCAGGCCTTCCTAAATCCCTCAACTATAATTTATTCCTCCACCCTCTTTTTTGGCCATAATTCTTTCTTCGCTGTCTCATGACCACCAGTTCTCTACTTTGCATTATAATTATTTATGCACATGTTTTATTCCCCCTCTAGACTATAAACTCTTGAAGAATGCATTGGCTCATTACAAAATTAGCATTCTGAGAGTCCTGATTTGCATCACACATGAGATCTCTTGTCTTCAGTGAAAAGCAGTATACTTATGACACGTATAATTGGCACTTATCACACAAATCAATGATAATGGGGAACAAGGGCAAGATGGTTAATTAAAACCCACAGCAAATTCCTCCAAAATTCATGTTTGCCTTCCCTACCATTTTTCCAATATACTATGCACTGGTTTGTATTAAACCCCCTTTCTGCACATTGTGTAGATATGTAACTGTATTGGTCACCAGCAAGTGAGTGGGAGCAGAAAGATCAGAAGTGGATCATTCCCCAGGTGAGATCATCAAGCCTCCAGGAATGGAAAGCTTAGTGGGCATTCTTTCCAGGGAGGATTATGAGCCTCTGAACTTTCCACCCCCAGGGCTGCATTAAGATTTGAATTTGTTTGTATGCCATTGGGAATTTAGACATGGAACAATAATCTTTCGGTATGGCCCTGATACTCAAAAGAAGAGGTGAATTGAAAGTTTAAAAAAAAATCAAACAATAAGTTGTCTGCACATATGTTTGATAAGGAAGGCCAAAATTTCTATTGCAAACATTAATTCAACAAGACATGATAAGGAAATAAAATAAAGATGAAGAGTAACCCTGCTTGCCAAAACGCCATATGCGCTTGGGATGATTCCCTGCACCCATGACTAGTGTACACAAATATTGTGTTAAACCTCTCCTCCTAATAGCCTCATTTCTCACATGCTCTTCAGAGGGAAAAATGTGATGCTAATTTAAGATGACTTATCCTGCTAAGCACATAAATAAAAAATAGTTCAGAATCCAGAACATGACAGAACTCCCCTTTCACGTCTAATTAAGTACTTTTAATTGGCAATTCAATTGGCAGACTGTAGATTTCAGGCTGAAGAGAGGAAGGCAGAACAGACAGACCCCTAGTAATATCCAAAAGAGGAGACGGCAGGGTGTGGACAATTGTTTTATCTTATAATATGCAGCAATGGGATGTTAGGCGGCTGGCTATCTGTACATCTGGGAAGGAATTAAGCAGTGAACAGGGCAAACGCTAGAGGGTCTGATCATGATTATAAAATGTCATTTAGGAAGATATTTACATTGTTAATTAAGCAATGAAGCTGATAACTGCTCCGCTGTAAATTGTGCTAATTACCCCCGTGCCTTGGAAGGTTTTCTAATCAGCCCGATCAATAGGTTCCTGGTTTATGGTAATAATGCCGTGTCATCTTCCTTCTAAAGTGCTTCGCTTACAGCAGTCTGAACCCAGCTCCCGCCCACTGACTGTCCCATGCTACAGGCAGTCAGCATTCATCTGTCTGCCCACATCACAGTGGTGAGGCTGATGCCTGCTCACCCCGAGGCCCACAGCGAGGAAACAAGAATCCCACCATGCACTGCGTCTCCATCAGTTGTTCAGGAGAGAGGCCTGAGCCTTTGTGCTCGGTGAGACATTTATGTGACCGCTGCCCTGTATCTTTCTGATCACTGGGAAGATCACGTAGTCCTGAGGGATAAGGGCTACGGAGGAAGACCTTGATTCAAGTCTCTGCTCTGCCATTAACTTTGATGAGATGGCTCTGAAACAGGACACACCAATTGTTCTTCCATGAGGCTATGAGTGTAGACCAAGTGAGAGGGTCAATTCAGTTCAACTACTGGGTGGACGTTTAGGTTTTTATGGTTGTTTAATCACTGAATTAAGTGATTGTTAGTATGAACAGACTGGTCTTTTGAGCCAGAAGAACCCGAATGGCTTCCAACACACCATCAGCCTCTCTGGGACCCAGCATGACAATCAGAGATCTGAAATATGTGATAAACCTCTGAAACAGTCTAATGCCATGTGCTCTCCTGGGTTCACCTGACTTCTGGTCATACACAGGCGTGACAGAGTGTACAGAAAGGAGACCTGGAAATAATTCCTTTACTGCATTGCAGTCTAGAGTTTCTATCTCTTTCCTCCATTAGTTTTCCAACAAGAAATCATCAGTTGGTAACCAAGTGGCTGGTTTGAAGATGAATTTTGTTTCTCTCTCCTTCCTTGGTAGGTATCCTAATGAACAGTCCAAATCCCACTTGGAGGGTAAACAGGGTAAAAACTAGCAAAGGGCTTGGGTAACTCATAGGTTGATCATCTGTCTCCAAAGTATCAAGAGCCTACACACACGAACTTTAAGCGGCAGCTGGGAGAGAGCCAGGAGGCGGAAAGTCAAGGTGAGGGAGATGGAGAGGCACAATCAGGGCTGGAAACAGCTGGGATGCATTTCTTCTATTCAGAAATAGAACTCCTTCTGTGCGCCCCTGCCTAGGGCTCCTGAGCTTTCATCACCACCTCCATGGCCCCCATAGGCAGAGCCTCTGAGTTCAAGGCCAGCTCCCGCGCTGGGCTTTGGGATGGGGCCAATTTGTCAAGTTGTTTCAGTGCTTTGATGTGTAAACTAATCATCCGTCATTGTGCTCTAATTAAACCTAAGTGGTGCAATGGATTTGCTGTCATAGAGGCCAGGGCCCTTCCTGGATTGGGGGAGGGAGGGATAGCGTCTGTCTGCCAAAAGCAGTCCTGTCCCCAGGAGAGCAGAGAGCGAGGAAATGCCAGACAGGAATCTGAAAGGAGCTGGAAATCCTGTTTGGGGTTTCCAGGAGGCTGGAGGGAAATGTGACAAACCAGAAATGAGGGCAGGCCTATGAGTCTGATTTCCTGGGTGATGTCGCCCTCAGCATGAGTGTCTAGACATAACAAGCTCGGGTCAAGTGGGTAATCCTTATGTGACCTTACTGTTTGCCATGGTAACAGACTCTTGGGGGCCAGCTGGCCCTGACATTGCCAAAATGTTATCCAGTTTCATAAAGCTGGGGTTTCCCTCGTGGCTCAGATGGTAAAGAATCTGCCTGCAATGCAGGAGACCCAGGTTCCATCCCTGGGTTGGGAAGATTGCCTAGAGAAGGGAATGGCTACCCACTCCAGTATCCTTGCCTGGAGAAGTCCATGAGCAGAGAAGCCTGGCAAAAAGCCAAAGCCACTGATTAAAACGTGCAGAGAGGGCGGTATCAGGACTCTTTAGAAAATGGAAATCCTCAGGATTATTTATTTACCCTGGACTACTTTGGCCACCTCACGCAAAGAGTTGACTCACTGGAAAAGACTCTGATGCTGGGAGGGATTGGGGGCAGGAGGAGATGGGGATGACAGAATGAAATGGCTGGATGGCATCACTGACTCAATGGACGTGAGTTTGAGTGAACTCTGGGAGTTGGTGATGGATAGGGAAGCCTGGCGTGCTGTGATTCATGGGGTCGCAAAGAGTCGGACACGACTGAGCAACTGAACTGAACTGAACTGAACTGAGCAACTAAGCACGCACACACAACTCCTTGGTATTTGCATTCTAACTTAAAAGAAGTGTTTCTAGAACTGCGGAGTGGAGACAGGGTCCTTCTTCTGAAGCAGAACTAGAGGAAAGAGGGAGAAGATGGTGGTGGTACAGTTGACCTCGTGATGTGTCTGGGAGTAAAGTCACTGGTCCTCAGTTTGACTCTTGTGGCTCAAGAGCATCACCAGAGGGCAGGGAAGATGATGTTGATGTCCCTCAGTGCTTCCATATTTTGTAATAACTCAACACAGACAATACTGATTTATTTGTACTGTTGACCTAATGTGATTGATAAATCCAGCTCCATAGAGACAGGTAACGGCGGAATAACAAAGCTCTTCTCTTTTTCACCCATGTATCCATTCGGCAACTATTGATTCAGTAACTAAGTACCAGGCATGCGATAAGATCAAGGCTGTGCAAGATACAGATGAAAGACTTCATGCTCTCAGAGGACACATGAGATGACTATGCATGATTGGTGAGTAATTCAATTGAAAATGCACCTTAGAAATAAAAAAATAGGTCAAGGATATCATATGGAACTGTCTGGATATTTACAATACGCCAGTATAAGAATGGAGTGTGAACAACAAGGTCCTACTCTATAGCACAGGGACCTATATTCAACATCCTGTAATAAACCATGATGAAAAAGAATCTGTATATATATATAACAGAATCACTTGGGTGTACACCAGAAACTAACATGACATTGTAAATCAATAATATTTCAATAAAATAAATTTTTCTAGAAAAGAAAGAGAGGCAGACAGACACTGCTACTTCTTCCTGCCCTCCCCACACTCCCATATCTATTCTTTCCTTCTCTGGTAATGGAAATTATAGCCTTAGATGGTTGCCCAGATGAAAACTACTTTTCCAGTCTCCTTTGTAGCCATCTCTAGTCACATGACCAGGTCCTGAAAATGGGATGTGAAGAGATGGGAGAGGTGCACCTTTAAAAAGGAAGCAGCAGGACTTCCCGGTGGTCCAGTGGCTAAGACTCCACATTCCCAATGCAGGGGGTCTGAGTTCCTTCCTGGTCAGGGAACTATATCCCACGTGGTGGTGGTGGTTTAGTCACTAAGTTGTGTCTGATTCTTACTGTAGAGTAGCCCGCCAGGCTCTTCTGTCCACGGGATTTCTCAGGCAAGAATACTGGAGTGGGTTGCCATTGCCTTCTCCAGATGGGGTGGTGAGCCACCTCCAGTCGTGCAAATAAATGAAGGCGACATCTGAGGGATGACAGAGCTACTGGCCAGCAGGATCCTGGGTACCCCACCCCGCAAAGGCACCATATCAGTATGGCCTGCTGCTACTCTGACTCTTACATGGAAGCAGTACATTATCTTGTTTAAATCACTGATATATCCCAACTAACGTGGAGTGGAACAAACCAACTAACATAACAGTACAGAGGGAAGGAAAATCATCATGAAAAAATATTCAATTCTTAAAAAAAATTTTTTTTTTTATCAAGAGCTTATTATGTACTGCTGCTGCTAAGTCACTTCAGTCATGTCCGACTCTGTGTGATCCCAAAGACGGCAGCCCACCCGGCTCTGCTGTCCCTGGGATTCTCCAGGCAAGAACACTAGAGTAGATTGCCATCTCCTTCCCCAATGCATGAAAGTGAAAAGCGAAAGTGAAGTCGCTCAGTCATGTCCGACTCTTCGTGACCCCATGGACTGCAGCCTACCAGGCTCCTCCGCCCATGGGATTCTCCAGGCAAGAGTACTAGGCATTGTTTTGTCTCTGGGGGTTCGAAAATATATGAAATCCTTGACCTCAAGAAGGGAACACAAAACACAATCATTTTTAATTTTTAAAAAAATTTTATTGGAGTATAGTTGATTTTATAATTTGTGTTAGTTTCAGGTGTACAAAAAGTGATTCAGCTATATGGGTAAATATACTCACTCCTTTTTAGATTCTTTTCCCATATACACCATTACAGAGTATTGAGTAGAGCTCCCTGTGCTGTACAGTAGGGTCCTTATTCATTACCTATTTTATATATAGTTGAATGCAGAATCATTTAATAAGGAAGTAGTGGTGATAGAAATAATCACAGGGTGTCATGAATGAATAGGAAATGGACACCTGTTTCAGCCTAAAGGCATCAAGCATTTAACCTGGGCCAGGGGAAACCCGGATGGATGTTGGTAGGGAAGATGGGAGTGGAAGAAAGCCTGTGAGCAGAGGCTGCCAGCATGCCCGGCTTGCGTTTAGTCTCATGACCTGGAATTGCTACCTGGGAGGGTCCCCTGTCTTTCCAGGTCCTTGCCATTCTTGAAAGCATGGTGTAAAGTGCTGCCTTCTCTAGAACACTCTTTTGAGCCTCCCTCATCCTGACTCTGAAAGAACACCTCCAAAGGCACTGGTGTTGGGCTGCACCTCACAGGCCTGCAAGCCCTGTGCTTGCCCAGCCTCAAGACTAAAGCCTGGAGTCAGTAACAGAGACATCGATAGTTTAATGGAGGGAGGATCTTACATGACTGAAGCAAGCTCCTGGAGCAACACCCCAACATGTGCAGCAGACAGCAGGCAGAACGTGGCAGTAGTCTTTGCTGCCAGAGGGAAAAGGAGGTGACCAGTTATAGGGTTAATTAATATCAGATTGGCTCATCAGTTGCGAGAGAAACCAGCCTCTCATTGCCCCTTTGATAAACTATCATAGTGGAGATGGCTCTGATCTAAAGATTAGATCACTAGCTGGGGCTGGGGAAGTACATAGCATTTTACTGGTTAGGCTCTATGATTAAGAGGGAAAGTCAGTCAGGGTGTAGGTGAGCCAGGCACTGGTCGAGCAGGGAGAGCAAGAGAATAGCCATCTTGGGTGGCCTAATCATACAACTGGGATTTAACTAGCAACTAGAAAACTAAACTAGTTTCCCCTGGAAACTGGGGAGCCCAGAGCAGTGTAAAAAGAACTTGCACTTTGGACCAAGGCTGACAGAGGTTCAGCCCTTCCATTCGCTGACTGTGTGGGACCTTGAACAAGGTACTTGTCCCTCTGAGCCCAGTTTCCTCATTTGTGCAAAGGGGAATAACAGATGTTGTTCTGCCCCTCAGTCGTGTCTGTCTCTTTAAGATCCCATGAACTGCAGAACACCAGGCTTCCCTGTCCTTCACTATGTCCCAGAGTTTGCTCAAACTCATGTCCAATGAGTCAGTGATGCCATCCAACCATCTCATCCTCTGTCGCCCCCTCATGCCCCAGATCTTTCCTAGCATCAGGGTCTTTTCCAACTTTCCTCATCTGTGAAAAGAGAAATAACAGTACCTACCTGGAAAAATTGTTGAAGCGACTGAAGTGGATGATGTGTGTAAAAGTACCTATCAGAGTGCCTGACACAAAGATAACTTCTTTTCCTTTTTAAAGAAATACTTGTCCAAAAAGAATCCTTAACTCTGCACATGTTATATCACTGATTAGAAACTGCAATGCACAAGCAGTCTGCTCATTCAAATTGATTGCATGTGGAGCAGTTTGGAAGATCCTTGTAGATAGAGCCTAAATTAAACTGATTTGTGTTCTGGTCATAGCCAGTATTAAGCAAGGGAAGCGTGTATTGAAGGTGTGAGGGGCAGATAGGAGGAGTTTGCTGGTCATTTCTGGACCTCATTTACAAAGCTGGCTATTTATTAAGCTTTTAAGACTTGCCAGATTGGACCTACAAAGCAAAGATTGTTGTCAGCAACCCAAGCTGGGAAAACAGATCATTCATATCCTGGATGCCTCTTAGTAACATTTTTCTGGGAAAGCAGATAAGGCATGGTATTTGCAGTTGCTGGCCTTGAGTTTTTGATCCTCCCAAACACAGTACCCTTCCCCCCGCCAAAAAAATAAAAAGAAGCCTGTTCTTGCCCTGGTCTTCCCTATATCAATAAATGGCACCACCATCACTCAGTTACCAAAGCCAGAAACCCAACCTTGGGTTCCCCTGATTCCCTTTCCCTCCGTCCACATCTGTCCTTCAGTATCACTTCTGTCCCTTTCTATCCTTCAGTAGCAGTTCTCCCCCAACCTACCTTTTGAATCCATCTTCCTCTGTCTCTCTCATCACCAGCCTAGTCCAAGCCACCATTGTCTGTTACATAGAGACTGGCCATTCAGAGAATGGTTTGGAGACCAGCAGCATTGACAGCAGGCTTTCCAGGTGGTGCAGTGATAAAGAATCCACCTGTCATTGCAGGAGATACAAGAGACATGGGTTCAATTCCTGAGTCAGGAAGATCCCCTGGAGAAGGAAACGGCAACCCACTTCAGTATTCTTGTCTAGAAAATCCCATGGACAGAGGAGCCTGGTGGGCTGCAGTCCACGGGGTTGAAAAGAGTCAGACATGACTGAGCACACAAATACACACAGCAGTGGCATGACCTAGGAGCTTGTTAGAGATGCAGAGTCTCACACCCCACCTAGACCCAGGGAATCATAATCTGCATTTTAATAAAATCCCCAACCAGGGATTGAACCCAAGCCTCCTGAATTGGAAGCTCAGAATCAACCTCTGGACCACCAGGTAAGTCCCACATTTGTACTTTAAAGATCAAGAACCCCAGAAAATAATACAAGAGCCTCCTAATATGGTCTCCCTCTCCTATCCTACCTAATTCTAACCCATTGGTCTGGGGCCAATTTGTAAATTCCCACACCACTAAGGTGGCAAAGAGTCGGACACAACTGATCGACTGAACAACAAGAGCAACACTCAGGGGCTTCCCTGATGGCTCAGCTGGTAAAGAATCCACCTGCAGTGCAGGAGACACCGGTTCCATCCCTGAGTTAGGAAGGTCCCCTGGAGACAGAAATGGCAGCCCACACCAGTATTCTTGTCTGAAGAATCCATGGACAGAGGAGCTTGGCAGGCTGCAATCCAAAGGGTCGCCAAGAGTAAGACACGACTGAGAGACTAAGCACATACCACTCGGATAGTGTAATTTTTTTTTTTAATCTACCCTGCCACATGGCACAGGATTGCAGTTCTAATTTCTTACAGATTCTTTTTTCCACAAGACAAAGACATGAATTTTTGCTCCTTCCCTGAGCTAATGAGGGACAGTATCTTGAGCCATTTCACTGGAGGCTTTTTGTTGTTGTTATTTAGTCACTAAGTTGTGTCCTACTCTTTTGTGACCCCATTGACTGGGGCCCACCAAGTTCCTCTGTCCATGGGATTTCCCAGGCAAGAACACTGGAGCAGGTTGCCATTTCCTTTTCCAGGGGATCTTCCCCACCCAGAGATCAAACCTGTATCTCCTGCATTGCAGGCGGATTCTTTGACTGCTAAGCTACCAGGAAACCTCTTTCAGAGGCCTGCATTTATGAAGGGGTTTCATTCTGAGTTCCCTTTTCAAAAGAGCTCAAGGCTTGTCTCCTGCCCAGCACAAGCATGAAAACTCCAGCCACCATCTGTTAGGGTTTGTATTCTGGAACTTTCTCTTGGCCCCTCTCCCATACCCCCCACCCCCAGCAGCCAGAGTCCACTTGGAATCTTCCTGCTCTGTGTTTAACTTCCCTCTTAGTCTCTGATCCAGGGTTATTTGTCTCTTTCTATCAAACTCAGATATATAGTTCAGTTTAATTTTGTTGTCATTTTTGTCTTAATATATATTTTATTAAAATATAGTTGACTTACAATGTTTCAGCACAGCAAGGTGATTCAGTTATATGTACACACATATATTATTTTTGAAGTTATTTTCTATTATAGATTATTATAGGATATTGATTATAGTTTCTGGGTTTTTTTCTTTTTTTAATGAAAGGCATTTCTAGGTATGGGGAGTAAAGGGGGTCTCTAATGGCCCAACTTATCTTGAACCTATCCAGTCTTTTTTTTTTCCCAGCCACATCACTCGACATGAAGGATCTTAGTTCCCCGACCAGGGATCAAACCCACATCCCCTGCATTGGAAACACGCGTCTTAACCACTGGACCATCAGGGGAAGTCCCCAGAACATCTTTTTTAAAACTGAGATCAGACTCCACCACTCCCCAGTTTAAAGCAGGTCAGTGGTTTCTCCTCTTGTCTAGAACAAAATCCCAAACCCTGAAGAGCACTCTGGTCCTTGCCTCAACTCAACTGTTTAGCTACTTGTGCCCAACCACACAGCTGTTCTGCCTGCAGCTCCTGAGCCAAGGACTTTCCTGCCCTTGCCTTTGCCTCACCTGGAAGTCTCTGCCTCCGTCTTCACCCTGGTTCCTTCTGTCCTTCAGGTTCCAGCTGGGATGTCCCTTCGAGAGAAGGCGCCCCACCACCTCATCCCTACCCACCACACCCAAATGCCCTCCCAACTCACTATGAGGTAGCTGCTCATCACAATCAATAATTATTTGTATGCTTGTTTACTACATCATCCACTCTAAAATGTAAATTCTACAAGGTCTCAGACCAGGTAGGCACCTACCTTGAAGGTGCTCATATCTGAGGAATGAAGCTGTTGAAAAAATTACATTCTGAACTTCCTTTCCAACACGGCAGCTATTAGCCACTAGCCATGTGGGGCTTCTGGGCACTTGAACTGTAGCTGGTACAAACTGAGCTGTGTGCTCAGTGCAAAATACACAATGGATTTCAAGGGCTTAATGTGAAAATGCCTCATTAATACATTTTTAAAATACATTTTTCGGGAGGATATGGGGAAGAGGGAGGTGGGAGGGGGGTTCAAGAAAGGGAACACATGTACACCAGGGGCGGATTCATGTCAATGTATGGCAAAACCAACCAATATATTAATGTAAGGTAATTTGCCTCCAATAAAATAAATTTAAAAAATAAAATAAAAAGAAAAAAAAGAAAAAAAATACATTTTTCTATCCATGACATGCTGAAATGGTCATATTTTGTATTTTAAAATACATTTTAAAAAGTTAATTTCCCCTTAAATACATGGCTACTAGAGAATTTCGAACAACGTGTGTAGCCCATGTTATATTTTTACTGGATATCACTGGTCTAAAAGTGAAATCCATGGAACCAGAAGTGGTGGCCAACTTCACTTAAACTTGTATTTCATTTCCGTCTGCTCAGGAGAAGGAAATAACAACCCACTCCAGTATTCTTGCCTGGAGAATCCCATGGACAGAAGAACCTGGTGGGCTACAGTCCATAGCATCTCAAAGAGTTGGACTGAAGGGACTTGGCACACACGCACGCACTGGTCTTACTGGGTACCTTGGGGAAGCTCAATGATTTGGGAAGATTCATTCGGTGACATCTAAGCTCATTCCTGACTGTGCTGAGGAATGGGGCCCCCTCACAGGGGAAAAACAAACAGCCCCATCAGGCTTTGTTCTTAATGCTGCTCCTGAGTGCTGACGATACCCCTGCTGGGCCCAGCCTCAGGGGAAACAGTGGGGAACTGATTGACAGCCATTAAGAAAATGGAATTGAACGTCTCAGATCAGACATCAGGGCAGAGTCTTTATCAAGCAAGCATCAGACCCTGTCAGCTCTCCAGCTAGGAGGAAGGCTTGCCTGGAGGACCTGAGCTACTTGTGATTATCTGTCAGCTGCCTCTGCAGCTTAATATTTCAGGATTACAATTGTAAAGAGACACTATTATGTCCTGCTTGCCACTCATTAGCTGTGTGGGCAAGTTAGTTAACCTCCATATCCCTTGGTTTTCCCACATGTAAGGTGATGATGATAATGTACATACTTCAGTATTGTTGTAAAGACGAGATGAACAGCAAACGGTGTACTTAGAACTCTGGCCAGCACACAGTAAGTGTTTGATGGAGGTTAGTTTCTATTCTTATTATTGTTATTTATGTTTAACATGAACTTTTACCCCAAGAGCCTTTTCCTAGACCCCAAAATCTTCCCTGATGGCTCAGCGGTAAAGAATCTGCCTGCAATGCAGGAGCCATGAGAGACGTGTGCTCGATCCCTAGATTGGGAAGATCCCCTGGAGGAGGGCATGGCAACCCACTTCAGTATTCTTGTCTGGAAAATCCCATGGACAGAGGGGCCTGACAGACTACAGTCCATGGGGTCACACAGAGTTGGACATGACTGAAGCCACTTAGCACGCATGCAAAGCCTAGAGATGTGATCCTTATTATTTCACAAACCTAAGAGCCATTTCTGGACACTGGTGAAGGACTCATCTTAAAATATTTTTCTTCTTATAAAATTAATTTGTATTGAAGTATAGCTGCTTTACAGTGTTGTGCATCCTGAAATATTTTAAAAATATTTATTTATTTGACTATGCCTGGTCCTACTCAGGATCCTCAATCTTTGTTTCGGTGGCATTCAAATTCTTAGTTGCAACATGTGGGATCCAGTTAGCTGAGCAGGGTTCAAACCCAAGCCCCCTGCATTGGGAAGCACGGAGTCTCAGCCACTGGACCAGCAGGGAAGTCCCTATCCTGAAATATTTTTAATCTAAGATTCTTTTGAGAGTCCCTTAAACAGCAAGGAGAGCCAACCTGTCAATCCTAAAGGAAATCGACCCTGGCTATTCACTGGAAGGACTGATGCTGAAGCTGAAGCTCCAATACTTGGGCCACCTGATACGAAGAGCCACCTCATTGGAAAAGACCCTGATGCTGGGAAAGATTGAGGGCAGGAGGAGAAGGGGGCGACAGAGGATGAGATAGTTGGATGGCATCACCGACTCAATGGACGTGAGTTTGAGCAAGCTCTGGAAGATAGAAAAGGACAAGGAAGCCTGGCGTGCTGCAGTCCACGGGGTCGCAAAGATTGAACACGACCAAGTGACTGAATAACAAGCTATATTTTGGCTGTCAAGCAATGCAGCTATATCTGTTTTTCCTAGGACCTCGATTTTCTTTAGGGAAATAGAGCCTCCCTTATTTTCTGTGGATGGGAATTCCTAGCACCCCTCCCTGTCTAAGCCCAGCTCCTGCTTCTGGGTCCAGGTACAGACTGGGGCAAGTATGACCTAAGCTGCACAGCTGGACAGATGTCCTCTTGAGCACATCATCCACGGAAGGAAGAGCAGATTCCAGGTGAGTCTCTGAGGCCATGGTGGGCTCACCAGGCTGTCCCTGCGGTGAGACTGTTGCCAGGGCTCTCGTGGTCTGGCCTGCATGGCACATTTTCCTGTGAAAAGTCCCCTCAACAATATTCTTCTAATCCTTTCCTTTTTGTGCAACTTGGGGGAAATTGGTTTCTGGTGCTTGCAACCGAAAACCCCAGTGATGAAAATCTTTATCCCTCCTTTTTCTTTCTTCCCTGCTCCCAGCTCCACATGCAACCAGAATATAGAACAGCCCAAATGGATGGAGGAATTGCACTCCTCTAGATTCTTTCTTCAGAGCTGGAGGGTAAGACAACATTCCATTCTTCACTGTGTATGTGGCCATTCAGTCGTGTCCAACTGTTTGCAACCCCATGGACTGTTCTACCCCATCCCGCCCCCCTCACACCCAGGCTCCTCTGTCCATGGAATTTTCCAGGCAAGAATACTGGAGTAGGTTGCCATTTACTCCTCCATCCATTCTTCATTAAATGACCTGAAATCACAAGTCCTCTAACCCTCAATATTATGACCCAATAGACAACATCCTATAGTGGAAAGTAAGCTTCATAGTGTGAGGGACCTGGATTCAAATCCTGCCACTTCCTGGCTATGTGACCTTGTACAATTACTTAATTTCTCTGATCATTAGTTTTCTCATATGTGTACACACACACACATATGCTCACACAATTGTGGGGCTGGTAAGTCTGAAATCTGTAGGGCAGGCTACCAACTCAGGCAGAAGATGATTCTACAGTCTTTTTTTTTTTTTCCCAGTATTTATTTGACTGAATCAGGTCTTAGTTTCAGCTCATGGGTTTAGTTGCTCTGTGGCATGTGGGATATTAGTTCCCCACCAGGGATGGAACCCACGTCCCCTGCATTGGAAGGTAGGTTCTTAACCACTGGACCACCAGGGGAGTCCCAATTCTGCAGTCTTGAGGCAGAATTTCTTCTCCAAGAAAGCTCTGTGCTAAGTCACTTCAGTCACATCCAACTCTTTGGAACCCTATGGATTCCTCTGTCCATGGAATTCTCCAGGCAAGAATACCAGAGTGGGTTGCCAGGCCCTCCTCTAGGGGATCTTCCAGACCCAGGAATTGAACCCATGTCTTTTACGTCTCCTGCATTGCAGGCAGGTTCTTTACCACTAGCGCCACCTGGGAAGCCCAGGAAAGCTCAGATTTTGCAATTTGTGCTATCAATTGATTGGATGAGGCCCACCCACATTATTGTTAGTCATTTACTTTAGTGAAAATCAACTGATTGTAGATGTTAGCTTTATGTACAAAATACTTTCACATCAATGCCTCAATGAATGTCTGAGTAAATAACTAGGTCCTACACGATAACCAAGCCGACATGTAAAACTATCACAGAAATCATAATACTACTCTGTGTCCTTAAGGATTAAACAAGGTAAATGAATATAAAGTTCTTAGCACAGTGCCTGACATTCAGTAGGTATTCTATAGATGGAAGACTCTACTCTTAGAGGCAAAAAAAGATAATATAATTCATGGGATGTCCTGTACACTGGGCTCTATTCTAAATGTTTTACAAATATTAATTCATTTAATTTTAGCTCCCAACTACCATAGGAGTTTGGTGTGTGTCTGTCTGTGCACTTCAATCATGTCCGACTCTTTGCAACACTATGGACTGTAGCCCACCAGGCTCCTCTGTCCACGGGATTCTCCAGGCAAGAATTCTGGAGTGGGTTGCCATGCCCTCCTCTAGGGAATCTTCCTGACCCAGAGATCGAACCTGAGTCTCTTACATCTCCTGCATTGGCAGGCAGGTTCTTAACCACTAGTGCCACCAGGGAAACTCAGGAGTTTGGTAGTATTGTTTAAATGACAAAACAAAGGTCCAGAGAGATTAGGTAAGTTGCCCAAAGTCACACACAGTTAGCATGCAGTAAGACAGGATGCACACAGCTGCCTCTATGAATCAGACTGTCGCTTAGTGGTCTCTTTAGCTTGCATAACTCAATTTCAGTTAAAATTCTGAGATAATGCACAGCCTGCCTTGTCCCTTTAAGTAAAACTCCACCCAATCCCACAGACATGGCCAAATTCAGCTGCCAAAATGTTTTAGAAAAATATTTTCGGGTAAAATATCACACCACCACTACACACCCCTCCACTATCACCCCCTACCCACGATGATAAAAAGTCAACACCTTTCCTTTAAGAAAACTTGGCAGAGGTCCCCCCACCCATAAGGAGTGGCTCCTTCTACCCATTTCTACTAGGAGCATCACACAACAGATGAATTTTCCAAACAAAGAAATGTTGAGTCAGAAATAAAATCACTTGTTAATTGTGGTCTTTCTGGAATGGATGACTATATAATATCCTAATCAAAAAGTTGGAATCACATTAGCATTTAGATAAAGGCTTATTAGAAAGGAGATGAGGATATAACAACGCTCTGAGACGATGGGTGCTTCCCCAAGGCCAGTCATTACCGACCAGGGCAGGCAGCCAGCAAGTCTCAGAATTGTCAGATTTGGGTCAAGTCTAGGAGCAACTCCGGGGATGCTCCTTCATGTCCAAAAGGTTTCTCAGGGAGCCCCCCAGTTCTGCTCCCACTACGACCATTAAAGGCATTCAAGCCAGCTCCTCTACCAATTTGAAGTTAGCTGGAATCCTCTCATAGTAGGTGTTTTTTCACTTTTCAAGAATGTGCTGGAGGTGGGACAAATTGAGAAAGTAGACTGGACATACATACACTATCATGTGTAAAATAACAAGTGAGAAGATGCTGTATAGCACAGGGAGCTCAGTTCGGTGCTCTGTGATGACCTAGAGGGGTGGGGAGGATTGTGGGTGGGAAGGAGGATAGAGAGGGAGGGGATGCATGTTTACATATAGCTGATTCACATTATTGTACAGCAGAAACTAACATTATAAAGCAAATATACTCCAATTAAAAAAAATTTTTTTTAAAGAGTAACAAAGGGACAGATGATTGGCAGGGGGCGGAGGGTGGATGTGTTGGAAATGTAATATTCAGTAAAACAGAATGCCAAAATAAAGATGTTAAGATCAAGGGCCAAGGAGTTCTTAACTGTGACTGCTTTTGGAGGGGCAGAAGACAACCCCATATGTCTCGGTATAGAGTTGTATGTAAGGCAGGGTGAAGTGAAAGTTGCTCAGTCGTGTCCAGCTCTTCACGACCCCATGGACTATACAGTCCATGGAATTCTCCAGGCCAGAATACTGGAGTGGGTAGCCTTTCCCTTCTCCAGGGGATCTTCCCAATCCAGGGATCAAACCCAGGTCTCCTGCGTTGCAGGCAGATTCCTTACTAGCTGAGCCACCAGGGAAGCCCCAAATGCCATGTGGCAGGGATGGGATAGTAAATACAGTGGAAGACATTCCCAGGTGCTACTACCCTTTGGAATGAGAAAGATCTGACATGGACTGAGGGCTATGCTTGGCCACAACCGTGACATACAGACATCTTAATTCTGCAGAGCTTCACATTTTCTGTCTCTTCTCATTCCTCCCTGATGTCAAGATTCTTTTCTCTCCTCTCCAGAAACAAGGCTCTGGGAGCCCGCACTCTAGAGATCGGGGTTGTCTGGTTTGGCGAATGGCTCTTCCACACGTCAGTTCCAGAAGTCTCTCTGCACTTCCATTCCACGTGGTGGAGATTCACAAGGCAGGCCGATGTGATCCTGAATCCCGAGGATTAATTTGGTGGCGCTTGAATGATATTGGCTATGCCCTGGCATTTGGCTGCTCCCTTGTCTTTATCTGTCAATGTCAGTGTCAAATTAGGGAGAGAAATGAAATAGGACAAGCCAAGGGCAGCCTTTCTGGGAGTTATGCCAGGCTGGCAAGATGAGGCAGTGTGTTAGCAGGAGGTCGTGACCGGGTCAGATGACAGAGAAAGAGGCGTGTGTGGGGACGGAGGTGGTGCTTTGAGTCCAGAGGACCGAGCTGAGGTCAGAGGTTGGGGAGGTAAACACGTTCAGCATTCAGAAAGGTAAACCAGGCAGGAGAGGCGTGGTCTGAACTTGAGATCCAGGCCAGTCACAGAGAAAAACAGACTCCAAATACAACTTCTTTTCCTGGGCCTGGGGCTAGAGAAAGAATGAAGTGCATGAAACATAATGGAGCATGGTTCACTGGTTCTCTTCCCTGTCAGCAACTTCAGAGCCACGGGGCCACTGAAAGACAGGCCTCGTGCATCTTCCAGTCATTTCCAGGAGTTCCAAGGAGTTCGCAAGGGGTGTTCTTCAAGTAGGCGACTACCATGAGGTTTCCCTTTCCAGGCTCCTTTCTGCAAGATTCCCTGTGGGAATCTCCACCCCCTCACAAAGCAAGCTGCCACATCCATACCATCCGTCTCCCATGTGTCCGGATCACACAGTGCTCAGCATCTCTGCTGGGCCTCCCCACTGCTGCCACACCTGCATCTCTTTGCCCGAGGGCTTTCTCAGGTAGGGGGACCCCTGCTCCCCACACAGCAGCATGGGGCAGAGAATCAACACCCCTGCCAGCCCCTCCAGCAGCTGCCCCAACTGCTGACTGCAGGGAGCTGGTATGAACACCCACCTTCTTCATCCCCAGGACAAGATAACTTGAGGGTGGATACTCTGCACTGGCCCCCAGAGCTCCTTGGACACACAAGCTCTGGTTATCCACAGTGGTAACTCAATGCATCTTCCATTGATCCTTTCTCTCCCCTGTCCCACTTCCCTATTCTCCACTGGCATTTTCTGGGATTCTCGCCCCAAAAGTGTGTAAATTTTGCACACTTAATGCTTGACGCAGTGTTTCTGGGTGAACTGGATTTAAGGCACCTCACAGCCTATCTCCCTGTCCTCTTACTGTTGGCTCTGTTTTTAAAAGATTTTTTAGATTTTTTTTTTAATGGGAACCATTTTTAAAGTCTTTATTGAATTTGTTACAATATTGTTTCTGTTTTATGTTTTGGTTTGTTGGCCGCAAGTCATGTGGGATCTTAACACCCTAACTAGAGATTGAACTTGCACTCCCTGCACTGGAAAGCGATGTTGTAACCACTGGACCCCCAGGAAAGTCCCTGTTGACACACAGCAGCCTGAATGGCCTTCGACAACATCAGTCAGAGCAGATCACTGCCCTGCTCAAAACCTTCCAATGGCCACCCATTATGTCTAGAATAAAAATGCAAGACTTTTTACTATGGGCTGTATGTCAGTCCAACAGGCTGCTGTAACAAAATGCTGTTCACTGAGTTAACTCATAAAGAGCAAATGTTTATATTTTATGGTTCTGGAGGGTGGGAAGTCCAAGATCATTACACCACAGGATTCAGTGTCTGGTAAGGCCCACTTTCTGGTTCCAGGTGGTGCCTTCTCTTAATACCTGTAACCTTACAAGATGCATGAGGCAAGGGAGATTTTTCAGGCTTCTTTTCAGTTCAGCTCCAATCACTCAGTCATGTTTGACTTTTTGCAACCCCATGGACTGCAGCACGCCAGGCTTCCCTGTCCATCACCAACTCCTGGATCTTGTTCAAACTCATGTCCATCGAGCCGGTGATGCCATCCAACCATCTCATCCTCTTTCATCCCCTTCTCCTGCCTTCAATCTTTCCCAGGATCTTTTCCACTGACTCAGTTCTTCGCATCAGGTGGCCAAAGTATTGGAGCTTCAGTTTCAGCATCAGTCTGTCCAATGAATATTCAGGGCTGATTTCCTTTAGGATTGACTGGTTTGATATCCTTGCTGTCCAAGGGACTCTCAAGAATTTTCTCCAACACCACAGTTCAAAAGCATCAGTTCTTCGGCGCTCAGCTTTCTTTATGTTCCAACTCTCACATCCATACATCCGTTCCGTTCCGTCGCTCAGTCGTGTCCGACTCCTTGCGACCCCGTGGACTGTAGCCTACCAGGCTTCTCAGTCCATGGGATTCTCCAGGCAAGAATACTGGAGTGGGTTACCGTTTCCTTATCCAGGGGATCTTCCCAACCCAGGGATCGAACCCGGGTCTCCCGCATTGGAGGCAGACACTTTAACCTCTGAGCCACCAGGGAAGCACATCCATACATGACTACTAGAAAAACCACAGCTTTGACTCAACAGGCCTTTGTCAGCAAAGTAATGTCTCTGTTTTTTAATATGCTGTCTAGGTTGGTCATAGCTTCTTTTGTAAGGGCACTAATTCCATTTGTGAGGGCTCCTCCCTCATAGCCTAATCACCTGACAAAGGTCCCACTTCCAAACACCATCACCTTGGGCATTAGCTTTTTCAACATATGAATCTGGGAGCAACACAAACATTCAGTCCACAGCAGAGCGCAAGGTCCTGTATTATCTGGTCCCTGCTTTACCTCTCCATTCAGTCACTCTGCCCCAACCCCAATAGCAATCTTCCTGTCTCTCAGACACTGAGTTTTTCCTGTCTTCTGTCTCAAGCATTTGCTTCCCCTCTGCTTGAAGAACTCTGTACCCAGATTTCTGTGTTGTGTCACTCACTTCTTATCAGTGTTAGTCAGGTGTCAGCTCAAAAATCACCCCTTCCAGGAAGTCTTCTGTGAATCCAATTTCAGGTAGCCTTACCCACACACCCACCACCCCAGTCATTCTTCATAATATTGATAACCACCTAAAGCTTTCTAGGGGATGTATTTTTTAACTTGTTAATTTTGTGCTTCCTGCTTTGACCTCAGGGCTTGGAACATTGATCAACTCTTAGTAGGCATTTGATAAATATTTGCAGAATCAGAAATGATCTAGACAAAAGAAGACGACGCAAGTAGCATTGGAAAGGAGGACGCTTTCAGAAAAGTATTTAAAAGGAGGAATCAATGGTATTAGACAACCAAAGAGATGTGGAAGGTGAGGGACAGGAAGGAGGTGTCCAAGGTGACACCAAGCTCAGAACCCTGCAGGAATCATGGTGCCATTCACCATGAGTAAAGGGAAGGGGAGGGCCTGGTGGGAAAGAGGATAGGTTTGCGTGGACATACTGAGTGTGAGGAGCCTGTGGGATGTCTAAATGGAGACATCTAACAAAGGACTAAAAACATGAGTCTGGAGCGTCAGAGGGGTGAAAACTCAAGATTTGGAGCATGTGCAGTTGAAATTATGGAAGAAGATAACATCTCTCAAGGAAAACATTAAAGGTGGTAGTGGTGGTCATTTAGTCACTAAGTTGTGTCTGAATCTTGCAAACCCATGGACGTAGCCCATTAGGCTCCTCTGTCCATGGGATTTCCTGGGCAAGAATACTGGAGTAGGTTGCCATGTCCTTCTCCAGGGGATCTTCCTGACCCAGGGATCAAGCCTGTGTGTCCTGCATTGCAAGCAGATTCTTTATCACTGAGCCACCAGGGAAACCCAAACATTAGAGGAAGAGTTGTAGATTCTAATGCTTTCAGAGGCTAGGAAAATAGCGTAGATGTATGAACTAGCTCAGATCAAAACCATAAAATGCAGTGGTTACTGCAGTGAGAATTGAAGGTAATATTTCCTATGTCTAAAGACATTCGTGGTAAACATTATTAAAACATTGAGGGGGCCACTCAAAACAGGTCTTGGGTGGTCCACTAATTTGAGACCCCTAATGGAGAATGAGAAGATGGGTTTTCCTGTGTCACTGCTGCTGCTAAGTCACTTCAGTTGTGTCCGACTCTGTGCGACCCCATAGACGGCAGTCCACCAGGCTCCGCCATCCCTGGGACTCTCCAGGCAAGAACACTGGAGTGGATTGCCATTTCCTTCTTCAATGCATGAAAGTGAAAAGTGAAAGTGAAGTTGCTCAGTCAGGTCCAACTCTTCACGACCCCATGGACTGCAGCCTACCAGGCTCCTCCGTCCATGGGATTTTCCAGGCAAGAGTACTGGAGTGGGTTGCCATTGCCTTCTCCTCCTGTGTCACTAGACCCTAGGAAAAAACAGCACTTAAGGGGCAGGCATGGAATGAAGAGTCATATGAACAAGACTGAGGAGGAGCAACAAGAGAGGTGGGAAGAAACCAAGAGAAAGTCATGCGCAGAAGTCAAAGAAAAAGCAGTCAATGTCATCAAGTGCTGCAGATAGGTCAGGTGGAGGAGAAGCCAAAAGGGACATTGGATTTAGCCAGTGGGAGTTCACTGCTGGCCTGATCAGGAGTAACTCCAATAGGAAAGGCAGAAGCCAGGCACAGTTCAATGAGACATTAATGGAAAATGAGGATGTGGCAACAGCAAGAGGACAGATCAACCTTTAGAGAAGTTCATCAGTGAAGGAAAGTAAATAAAGAGGACCTAGAAATTTTACTCCTGGATATGCAACAAAAACAAGTTAAGAAAAAAGTGTTTATATGCATTTTAAAACATACAACTGGGGACTTCTCCGGTGGTCCAGTGGTTACGAATCTGCCTTCCAATGGTGGGAATTTAGATTCAGTCCCTGGTCAGGGAACTAAGATCCCACGTGCCAAGGGACAACTAAGCTCACACATTACAACTAGAGAGCCCACTCACCACAGAGAATATCCTGTGTACTACAATTAAGATCTGATGCAGCCAATAAATAAATATTTTAAAATAAAATTTACAAACATTTATAGTGCTTTTTATTAATAATAGAAATGAGAAAGTACTCAAATGTCCAACAATAGTAGAACAAATAACTTATGGTCATACTGTGGAATATTACACAGCAATGAAAAAGACTAAATTACTGCTACACGCTCTACATGATGAATCCCACAGGAATAATGCTGAGTGAAAGAAACCAGGCCAAAAGTACATCTGAATTATTTTGTTAAATGAAGTTCAACAACAAACACATCTGTGAAACACAGCAAAAGACATCTATAATGGTAGAGGTTAAAAATGGTGCCTACTACTCACAGATATAAGGAACAAACTTGAAGTTATCAGGTAGAGAGAGAATGGGGGAGGGGAAATACAGGAGTGAGGGAGGGGAAATACAGGAGTGGGGGCTGGGGGAAAGGAGGTTATTATGGAATTATATTAAATCATCTGTGTGAAACCTTTGAAAATTGTGAAGCACTATAGAATTTAAAGAATCTTTCACTCAAGAAAATAATAAAATGGTGATTGCCTTTGTGGAAAGAGAATTACCTAGTAAGGGGCACGAAGAACTTAGCCAGCAAGTTGGCAGGCAATATTCTGTATTTTGTGGTGGTGGATATATTGGCACAAACATATGTAAAAATGCTGGTCAGGAAGCTAATTTCTCACATGTCTTGCAGCCAAAAAGTCAAAACAGAAGCAATGCCATAACAAATTCAATAAGACTTTAAAAATGATTCACATCAAACAAAATCTTAAAAAAAATTTTTTTAAAGATATAAATTAGACCTCAATCAAAAAGTAAGAGAAAAAGGAGAGCAAGAGGACAATAGACTGAGAAGACTGGGACTACCTTCTAGAAGAAGCTCGGTCCCCACTTCAGACCTCGTATCAGGGCTGCTGTAGACATTTTGGCAAAGAAAAAACTGAAACTATGAAAGGCTATTTTTGTTGTTACCTATTAATTCCAAAGGGAAAATGGTAACTGTTTACTAAAGAAAAACAAAATAATTGAAGTTCAGTTCAGTTCAGTTCAGTCGCTCAGTCGTGTCCGACACTTTGTGATCCTCCCCCTGCTCCATGAATCACAGCACGCCAGGCCTCCCTGTCCATCACCAACTCCCGGAGTTCACTCAAACTCACGTCCATCGAGTCGGCGATGCCATCCAGCCATCTCATTCTCTGTCGTCCCCGTCTCCTCCCACCCCCAATCCTTCCCAGCATCAGACTCTTTTCCAGTGAGTCAACTCGTCGCATGAGATGGCCAAAGTATTAGAGTTTCAGCTTTAGCATCAGTCCTTCCAATGAACACCCAGGACTGATCTCCTTTAGAATGGACTGGTTGGATCTCCTTGCAGTCCAAGGGACTCTCAAGAGTCTTCTCCAGCACCACAGTTCAAAAGCATCAATTCTTCGGCGACCAGCTTTCTTCACAGAAGTTAGTATTCCCAATAATAGAAAAAAAGCCAGCATCATGTACCCACTGATACGATGTACCAGAGAGAACAGGATATTACTTCAGTGATGGTTCTGCTGCACATGTATAACCTGAATCAAATGGTGAGAAAACAGCACATGAGTACAAACTCAGGTACCTTTTGCCACATTGCTGGCCTTTGATCTTCAAAAGTTTCGAAGTAAAAACACACAAAGAAGGACTGAGGAACTGACCAAGATTATTTGATCATTGAACACACTATGGAATCCTGAAGTGGATTAAAGACCTGGCAAGATATTTGTAAGTAAAAGACTTTATTTTGATAATATCAAAAAATTGGGGTATAATTTATTGATTAGATAATGCTCTTATATGAATGTAAAATGTCTTGATTTTAGTAACTGCTGTAGTTACGTGATTATTCTCAGGAAACATTTGCTGAAGCTTTTAGGAGTAAAAGGGACCTGACATTTAAGCATATTTATTTATGGTTTAGGAAAACATGCAGAAAAAGAAAACAAATGGGACAAAACATGAGTAGCTGGTGAATTTGAGTGAAGGTTATATGTGAATTTCTTGTACTACTCTTGCAACATTGAAATGATATCAAACCAAAAGCTATTCCAAAAATACAAAGCAAAGCATGACAATTTCATAAACTAACATCTCATTTGTGCAAATCTTTTTAAAAAGTGGGGAGGGAAGAGTGTGAAGTATCTGTCCCTTTCCTTGTACCTTTGCCAAGAAAGAAGAGAGCCAAGGCTAGTTTTGAGAAAAATTAAGGAAACGGGACACCTTTTTTACCCAAGGTAACATGCCTTTTCTGGCTTGAATCAGAAAATGAGAGAGTTACTCATGTCCCAGCATAGCTGGACAAACAAGCTAGAAGACCACAACCCCAGCTTTGGGGATTTTCTGGTTAAACTAATGAAACATTACAGAATTTTCTTCAGTTCAGTTCAGTTCAATTCAGTCGCTCACTTGTGTCCGACTCTTTGCAACCCCATGAATCAAAGCACGCCAGGCCTCCCTGTCCATCACCAACTCCCGGAGTTCACTCAAACTCACGTCCATCGAGTCAGTGATGCCATCCTGCCATCTCATCCTCTGTGGTCCCCTTCTCCTCCTGCCCCCAATCCTTCCCAGCATCAGAGTCTTTTCCAGTGAGTCAACTCGTCACATGAGGTGGCCAAAATATTGGAGTTTCAGCTTTAGCATCAGTCCTTCCAATGAACACCCAGGACTGATCTCCTTTAGAATGGGCTGGTTGGATCTCCTTGCAGTCCAAGGGACTCTCAAGAGTCTTCTCCAACACCACAGTTCAAAAGCATCAATTCTTCGGCGCTCAGCTTTCTTCACAGTCCAACTCTCACATTCATACATGACCAATGGAAAAACCATGGCCTTGACTAGACGGACCTTTGTTGACAAAGTAATGTCTCTGCTTTTTAATATGCTGTCTAGGTTGGTTATAACTTTCCTTCCAAGGAGTAAGCGTCTTTTAATTTCATGGCTGCAATCAGCATCTGCAGTGATTTTGGAGCCCCCCAAAATAAAGTCTGACACTGTTTCCACTGTTTCCCCATCTATTTCCCATGAAGTGATGGGACCAGATGCCATGATCTTAGTTTTCTGAATGTTGAGTTTTAAGTCAACTTTTTCACTCTCCTCTTTCACTTTCATCAAGAGGCTCTTTACTTCTTCACTTTCTGCCATAAGGGTGGTGTCATCTGCATATCTGAGGTTATTGATATTTCTCCCGGAAATCTTGATTCCAGCTTGTGCTTTTTCCAGACCAGCATTCCTCATGATGTACTCTGCACATAAGTTAAATAAGCAGGGTGACAATATGCAGCCTTGACATACTCCTTTTCCTTCAGTTATGTAGTCAAAAAAAAAAAAACAAACCACCAACCCTCCCAGGACTTCCCTGGCAGTCCTGTGATTAAGAATTTGCCTTGCAATGCAGGGAACTGGAGTTTGATCCATGCTTGGAGAACAAAGAGCCCACACGCCATTCACCAACTAAGACTGTGTGCCCCCACGCTGCAACTACTGAACCAGTGAACCACAGCTAGAGAGTCTGTGCACTGCAAGGGAAGATCCCTCACAAGGCAACAAAGATCCAGCATGCCACAACTAAGACCTGAGGCAGCCGAATAAATAAATATCTTTTTAAAAAGTCAACCTTCAAACAAAAAGCCTTATAGCAAGGGACTAGCTTGAGACCAAGTTGTGTTTAGCCTAGAGTGACAATATATCAAAGCACGTAACTGTCACAAAGCTTGAAGTTTATTTGTTCTGGATTCAAATCTTGGCTCCATCGCTTACTAAACAGATGGTTTGGGGAAAGCCCATGTGATCTCTAAGGGCCTCAATTTACTCAGCCTTAAACCAAAACTTTCAATAGTACCTGCCTCCAAAGGCTGTCTTGAGAAATACACAAGACAATGAATGATAATACCGAGCTTGGCACATGGAAAGAGCTTAATGAAAACGCAAATGGAAAAAATAATAAAAGTAACCTGAGGAGACAAATGTATTCAGAAAACTGGTTTGGGCTGAAGGGTTCTCTAAGAGTAACTTACCATAATGCTATTGAATATCTACTCCACGCCTGGTGTGTGAAATACTTGATTTCATTTAATCTTCACAACCACCCAATGAGATAAGTATTTTTTCCATTTCAAAACTGAGAACACAAGACCTAGAATGGTTACTCTGCTTACTGAAAGTCACACAGCTAACAGAAATTGAATCTACTACAGAGAGTTAAGGCAACCCAATTTGGTTCAAAGACAAAGAGATTAGAGGGGTGATGTGAGTAATCAAGTGACTGTCTTCAAGGTTGTCCTTCATCTGGTTACCTGGAAGGGTCAGCCCATTTATATGGGGATCAAGTAAGTTCGAAGGTCAAGGGACTTCTAATGACTTTTTAAGGAAGTCAGCAAAAGCTGTTGCCTTTTGCTGGGTTCTCGAAGCTTAGATGACAACCAGCAATGACTCAGAAATGGATCTGACTGCCACAGGAAACAGCAGCCTTGGCACAGATACAACAGCTTTCAACACGGGACACTGGCAACCTCAGCATAGATGCTGGCAGGCCTGAGCAGCCATGTATCTTGTGTTGGTATCAGCAGGAAACACCCGCGACAAGCTGGAGTCTTAGAGTAGGAATATGGAACTGAGGTGGGGGGAGTTGGACAAGGGAATTAGACCCAAGAACACATATTAATACCCTGCCAGGAACGACCAGCCAGAGGTTGGACCTACCCAGTGAAAGTCCAAGCAGAAAAAGAATATTACTTCTTGATAAGAGGGCTGTGTTTTTTATGCCCAGGCTGAAGAGGCTGGAGGATTGATTATAGCTCACATTTCATGAAGAATTCTGATGCTCACATGATGCCAGCCAGACAGTAGACAATACCTAGATAATTTATATCCTTATATCTTATGTTAGGCTTCTCTGGTAGCTCAGACAGTAAAGAATCGGCCTGCAATGAAGGAGACCTGAGTTCAGTCCCTGAATCAGGAATATCCCCTGGAGAAGGAAATGGCAACCCACTCCAATATTCTTGCCTGGAGAATCCCATGAACAGAGGAACCTGGTGAGCTACACAGTCCATGGGTTGCAAAAAGTCGGACATGACTGAGCGGCTAACACACTCGTCTTATGTTAGTGAAAGGTTTGCAATTTGTTTTTCTAATAACCACCTTCCTTTAGATCTTTGCAAACAGCTTGGAATGAGAAATGTCCTTGCCTGTCTGATAACACATGGGACTCAGAAGGAAATTTCTAAGGATAAGACTCACCCATCCAACTTCAAACACACTAATCCTCCCATTTCCTTGGAAATGTCCTGCACAGAAAATTGGCCTGCACTGACCGCATTGCCACTCTCCTGTATTTTTTCTTTATTTTTTTTGGCCTCACTGGCATGTGGGAATCTTAGTTCCCCAATCAGGGATCGAACTCACATGCCCTGTATTGGAAGTGCAGAGACTTAACCACTGGATGCCCAGGGAATTCCCTCCAGTATGTTATCCGCTGGTTGGTTGATTGGTTGATTGGTTTTATTGGCTGGTAGGTTTTGGAGACAGTGATATAATTAAGAATATTAGTCAAGAATGAGGCACAGGTCCCAAGTGGGCCCTACGACATTAGGGTATTAATTTTTCTGGGCTTTAATTTACTTATTTGTAAAATAAAAAGGACTTGAATAGATGACTGAGAAGGCCCAATCCGACTCTGAAATTCTAAATCTATGTAAGCACATCAGACCTCTCTAGAGACCGAAGATTTTATTTAATTTCACATAGATTCTTGAGTTTCTGCTACTCATGTTCCACGTTTTAAATTCTCCCATAAACTTTATACAGGTCCTCATACAATTATTAAAGGTTTGATAAAATAACAGAATCAATTATAAAAGCTCAGGCAACAGGAAAGAAAACGATGCTTTATAACCTAAGAAATCTGTCCAAATGCCAGAATTTTTCTTCAAAGTGCATCACAAGTATGAATAGTCTCTTCCTTCCTGGACTGAAACTCAGTATTTCTTTCACTTCTACCCTATTTACACCATTCCTAAGTGTTATTTGCCAAATTTCTGAGCTGGTGAGATGGACTCACCACTTGACTTGTGATTGTTTCTATATACTTGGTGGAAGAAGTGTACCAGAACAGTTCTTCTATCAGCTCTGCCAAACCATCCAGCATCACCCTCGCACCTGTCACTTTGATAGGATGACTGATACCACCTTGTTTCTGTTGATCACATTTCTGTCTTTCCAATTATAAGTGGTCACTTTAATTGGATACTAATAAAGTGGCTCAATGGTAAAGAATCCAGTTGCCAATGCAAGAGACGCAGGTTTGATCCCTGGTTTGGGAAGGTCCCCTGGAGAAGGAAACGGCAACCCACTCCAGTATTCTTGCCTGGAAGTCCCCTTGGACAGAGAAGACTGGCAGGCTACAGTCCGTGGGGGTGCAGAGAGCTGGACACGGCTTAGCAACTAAACAAAACAACAACTGAGTATGAGGCAGTGCCTCAACTGAATAGGCAGATGCCCTATCCAGGCTTTTCCCATGACAGAGCAGCCTCTGGTGTCCAAAATTCTACCTTTGGACCTCGTATCAGTTCATGTTCTTAATTGCATCTCTGTGTGATTTAAGCAGAAAATGAATTTATTAAAGGATATTGGTAGTTCACGGCATCTCTGCAGGGGCGAGGAAACCGGGCTTGAAGGGTGTATAGAAAGTGTGCAGATCACACTTGCAACTGACCTGAGATGACCAGCCAAGCTGGTATTTTTGGCTTCCAGAGGTAGGTAAACTAAAACTCGTTAGGTGGAAAGTGCCCTAAACACTGGAGAAGGGCAGAAGCTGGAAGGCCAAAGAGAATGTTAAATGTTCTCTATAGTTTCATCCTTTGGTTTATATAATAGCCCTGAAACTATTTTTTTCTCCAGGAGTCTCAAAATTGCAATGTAGCAAATAGTCAGGTAGAAGGAAACTGGTGTCTATCACTAACCTTGTGCCTAGAAGGTTCACTTGCAATATCTTAGAACAACTCTGCAACGTGGGTCTCATTATCAGCATCCTTATTATGTGGTGTATTATTAGCCTCCAAGGATAGATTAAGTAATTTACATGCTGAATTGCTGTTAGGTCGCTCAGTCATGTCTGACTCTTTGCAACCCCGTGGACTGCAGCATGCCAGGCATCGCTGTCTTTCACCATCTCCCGGAGCTTGCTCAAACTCATGTACATTGAGATAGTGATGACATCAAACCATCTCATCCTCTGTTGTTCCCTTCTCCTCCTGCCTTCAATTTTTCCCAGCATTGGGGTTTTTTCTATTGAATCGACACTATGCATCAGATGGCCAAAGTATTGGAACTTAAGCTTCAGCATCAGACCTTCCAATGAATATTCAGGACTGATTTCCTTGAGAATTGACTGCTTTGATCTCCTTGCTGTCCAAGGGACTCTTAAGAGTCTTCTCCAACACCACAGTTCAAAAGCATCAATTCTTCAGGGCTCAGCCCTCTTTATGGTCCTACTCTCACATCCATACATGACTCTGGAAAAACCATAGTTTGACTAGACAGATCTTTGTCAGCAAAGTAATGTCTCTGCTTTTTAATACACTGTCTAGGTTGTCATCGTTTTTCTTCGAAGGAGCAAATATTTTAATTTCATGGCTGCACTCACCATCTGCAGTGATTTTGTACCCCCCTAAATTGCATGTTAAAGTTCTAATCCTCAGAGTGTGACTTTATTTGGAGATTGGGTCTTTACAAAGGTAATCAAGTTAAAATCATCCAAAATGACTGGTGTCTTCATTAAAAAAGAGAAAACTGGAGATCTATGCACCCAAGGCGAATGGCTTGTGAAGATGAAGGCAGAGATTGGGATGGTACTTCTACAAGCTAAGAACACCAAAAATTGCCAGCAAACAATACAGATTCTCCTTCAAAACCCTTGAAAAAGCCAATCCTTGACCTAGGACCTCTGGCCTTTAGAAATGTGAGATAATACATTTTTGTTGCTTAAGCCACCCAGTTTGTGGTACTTTGTACAGCAGCCCTACTGAACAGATAGAGTAATTTACTCAAATTCTTAAAGCCAATGAGAAGCAGAGCTAGGTTTGAATCCAGGTCTGACCAATTCCAACATCCCAGTTTTCTTCACTATGACTGTCACAATTCCTCTCTATAGAAAACCCTGGGATGATCTATAACCTAGGCTTAATGGTGATCATATATTTTAAGCTGAAGGACCTAAGTTGCATGGAAAAAATGTCAGTTTGAGTTCGAGGTGCACGAGGATATCCAAGTATCCAGTGAATAGTTGGATATATAAAAATTTAAAGTTCAGGGAGATAGTCAGGGTCAAGAGAGATGATGGAAGTCATTAATATATAGGTAAAAACTGAAACCTTGAGTGTGAGTGAGATGAACCAGGAAGAATACACTGAGTAAGAACCAGTTGGCTGGTTATGGAACACTGCTGCAGCAGAGACTTCTACCCATCTGCATTCTTTCCATCTCCAATACACAGCAATAGAAATTTTGGCTGAGCACATGGCCTCCCCAAATAAAGACTACATTTCCCAGGCTCCTTTGCATCAGGGTGTGGCCATATTCTGGCCAATGGGATGCCAGATGTCAGCTTCCTGAAAACTTTCCTAAGAGACAGTTTATGCCCTTTCTACTTTTTGTCGACTTCTTTCCCCTGTCCTGCTCCCTGGAACTTGGATGCTGCCTTGAATCACAAAGCTGAGGATCAATCCCAGGGAATTGTAGGTCAGTAATTGAAAGAGGACTTCCTGAAATAGAGATGCTGTACCAACTCTGGACTGCAAATATTTGGACATTTGTATGGGAGTTAGTTAAATTGATATTTTGTTCAAGTCAGTGTTGTTTTTTCTAGTTATTCACTGCTATACCAAATCCCAACTAACATACTTGGTGAACGCTGGCATTGAGGGGGTGGTACCAGAAGATGAAAATGAGATTAAAAAAATAACAATATAATGGACATCTAGCACCCTACTTGCTCATAGGAGCATCATTCTTCTGGAAATAATTCTTCTAACCAGGTGCTTCCATTACAAATAGCCATCTTTTTATAAACCCTGCCTTCCTGACTACAGTGATTAATCTACTGCAGTGATTGGTCCAGGGGTAGGTGTTTGATTCAAGGTAAGTAAAGCAGAGGCCCTCCTTGAGATTTTTACCTTGAGGTCAAAGAAAGTGATTTTCAGACTCTCTAAGACTTTTGAATCCAGGAACCATTGATGGCCATGTCTCTTATCACATGCAGAGAACTGGTCTGAGAGAATGAAGCCACCATGGAGGAAGGAGAAGCAGTGAAGGGCCTGGGGAGTCCTGCCACCATGGTCCCTGGTTCAGTCACTCCTGAGTTCCATCCATACATCTTTCTTTCAAACCCATACATCTTGGGCTTCTGTCATCTGTGAGCAAAAGGATCCTGAGCAATACAGTCAAGGAGTTAGGAAGAGAATCAAGAGAGCTTACTGTCACAGAAGAGGATGCTGATCAACAGCATCAAGGAACCAGTTACAGACCAAAAACTGTCTGATGGATTCGTCAATTAAGGTGGTCACCACCTTAGAGCTGAGCTGGAACCCCAATGAGTTTCAGTGAGTTCAAGAGTGAACAGAAAGTTAAGAAGAGGCAAGGGGTAAACAGACCTCTTCTGAGGAACCGGAAGGGCAAAGAAAGGAGAAACTTTGAAGATTGGTTACAGAGGACCTTGGGTCAGGGAGAGTTTTGTTAAAAAGCAAAAATCTTGTTTTAAAAATAGACTTTCATTAATTTAATTGAAGATATTTCTTCCACCCTAATATATACATTAATGGCTTCTGAATGCAAGGGAAATAAGATTGGAGAAGAAAAATGGAGACTGCTTTGGTGGTCCAGTGGTTAAGACTGGGAGCTTCCACTGCAGGGGTCATGGGTTCCATCCCTGCTCAGGGAACTAAGATCCAACACTCACACGCAAAATAAGGCAAAAATCTTCACCATATTTGTAGGTTGAGCAGCAGGAGCGGTTGGAGACACGGGAAATGGGAGGGGTGTAAAAAGTGATCAAAGTGAAAGTGTTAGTTGTTCAGTTGTGTCTGAGTCTTTGGGACCCCATGGACTATAGCCCGCCAGCCTCCTCTATCCATGAAATTCTCCAGGCAAGAATACTGGAGTGGGTAGCCATTCCCTTCTCCTTCCTGACCCAGGGATCAAACTCAGGCCTCCCACATTCCAGGCAGATTCTCTATTGTCTGAGCCACCAAGGAAGCCCCCCAAAATTGATAAGACTATGACCCAAATTTGGATGGGAGGGGATATAATTGAGAATAAAGGGCAGGCATTGAACTGGAGGAAAGATCTTCCTAGGAAAGGAGGAAAGGATGGGGTGCAGTGGGCAAAGCTGGAGTCTCTTACCTTTGAAAGTCTCAATTTTCTCATAAAGAAAGACAGACTCACGAGGTGAGATAGAGGGGGACAAAAGTAAGAAGGCAACTTGAGGCAAGTAGAGAAACTTTCTTCTTTGATTTTTGAAGGGAATTGACCGATAAGGGAAAGGAGGCTGCTCTGGGGCAGCCCTGATGCTTGGGCTAGAACTAAGGGCCAAGAAGGGCCCTTCTGGGCCACTCTCCAATTTTCTCCAACAGTGGCCCTCTATCTTGGTCAATCAATGAGGGAAGCAACAGTCACACTATCTCAAGTTTTCCAGACAGATGAAGAGCAAGGTGATGGGGAGAGAGTGTTCTGATGCTGGAACACAGGGCTTATGTTAGGTAATGGAAAGAAGGAGAAGCTGAACGCCTGGCATCAGGAGATGGGCACAGATGCAGGGGGGGAGTGGGAACATGGAGGCTTACAAAACACAGAAGCACCTCTGGGTAAGGAAAAATAATCCATGGACTCTAAATTTTAAAACAGGACTTTGCTGTTTTTAAGACCCGCCTTACAGAGAGGGAGGAATAGAGTCCCTGCCAGCCAGGGCCTGGGAACCATCCCTTTATCATTTTATTTACTTATTTTTGGCTGTGCTGGGTCTTCGTTGCTGCGTAGGCTTTCTCTTGTTTCTAGTTGTGGTGCTTGGGCTTCTGCAGCAGCTTCTCTTATTTTGGAGCACAGTCTCTAAAGTACATGGGCTTAGGAGTTGCAGCTCCCGGGCTCTAGAGCACAGGCTCAGTAGCTGTGGCATACGGGCTTAGTTGCTCCATGGCATGTGGGATCTTCCCAGATCAGGGATTTAACCCATGTCTCCTGCATTGGCAGGCAGATTATTTACCACTGAGCCACCAGGGAAACCCTTGTAGCAGCTTCTTAACATGCTTATTTACATATAGGCTCTCTGATGCACCTATGTATACCCAAGACACAGCCTTACACACACGCGTGCTTCCAGAAATTTCTTTGTGGTTCACAGGGGAGAGAGGTCAAATGCTGGCAAAAAAAAAAAAAACCTCCAAAAGAGAAAACAATAATTTGCATTTGCAAGTAGGTCAAATATGTATTTGAAAACAAGGGGAGTCAGAGTAGTCCAAAGAAGCCAGGGGAGTATGAGGTTGAAATTCTGTAAAGTGTTCATGACAGTGAAAGTCACTCAGTCTGTCCAACTCTTTGTGACCCCCATGGACTATATAGTCCATGAAATTCTCCAGGTGAGAATACTAGAGTGGGTAGCCTTTCACTTCTTCAGGGGATCCTCCCAACCCAGGGATTGAACCCAAGTCTCCCGCATCGCAGGCAGATTCTTTACCAGCTGAGCCACAAGGGAAGCCCAAGAATACTGGAGTGGGTAGCCTATCCCTTCTCCAGCAGATCTTCCCAATCCAGGAATTGAACCGGGGTCTCCTGCATTGCAGGCAGATCCTTTACCAACTGAGCTATCAGGGAAGTGTTCATGACAGTAAATTAGTGGAGTAAAACATTAAATATCATTTCTGCTGATTTAGCTTCATATTTTAACTGAATATGTGACACAAACTTCTGATTTTGAGGAGGTTAGTTTTCTTACCACCTTCCATCATTCTGCATAAACAAGTTTGGTTTTCAGAGAATGACTTCTGGAGGAGATTGGGCTGTAAAATTCCGTCTCCCTTCTCCCAACGACTACAATGCAGATGAAGGCAAACAAGGAGTCCTTCAGTTAGGTGCAGAGTAATGAGATTCAAGGGGTCGCAAAGAGTCGGACACGACTGAGCGACTGAACTGCACTGCACTGAATGCAAACCCCACAGCCCCAGCTCAGGGCTGCACAGAGAGGAACAGTCTTGCACAGACAAGGACGGAGAGCAGCCCAGCTCTATCAGTCTGAGCATTGGCCAAGTAAAGAGTTAGATGCTTGGGCCTTCCCTGGTGGTCCAGTGGCTAAGACTCTGAGCTCCAGATGCAGGGGGCCTCGATTCGATCCCTGGTCAGAGAACTGGATCTTGCTTGCCACACTAGGAGTTCGAATGTCGCAACTAAAGATCCCTCACGCTGCAATGAAGACCTGGCACAGACTAATAAATAATTAAAAAGAAAAAAGAACTGAATGTTTGATTTTAATAACAAAGATCTGGAGAGTAGAGGCAGGCTGGCCCTGAGCTAGCAGGAACCCAGGCAGAGGATCCTGGCTGACCAGGAATCCCCCTTGCAGCCATATCAGGCCAGGAGGACCACTCTTCCTTAGTGATCAGGGAACCACTGCAGGAACCACTGTGAGGCTTGATCACTTATAGCTTCTAAATATGTATCACACTCTGGGCTTCCCTGGTGCCTCCGTGGTAAAGAATCCACCTGCCAACGCAGGAGACGCAGGTTAGATCCCTGGGTTGGGAAGATCCCCTGGAGAAGGAAATGGCAACCCATTCCAGTATCCTTGCCTGGGAATCCCATGGACAGAGGAGCCTGGCGGGCTACAGTTCATGGGGTCACAAAGAGTCGGACACGACTGAAGCGACTGAGCACACATGTATCACACTCTCCATCTAGGTCTCATTTCAGAGTATGGGCTCACTTACTTTGAAAAATCCTGTTGTCACTTTCAAAAAGTCCCAGCTTAGAGAAACCCATAAATTGGCAGCCAATCCCAAGACAGAAACCCAATTTAAATTGGCTTATAAATAAAGGGATTTTAGTTCATGTAGTCAACAAATATTTATTGAGAGCTTACTATGTGTGAGGCAACTAAAAGTTTGGAGGTAACTTAACCAGCTTCAGGCACAGCCTGATCCAGCAGCTTAAACATTTTTACTGAGGACTTGATTTGTCTCTTTGTTTCTCTGCTCTGCCTTCCACACGCTCATTCTTAAACTCCACACGGTTGTTCTATTCTCACTTCCTCTTATCCAGCAGCTCATCCTCCTTGCCTTACATTATCACCAAGAAGAGACAGTCTCCACGGATAGCTCCCTTAAAATCCCCATGACCCCTCTCGGTGGCCAAGTGCCTGTCCCTGACCAATCAGGGTGGCTGGGGATGAGATGTCTAAACAAATGAAGGCCCACCCCCTGGAACTGTAGATGGGGCCACACCCACCCCAACCACCTGGGGGAGAAGTGAACTTAGGAAGAGAATAAGGGATAGACAGCCTACTCCAGTATTCTTGGGCTTCCCTGGTGGCTCAGATGGGAAAGAATCTGCCTACAATGCGGGAGACCTGGGTTCAGTCCCTGGTTTGGGAAGGTACCCTGGAGGAGGGCATGGCAGCCCACTCCTGTACTGGAGTGAGCCTGGCAGGTTATAGTCCATGGGGTCGCAAAGAGTCGGACACGACTGGGCAACTAAGGACAGCACAGCATTGAGTTCCTGCTGGTAGAGGAAGGGTCAATGAATGCTAGACAAGCAGGCAACAGATAGTCATGACGACATCCGCCCACTGCTCCAGCTACTCGGAAACTCCACAGAGTGGTTAAGAGCACAGACTGGAGTTCCACCACCTGGGTTAGAATCCAAGTACCATGATTATGAACTGATTGACCCTGAGACCAGTACTTAACCTCACTGTGCCTCAGTTTCCTGTAAAGTGAAGATAATGATAACACCTGCCTCATAGGATTGGGATGAGGATTAACTGAGTTCGTGTTCGTATAGCAGTTAGAACAAAGATTAGCATTTAGCAAGCATTTGTTAAAATAAATGTGTTCAGAACTAGTGGGGGATTATGCACAGAGCAGAGGAGCAAATAAATGCGTGCAGACAGGATGGAATGAGTGACAAAGCTGGGAGCAAGTCTAAAAACTGTCTAGACACTGCCCAGCCACTCTATTTCTCAGGGCTGGTCCTCCTGCTCTGGAGTTCTGTTGTTTTGAGGCTGTTTTCCAAGGAAGCTGGCAGCTGGATGGAGATAAGTCCCCCTTGCCCCCACAACCATGATTAAGATGGCACTGCTCTAGAAGACATTATTAGAGCAATACCCTGTCTTACAAACTGACAAGAATTCCGTAGTGTGGATCCTGGGGGCTCATCAAAGCACTTCTAGAATAAATGATCTACCTGCGTCACCACCATCTGTATGACGATTTAGGGCTGGTTTATCTTCAGCCTGTGACTTTTCACGCTTCTCAAGCTGTTCAAAAACGAACTGTAATCAAGCTGATCTATAGATAGACAGTTCCTGTTTCTGAGCATGCTGAATGATGATGGGTGTGTTTATGTATTTGCCTAAAGCTGATGGAGGTAGAGGGCTAGGGTGTTTGGTTTTATTAAAGATGGGCATGGGGAGTCTCCTCCCAGAATCAGAGCCAGAGAAGGAAAGGTGAAAATAAGAGAGTTGAAAATCAGGACGCATCTTAGCTTTTCCAAATGGAAAGGGATTAAATACAAGATGAAGTTTATCAGCACTCGGTCTATAAGGAAAGAGTGAGCTGGTTTAAAAAAGAAACTGGCCAACAGGTGAAGGACAGGTGAAGGGGTGTGTGATCTGCCTTTCCTGTCTGCCTCCTCCCTGCCCTTTTCCTGTGTACACACTAGAGGAAGATGTACTGGGCTCTGTATTCTATGTATAGGGATATTTAGATATGCAAATGAGCACAGCTTGTTAAAGCGCCAAGGGTGATTACACTGCGGGGAGCCGCCAGCCCCGGCTGAACAATAGGTGAAGGGACGCCAGGTGTCTGTGGCGGGGTCGGGGGAAGGGAGGTTGGATTATTTTAAGCCCCCTCCCTGCCCTGGCCTCAGTGCCACAGACCTGACTGCTAAATGAAAATGCTGGGGTAAATTCTTCCTTCAGTTCCTTCTGGGTCCCAGACTCTAAATCTAACGAGTTGGGACTTCCCTGGTGGTCCAGTGGTTAAGACTGTGTGCTTCCAATGCAGGGGGCGCCAGTTCCACCCCTGGTGGGGGCTGGGGAACAGATTCCACATGCTGCAGGGCACGGCCAAACGCTAAAACAAAAAAAGAAAAAGTTTAATAAAAAACGAATAAGATAAGAAGTAGGAGACCAGCTAAGACATGGGTCTCATCAGGTAGGTGCCCCAGAGGCTACCAAAATTGGCGGGGGCAGGCAGCCAGGCAGTGAATCATGTGGTTCTTCAGGTGGGAAGGACCACCTAGCAAGTACAACGTAATTTGCGAGGAAGAGTGGGACCCTGAGGAGTGGCAGGTCACTTTGTGCCTGTTTGGGCAGCATTTGGTTGAAAGGTGCTGATTGGGAAATCTACATACTTTTCAGAAGTCAGGGCAACGTTTTTGCAGTGGGAAGCAGGAAGTAAGAGACTGTGCTTTGGATTTCTAGCAAGAGATGCTCTATATTGTTAAAAAGGGTAGACTTTTTAAGTCCAGTGGTTAAGACTCCCTGCTCCCAGTATAGTGGCCTGGGTTTGATCCCTAGTCAGGGAACCAAATCCCACATACCGCAACTTAAAGGTCTCATACGATAAGATTGACAATCCTGTTTGCCGCAACTAGGACCCAGTCGCGTCCAACTCTTTGTGATCCCATGGACTATAGCTCACCAGACTCCTCCGTCCATGGGATTTTCCAAGCAAGAATACTGGAGTGGGTTGCCATTTCCTTCTCCAGGGGATCTTCCCAACCCAGGGATCGAATTCGGGTCTCCCGCATTTCAGGCAGGCTCTTTACTGTCTGAGCCACCAGGGAATCCCGTAACTAGGACCCAGCACAGCCAAATAAATATTTTAAAATAATAATAATACTAGGCCTTCCCTGGTGGTCCAGTGGTTAAGAATTTGCCTGCCAATGCAGGGGACATGGGTTCAGTCCCTGCTTCAGGAATATCCCACATGTGGTGTGACAACTAAGCCCGTTCGCCACAACCACTGAGCCCACGCCTAGGGCATATGCTTCACAACGAAGCCACTGCAATGAGAAACATTTGCATCACAACAAAGAGTAAGCCCAACTCACCACAACTAGAAAAAGCCCGAGTGGAACAATGAAGACAGTACAGCTGATAAATAAATAAAATTTTTAAAAGATGCTAACCTTAAAAAAATAATAATAAATACGTTTTTAAAAGTCTGTGAACTTTGTACAGACCTGGGTTTGTTGAGCCAGATTCACTGGACCTGTTTTATCCATGAACCCTAGATAAGTAGGTACATGGCTAACCGCTCCCTACTGATAAGATACAGGACTTGACTTGTCATATATTACAGTGCTGACAGCCACTTGAGGGTAACCTAGCTTAGGAGCCAGTTATAGAAGAATTCTAGCTTGATCGGGCAGATGCTCCAGAGTGAACATCCTGGGTCAGGAGGAGTGGTCCAAGCCCAGTCAGCTTGAACAGGTTCTGTAATGCATTTTTTAAAACTTTTATTTAGTTAGTTATTTTTGGCTGCGCCAGGTCTTCATTGCTACTTGTAGGCTTTCTCTAGTTGTGAAGAGCAGGCTCTACTCTCCAGTTGCAGCACACTGGCTTCTCATTGCGGTGCCTTTTCTTGTTGCAGAGCAGAAGCTCTGGGCAAATGGGCCTCAGTATTTGCAGCACAGCGGCTCATTAACTGTGGCTCATGCAGGCTTCCGTAGTTGTGGCGCACGGACTTAGCTGCTCTGCAGTATGTGGAATCTTCCTGGCCCAGGGATCAGACCCGTGTCCCCTGCACTGGCAGGTGGATTCTTCTCCACTGTGTCACCAGAGAAGCCCTGTAATGAACTTTTTGAACTGTTGTTCTGTGAGCAATAAATAGGACACTGTCATTTCCTGTCAGCTTCCCAGTCTCGGTGGCACCCAAATAAAGAAGCATGGACTTTACTCCCAAAGTGAGATGTCTCTGCCTGAACTTTTATAGCTTCCCACTGAAGGCTTGAAGCTGTCTGAAAACAGCCTAAGCCTTTGCTAAGTACTCTCAAATCCCTTATATCTGCTGTGCGCCTGGATGAGGACATGTCCCCAAGCTTCTATTAAGGACATTCAACTTTGTACCACGTCACTAACAGCATCACTCAACCCTGTCTATAAATATGGATGCTATACTAACAAGACGTATTGCTAATCTAATGACAGTGGAGTACAGGCTTATACACAGAGAATGGTATTGAAAAATGGGAAAGATAATTAAAGTTTAATAAATGGTAATTTGCTTCTTGCTACTGCATGTGCAGGGGGTTGGAGAAGGCTAAAATAGAGTGGGGCCCTTCCAGAAAGTGAAATGGAGAGAGCTGGTCTGCCATGACCACTTTAATTCTAACGTTGTCCAGGATTGAAGTTAATTCTCATTTATCTATGGATTCTCCTCCCTGAAAATACCCCCTGTGCAACATGAATGGAGGAAACAATTAGATCATAAATATTTATCACTGGGATCAAATTTTAACTAGAGTCACAGGACAAAAAGGCAGAGATCCAGAAACAAAGTGAAACTGAGAATTAAAACAATGATCCACAACATTCAAGAGAAATACAATCATCATATTTGCTTGAATGAGTGAATTATCTAAATAATTGTTCCTACCGTCTTTTTGGTCTGGTAAAGACTTGGCTAATAAATCCAGTAGTAAAGACTGGAAGTGGTGAGGATGCAGAGAGAAAGGACAGGAAGCCTGGTTCAGCCTGAATCCCCCTCAACCTCCCAGAGACTGACTCAGTCGGGAGCTGGAGACATTTTGGAGCTGGTGTCCAGAAAGCAGGCAAAGCTTCAAGGTGGCAAAGTCCAACAAACCAGAAATGCAGCCTGAAGGGAACTAGGAAAGTTGTATGTGTAAAGCCGGGAAGCTGGAAGAGCAGGAAAAACAGAATTAAGAGGTGTATGTGTGTGTAAATAAGTAAATGGGTAAAACGATTGCCTACACCAAGGGTTCCCAAACATGACTGCACTTGACATTCACCTTTGAAGAGCTTCTAAACTTGGATTCTTGGGCCCCACAATAGACCAGGAGAAGTGGGATTTCCTGGAGCAGCGGCAGCCTGCTGGGGTGCACGTGGTAGGAATGATGCAATTCTCCGGGCCCTGGAAGTCTCTCCTTTACAAGGCAGCAGCTTTACTTAGAAGAAAAGCTATCACTAACCCAGACAGCATATTAAAAAGCAGAGACATTACTTTGCCAACAAATGCCAGTCTAGTCAAAACTATGGTTTTTCCAGTAGTCATGTATGGATGTGAGAATTGGAACATAAAGAAAGCTGAGTGCCAAAGAATTGATGCTGTTGAACTGCGGTGTTGGAGAAGACTCTTGAGAGTCCCTTGGACTGCAAGGAGATCCAACCAGTCCATCCTAAAGGAAATCAGTCCTGAATATTCATTGAAAGACTGATGCTGAAGCTGAAACTCCAATACTTTAGCCTCCTGATGTGAAGAACTGACTTATTGAAAAAAAACCTGATGCTGGAAAAAATTGAAGGCAGAAGGAGAAGGGGATGACAGAGGATGAGATGGTTGGATGGCATCACTGACCTGATGCACATGAGTTTGAGCAAGCTCCAGGAGTTGGTGAAGGACAGGGAAGCCTGGGGTGCTGCAGTCCATGGGGTCTCAAAGAGTTGGACACAACTGAGTGACTGAACTGTACTGAACTGAACTTTACTTAGATGCCTGAATGATCCATCACTTGAGATTAATTTGTCGCCATTTGTGTGTTCATTTGTCAAACAGATTTCCCTTGGCAGGCAACACAGTTGTTCCCAAGCTTTCTGTAGAAATTAGGAATAGCTGATTTTGGTGGATTTGAAATTCTGTACATTATTTGATACTCTTCCCTTCCAGAGGTGGAACTCAACTCCCTTCTCCTTGGAGTATGTGTTAGACTTGGTGACTCACTTCTTTTTTAAGATTTTTTTTTTTTTTAATGTGGACCATTTTTTAAAGTCTTTATTGAATTTGTTACAATATTGTTTCTGTTTTATATTGCTGGTTTTTTAACAGCTGAGGAAAAGAGTCCAGGAAGTTTGACTTGTCCAAGATCCTACATGGGATACTAGAGCCCAGACTCTGGGTCTCTAGATTTCAAATGTGACAGCTTTGGTCCACAGGAGGAGACTGGTAGGAACACAGAGACACTAGGAAGTCTCCCTATTCATTGTTGAGAATCCTTCACTTTGAAATGTAGATACTTGCGGTATGGGTGGGGGTTGAAGACAGCAGAGATGTGGCATCAAACTTACCACCCTCTGCCTTGCTCAGAATTGCAAAAGACTTTTGATGACAAATACTATCTCCCATAAACTACAGCAGCAAAGTTTAACAAATATTTAAGTGACCCCTTCAGATCCTTAACGATGCTATAAATGCAATCCTGGTGTGATTTACAAAGCTATTAAAATACATGCTTCCCCTAAAATAAACACTGCTACCTCTCAGCATATGTTTGCTTGCATAATATAAGCACTGCTGCCGCTGCTGCTGCTAAGTCACTTCAGTCATGTCTGACTCTGTGTGACCCCATAGACGGAAGCCCACCAGGCTCCCCCGTCCCTGGGATTCTCCAGGCAAGAACACTGGAGTGGGTTGCCATTTCCTTCTCCAATGTGTGAAAGTGAAAAGTGAAAGTGAAGTCGCTCAGTCGTGTCCGACCCTTAGCGACCCCACGGACTGCAGCCTACCAGGCTCCTCCATCCATGGGATTTTCAAGGCAAGAGTACTGGAGTGGCTTGCCATTGCCTTCTCCGTAATATAAGCACAAACTTACCTATATCAAAGATGAAAAAGGTGGGAATGAGGGCGTATACACGAATGACTTGGGTGTGTGCGTGCCTGGAGGACATCTAAGGAGAGGTGGTATTTTGGTCTTGAAGCCCAGGCCCTGCTCCTCATTTGCAGAAATGCCTCCATGACCTGATGCCCGGCTGTGACACTCCATCCATGAATTGTACCTTATGCTACAGAAAAGCGCTTCTCAAACCTTTCCCCATGGTTCAGCTCACACGGAGATCCCCACTTGGGTTTTTACTATTTCTCGTGTCACAGTGATGTCTGCAAGGCCCTGGATGACAGGAGGCTTTGGAGCAGGGGAAGGCATGATCAGATCTGTTAATCACACCTCTGAAGTATGGACTTTAGGGGCGAGATGGGAAGAAGTGTGAACCCAGGGCCTGAATTTAATTCATCTTCAAATCACAGCCCTTTGATCTGCTACATCTGTTCATTATGTGAGAGAAAACATTTGAGAAGACATCCAACAGGTTTGAGACAATGCCCAGGGGTCATAAGACTCAATGGAAGAGCAATGGGAAAGAGTTTGCACATGTCCATCCTATTCTCTGTGACACGGAGTATGCTAGAAATAAGTGTAGAAGGAAAGGAGACAGAGACGAAAGGAGGGAAGAAAGAAGAGGAAGAGAAATGGAATTTTGAATAATCTAAGCCACTAGATTACGAGTCTTACAAAATAGAACTCATATAAAGATATCTAGAAAGTGCCTGGCACAGATTAGGTCCTCCATTCCATAAATGTTTGAGGAAAGAGAGAAAGAGGAAGGAAGGAAGCAAGGAAAACAGGGAGGAAGCAAGAGAAAGAAGCAAAGAGGAAGGAAGGAAAGAAAGGGCAAAAGTCTGGTTGTTTCCCTGAGGATGAATGGCCCTGGAGCTTGGGCTCATTGAGCATGGTACGCAGGGACAGTGGGACGCTGCCTGAATCATTCTTTATGTCCCAGGTTTTCTACACTTAGGGGATTAATTCCCTGGGAAGTGAACCCAGCAACACACCAGCTAGTCAGACAACATAGATCACAGCAGCTAAAGTTGTAATTCCTCCCCCATCGATAGCGCTTCAACAAAAAGAGGAAGAAGGGAGCAACGGAAAACTTCCATTCAGAGTCAATAAGCTACAAATGACTTAGGGCATGCAGAGCAAGTGAGAGGTAGGCAGAAGGAAGATGGGAAGCCATCGCATGCTCTTTATGCCAGAAGATCCAATCAAGGTGTGCACCATGAACTCACTTAGATTTTAGGCAAATGATTTAAATTTTCCAATTTAGAAAACAAAAGCTTTTTTAAAACAAAAAATAATGTCTTTGGGGGCTGTGCATGGCATGTCAGAATTCTGTCCCCTCCATTGGAATCGCAGTCTTAACCACTGAACCAGGAATCTGCTTTTACCAAGCTCACCAGGGGCTGGAATATGCAGGTGGTTGATGGAGATGGGAATGGCTCAGCCTGTGGTTTTCCAACCATTCCTGAGTACCCAGGCCTCCTGCCTTCAGCATGGTTGGCCTCCTGGGGTCTTCTCAGAGCTGGGGACTCATAAACTCCTTGGCCTTCTGTTTTCCTCCTCAGATACTTCTCTATGCTCAGACCACCAACCTCCCTCAGACCATCTCCCCTGCTCCTTTGGGGATCTGGATCCCAGAGATTCTGACTACAGTGGCCTGCTAGGCCCAAAGTTCTTCAGGGTCAAGCCTTGCTCTGGCTGTTGGCTTCTACCAGGGCATTCCCAAGGGTTAGCATCTTGGAGACTAGATCTCTAGAATAGAATGGAATTCTCACATTTTCTCTCTTGCTACCCAGTGACTGAGAGACAAACTCACAAAAAGCTGATTAATAAATCAGAATGTTACTGTGTTTCGAAAATACCTACCATTCATTGGGCCCCTACTGAGTGCCAGGTACTGGGTTAGGCCTTTCTTACAATATCTCCTCAGGGTCAGATCAGATCAGATCAGTCGCTCAGTCATGTCCGACTCTCCGCGACCCCATGAATCACAGCACGCCAGGCCTCCCTGTCCATCACCAACTCCCGGAGTACACTCAAACTCATGTCCATCGAGTCGGTGATGCCATCCAGCCATCTCATTCTCCGTTGTCCCCTTCTTCTCCCACCCCCAACCTTTCCCAGCATCAGAGTCTTTTCCAGTGAGTCAACTCGTCGCATGAGGTGGCCAAAGTATTGCAGTTTCAGCTTTAGCATCAGTCCCTCCAGTGAACATCCAGGACTGATCTCCTTTAGAATGGACTGGTTGGATCTCCTTGCAGTCCAAGGGACTCTCAAGAGTCTTCTCCAACACCACAGTTCAAAAGCATCGATTCTTCGGCGATCAGCCTTCTTCACAGTCCAACTCTCACATCCATACATGACCACGGGAAAAACCATTGCCTTGACTAGACGGACCTTGGTTGGCAAACCCATATCACAGATAAAGATGGGAACTGAAGCTTAGAGAGGAATTCACAGACTGAGTGGAGGAGACAGTCTTACTCTAAAATCCTTACTCTTTCCTCTACCCCCCACTGCCACACAACTCAAAAGCTGTCAGAGTGGAAGCTGGCCTTACCAGGAGGAGGACCAAATACCTTTGCATCCAGGATACCTCCTCCTATTAGCAGGACCCCTGGGAACTAAGGACTTCCCAGGTGGCTCAGTGGTAAAGAGTCCACCTGCCAATGCAGGAGATGCAAGAGACATGAGTTCAATCCCTGGGTGGGCAAGACCGCCTGGAGTAGGAAGTGGCAACCTCCTCCAATATTCTTGCCTGGAAAATTCACTGGACAGAGGCGCCTGTCAGGCTATAGTCCATGGGGTTGACAAGGGTCAGATACGATTTAGTAACTGCACACACACGCATGCACTTGGAAGTAAATTATAATTTGATGATCAGCGCAGAACCCAAGTCAGGGGATGGTGATCTGGAAGCATTGTCCACAAAGCCATAGCATACTAACCTTGACCCAGAACAGAACTCTGCTCTCTAGTGACCTGAATGTTGGCTTCTCCCTAACACAGCGCACTCTCCCTTTGCAGAGTGTCGGGTAAACCTCGGCAGATTTGTTTTGTCTCTGCTCCATGATCTGCACAGTCAGTGGGGAAAACAGGCTCTGGAATCCACCAACCCAGGTTCAAATCCAGGCTCCACTGTTCATTAGCCATGTGACCTCAGACACATCACTTCTGCTCCAGCTCCAGGGTTTTCACCCGAAGTGAAGGTATGTAAAACTCAGAGCCCTGAGCCCAGTGATGGCCGCTTCCCCTCCCCTCCTACAGATGCAGCATTTCTCCAGGCGCTTTTCTGTAGTCACATTCCAGTCCTGAGGGCTGTCTCTGGTCATGTTTATAGGTCTTGGGTAATTGTTAATCCTCCCTCCCTGCCCTCTGTCCCCTTTGCCCTTAATCCAAACAGGCATATGATCAGATCCTGGCCCAGACACAGGGCAGATATAAAAAGGACATTGTATCTGAAACTGGGAGCCCAGAGTTACTTGATGGGAGGGGTGGATTTCTACCTCCCACGGTTCACTAATCAGGCTCGGATAGTCACATGGGGACCCACAACCCCTACGCCACCCCCAGCCCTGATGGCCTCCCAGCCCTGATGGCCTGGACCGGCTCCTTGAGGCAAAGCGGCTTCCCCCTGCCTGGATCTCGGTCAGCATCATGGCAACCTTGCTGTGTTCAAGAGTCATCTTCCTAAAAAGTTAGGGAGGATTTAAATTCCTAAATCAAACCCTCTTTACTTCTAATGACTGTCATTGTTTCAGAGGACCTTATCCTTGATTTATATTCAGCAGACTGTATTCCTTTAAGTTGTGAGGGCAAAACTAACATCTATTGAGTTTTTACAACGTGCCAAGTGAATTATTTCATCATACATGTATTATGGCATATGCCCAATCATGTCTTAGAACGAGATCCAGGGTGAGAGGCTAATACAGTGTGGGAGGGCTAATACACGTGAATTGTTTCATTTTATCTTCATAACAATCTTGGGAGGTGGGTATGGTTTCTACCCCCAGTCCAAAGACAATAATTAGCATTTGCAAAGCACTATGAGCAGGTGGCATTCCCCATGTTTTAAGTTCATGAGCTCATTGCGGATACTCCAGTCAACTCCTTTTACTGAGACTCAGAGAGGTGAAGCAAGTGGCCCGGGTCACACAGCCAGCTGACATTCATTTAAGGGGGTTCTGGCTTCTGAGGCTCCTGACCGCTCATCTACTCTGCCTCCTGTTTTTCTCAAAGCAGGTTCCACACGTCATTTCAGCAGCCCACAGATACCATTACAAATCAATGGGGCACGAGCCAGATGAGACCTGGCTCAGCCACACAGATTCCCCGGGGCCCTGAAGGACAGACCACGCTGATTGATTTCCAGGCTGGGTCTTTAAATGTCAGCATGAGCGTGACCACCTCAGACCTTGGACGCAGAAATAAAATGCAGGAGGAAAGGGCGCTCTTCTGTGTGCAATGAGAGGGAGCAGAAGAAAAGCAATGGCCCAGAGAAACCACCACCTGTGGGCTATGTCAGTCTCTTGGAGTTCGGAAAGGGGCCCCTGCAGGCAGTCTGGGCTGGGAGTGGGGTGGAGCTGTGCCCTTGCCCTTGAGTTGCTGGGAAGCCATTTATGGCCTGACACTCACCCAGGAGAGCTGGGTCTTAACCTGATTTAGCTCTTCTCTCTCTCGGTATCAATTGGTCACCGTTACGAGCTGCTTACTCACACCAGCCTGGCCGCTTCAGCACTGCTCATCCTCACAAAGCCGAGGAGAAGAGCAAAAAGAGCTCACCAGAATTCCCACCCCCCAGAATTCACCCAGGCCCCCTCCTGTCCCCCGGCTCTGCTGCATGGGCCTCTGGGCCCGCCCAGCTCAATCAGTCACTGTTCTAGGAGCTGAGGGGACAGACACACGTGACAGAGAAGGTCCTACCTGCTCTCATGCAGCTTCAAGGGGGAGACTGACAAGACAAGGGAGGAAACAGAAAGAGATGGAAAATGAATTTCAGATGAGATATGTGAGGTAAAGGAAATAACATGAGGTGATGTGAGAGGCTTCCCTGGTGGTCCAGTGGCTAAGACTCTGCATTCCCAATGCAGGGGGCCCAGGTTTGATCCCTGGTCAGGGAACTAGATCCCACATGCCACAATGAAGATCAAAGACCCCACATGCTGCAACTAAGACCCAACGCAGTCAAACAAAAGATAAATAAAATAAATGGTAAAAAGTGAAGGGATACGAGAGAGACTTGTGGGGAGGGAGAAAAGACGCGAGATGATACTCCAGAAGGACTTCCTCTCCAAGGAAGCGTGGTTTGAGCTGAATTCTGAGTGATGAGGAAAAGAGATGACTCGAGATCTGAAGAAAGAGCTCTCGAGGCAGAGGGAACAGCAGAAGCAAAGGCCCTGCAGCAGGAGCAGACTCGACCTTTTGGACCACAAGAAGGCTAGTGCTGTAAGGGGCAGAGAGGTGGGTGGGGAGAGGAGAGAACAAGGTGAGATCAGATGGACCCTAGACCCCTGGTGCTTTGTGTCCATGGGAACATGTGCTTTTCATCAGTCACCGTCAGGACTTGACATGGTCCCTGGCACGTTGTGCCCATGGCATGAGTGCCCTTCATCAGGTTCACCATCAGGACTTCACATCCCTGAACCTCTTTCTCCCCTCCCAACTCATGTCCCCCAGTATGCATTCATTTGGCCCCTTGTCCTCACAGACTTATAAAAGATAACAGAGAGAAGACTCTTGCCCAGCCATGCCTTAGAAGGAGGTCCGGTGTGGGAGGCTAAAGAAAGATCCTGGGGACTGGGAGACGAGAGGATCTTCCTGCTCTTCAGGGACTGCCTAAGCCCACCACCTGCCTCCTCCAGCCCTAGCTCACACCACATGCCTGCTGCCCACTTACCATCCAAATCTGCCCCGAGCCTCTGTTCGTCTTGGCCCAACACTGGCAATGGCCTTGCCCACATTCCACTTAGAGAAACCCCTCTTATTTGCCTAACATAAATGATTCAACTCCCGGGAGCCTCTCCAAACTCCCAGTAACGTTTAATTGCTGGTTTGGATTTTTTTTTTTTTTAATGTTCCTTTGGCCCTTGTTTGAAGATCTATTTGATCTTTCATGTCTTTTTTCTTATAGTTTTCTAAATACCTGTCTCTTCCCTCATACCACAAAGCCTGTGGAGAGTGGGAATTTAAATGTTGCCCCTGCTGTGAAGCTTTTGGTAACACACTTAGCCATGTCAGATCTCAGCTTCGAGTGCCACAGGAGCAGATCCTAAAACCAGGATTCAATATAAGAAGCATATTGGGGGACTTCCCTGGTGGTCCAGTGGTTAAGAATCCGTCTGCCAATACAGCGGATGTGGGTTCAGTCCCTGGTCAGGGAACTAAGATCCCACATGCCTTGGGGCAACTAAGCCCATGTGCTGCTTTTTTCGCCCATGACTACTTAGCCCATAGGACTACTGAGCTCGTGCACTCCAGAGCCCGTGCTCCGCAACAAGAAAAGCCAGTGGATTGCAACAACAGCTTGCATGCCACAATGAAGACCCAGTGCAGGCAAAATCAAAATAAATAAATCAAAATTTTTAAAAAAAGAAGTGTATTGGGAGACAACGCCAGGATGTTTCAGGAGATAAATGGGGATGTGAGACAGGGAAAAGGAAGGCACTGCAAGCAGGGCACATTATTATCAAGCAAGTCACAACACTGGGCACTGGACTTCAGAACTGATGGAAAACTCTGGGAGACATGTAGATTGTAGGTTCACCACTTGGCTGAACATTGCAATCACCTGGGAGCTTTCAAAAATACAGGTGCCTGAATCCTCCAACAGAGACATGAATTTAATTGGTCTGGGATGAGGCCTAGGCATCAAAAATTTTTTATATTCCCTAGATGATCTAACATGCAGCAAAGTTTGAGTTACTGGTATAAAACACCCTCTAAGAGATGAAAAAACGGGGGTGTTTATCCACCAAAACTTCATCCATCTTTGCTTGACAATGCTCCCTTGGCCACAAAAAAAGAGAATGCTCAGGTCTCTTGAGCAGAAAAAACAAACAAATCTCCTAAACCAAACTCACAGATGTTTATAATAAACAACCTTGGTTGTATGAAGGTGAAATTGAACAGTGTGTTGACAGCATCCATACAGCCTTCATCTCTAAAATGGGGATAAAAATTGTGTGAATTTTGGTGAGGATTAGTCAATATTATTAAGTGCCTGGCACACAATAGGCACTTAATAAATGTTGTTATTATGATTTTTGCTGTGAGTTACTGGCGTATTCCCTTGGGATCCAGACAGGGACTCTGTGCAAAGCGAATGCCCAGTGAGCATCAGTGAGTCTCTTCATCTCCCCTCTAAGACAGTGAGGCTGGAAACCTGAGTCAATGCAGCTGCTAAGACACATCACCCAATCCTGCGATCCCTGAGGCTCTAAAACAGTGTCTCTCCCAAGACAATCTGATATTTTTAACCCTGGCAGCACACTGGAATCACCTGAGGACTTCGCGAGAAAATACGCACGCCTGGGTTCCTCCGCCAGGGATTTCTGATTTAATTGGTCTTGGGTGAGGCCTGGGCATTCTGGATTTGTAACAGCTCCCAGGGAGATTTTAACGTTGCAGACTTGGTGATTACCCAAAGGGTGGGGGGTCAGGTGGAGGGTTGGGGGATGAGCAGGGATGGGAGTGTAGTTGCCCCATTTCCCCTTGTGTTCCAGTCCTGCTCTTTCCTCCGCTGTGTCCCCAGGGTTTCAAGAGAATCCAGTGTCTAGGAAAGAGGCAGTCTCGGGGCCTGGATGGGCATCAGCACTGGTGCTCCCACATACAAGGCAGCTACTCACCGACACAGGTAGCTTCTCATTCATTCTTCCATGTGCCCTCCCCGTGATCCGGCTAACAGGACCCTTGAGCCCACACCAGCTCACCCCAAAAGCACCCCCCTGAGTGCCTCTCACACATCAGGTTGCTAGGTGGGGGGCCCTGGGATGCCCCAGTCCTTACACTCCCTGCTCTCTAGAGGAGAATAACCACCAACACCCACATGTACCAGGGCTGGGATCGAAGTCTGCATCCTTGCTGGGGGTGTCTGGGAAGATCACTTCCTCCTGGGGTGGGAGGAGAGTGCTTGGTACAGGTTTTCTGGAGGAGCCTTACAGACATCCTCTGAGATAGGTAGGAGATCTACTCAAAAACGAGGAATTTAAGTCATCAGGAAGGAGGATCGGACAGTTTCAGATTCTTCAGGATGTTCCTTCCAGGCAGAGTGCTGGGTCCTCTACACACATCATCAATAAAAGTAATAACAGTGGAACATCCTGGAGGGCCAGTGTGGCCAAAAAACCAAAACATAAAAAAACAGAAACAATATTGTAACAAATTCAATACTTCTTAAACATGGTCCTCATCAAAAAAAAAAAAAACAACCCTTTAAAAAAAAGGTAATGAAAGCTCACATGTATTGTGCACCAGGACTCTTCAAAGTGCTCATTTCATCCTCACAACACGCCTCTGAGCAGATCTTATTGTTCTCACCTTTCACAGATGAGGACACCGAGGCTCAGAGTGGGGCAGTGACTTATCCAAGGCCACACAGAGGTGGTGTCAGGATTGTAACCCAGGCAGCCTGGCGGCCTGGGTTACAATCACCCTCTTTCATCAAAGAAAGGCCTCCCATCACCCTCTTTCATTCTCACAAGCCAATGAATGAGGTATCATTCTCTTGCCCTTAATCAAAGACTATAAAGATCAAGGAGGCCACAGACACATGCTGGGTAAAGAAGGTACGGATATAGGTCCAGTCCTGACCTGCCCGATCCAGAAACCCCACCTGGTCTTTTGCCCCAGCCTGCTCCCAGGACCCACTCTCTTCCACAGTCCCTCCCTGTCTGGGCAGATCCTAGTTCTCTTAAGCATTTCCTCCCCACCGGAGATCAGGCCCCTAAAATGGGATTTCCCTTGTGGTTCTAGGGGCTAAGACTCCGCATTACCAATGCAGGGGGCCCGGGGTTGGATCCCTGGTCAGGGAACTAAGATCCCACTTGCTGCAACTGAGTTCACATGCCACAACTAAAGAATCATGTGTGCCGCAACTCAGAGCCAGTGCAGCAAAATAAGTAAACTAATTTAAAAATAAAAAAAAAAGATTGTTCCCCTAAAAAAGACCCTGCCAGCTGCCTGCTTAGCTTTGCTGGGTCTTGGCCACAGCCAGGGCCTCCTTTCCCACAAGCCCCTGCGGGAACTCCCACGGTCATCAAGTTGGGCCCACTCAGCACAGAACTGACATCTCTAGCCCTGTAAGGATGGCGCCTATTGGCAGGCCCCGAGGGTGGCCTGATGTTCCTGCTGGGGTGTCTTGCCACGTCCCCATTTCCAATCATATTTTTAACCAGGGCTGTGGGGGCACGGGTAAGGATGTGTTTTGCTAGTGTAAGCCCAGCCCAGCCCAGCCCAGTCGGTCTCAGGCACCCACCAGCTCCCTGGTATCCACCCCGGCAGATAAAGCAAGACTCTGCCCTCTCTCCCCTCTCCCAGCCTCAGAGCCTTGTGGCCTCTTTGAGAAACTCCAGGAAAGCTGCACTCAGAGAAAACACTGTTACCAGTCTAAGGGCTTGTAATGAACCAAATTATCCTGAATTAATTGGATGTTGTTAGCCGTGTGCCATGTTGGGGAGGGGGTTGGGGAGCAGCAGCAGCAGCCAGTGAGCCTGGGGAAGGGAAAGGCAAGCCTGGGGAAGGGAAAGGCGGGGGCCGGACAGCCCACAATACAAAATGCTCTGCACAGCTTGTGCGAGAGAAGAATCCCTTAGTGTCAGCTCTCACGGAAATAGCCAAGGCACCCACTCTCGCCTCCTGATAGGACCTCTATTCTGAAACCAGACTCCCGGCCCCCGGCTTTGAATATTGGGACTCCAGGGGCATGGGTCCGCGTTCCCAGGAGCCATCATACAGCCTGGATGATAACAATGAGCCTGTACCAGCCCCTACCCCCCCAATCCCCGTGCGGAGCTTCAGGGTCAAATTACAAAGGAATCAAGAGGCCCTGTTCTCTTGGCTGTGCATCCCACTTCCTGCCTTGATGGGACTGGTGAGAGAGGCGTCGCCAAGCTGGGAATTGCTTCCAATTAAGTATCTGCAGGAAGGGGAAGGCGGAGGCTCTGAAGAGCACACGTGGTCTTCATCTGGTGCCCAGCAGAGGTGGTGCAGAGATCAGAAAGCTGCAAGAGGGACCTGAGCCCAGAGGTCTTGGCTCTGCTCCCAGAGGGCTGTGTGACCCTGGACAAGTTACTTCCCTCTCTGAGCCACGGTGTCTTCAACTGAGGGGTTTCTGGAGTGATCAATTAATCTCAATCCCTGGGTCTCAGCCACTGGGAGGAGGCAGGGGTCTTGCAGGTTTTGCACTGTCTGTTGGGGGACAGAATAGTTCTCATGCTCACATGTACTATTGTTTTTCAAATGAACATAGACTCAGTGGTTATTTATAAAATAAAAATGTGTTTTAAAACAGTTACTGAATTCATGGGAATTTGGTTCATTATTTTCTATATTTAATGATACTTTATGGGAGTTCCCTGGCAGTCCAGTGGTTAAGACTCCACACTTCCATAGCAGGGGGCACAGGTTCAATCCCTGGTCGGGGAACTAGGATCCCACATGCTTCATGGCTTGGAAAAAAAAAATTTTTTTAATGATACTTTATCTTTTTAATTTTTTTATTGTGGTAAAATACACAAACGTATTTTATAATATGTTATAATATTTACAACATATAGCATCTTAGCCATTTATAACTATACAATTCAGTGGCAGTGAGTACATTCATACTGCTGTACAACCAACACCACTGTCCATCTCCAGAACTTTTTCATCATCCCAAAATAAACTCTAGCCATGAAACACTAAGTTCCCACTCTTCCTTCTCTTTCAGGCCCCGGAAACCCCCAGTTGTTATTTTCTTAATCAAAAAGACACTAAAAAGGCAACCTTTCTTCTTATTTGGGATCTGTGGAATAAACAGATGTTGAGAAGGAATTCTACTTCCGGAAAAGGTGAGGAGCTCTTGACCTCCAGACACCAACCCCCTGCCTGAGCTGACATTTACTGATTTTCTAATGTCAGGAAGGAAACATCAACTTGTTAATTTTTTCCCTAGATTGAAGATGGATTTACCTTTCAATTTTTTTTTTTTTAATTCTCATGACGGGTGGGAATATGGAGGTAGAATCTACAGAAAGAATTAGCAAAGATGTCAGAGAAGCAATTTCCTCTGCAGGGCGTGGAGGAGCCTTGCAGGGAACAGGAAATATTCTCTATCTTGATCTGTGGGTGGTTTAATGGTGTGGATATATGTAAAAATTCACTGAGCTGTTCAGTTAAGATATACATGCTTTGCTGTATATTTTTATATCCAGAATATATCCAGAATAGCATCATTTTAAAAAGGGAGTGATGGGTGTCATTTGTAGCGATGTGGATGGACCTGGAGTCTGCCATACAGAGTGAAGTCAGAAAGAGAAAAACAAATATCGTATATTGACACATAAATATGAAATCTAGAAAAATGGTAAATAGAGACACAGATGTAGAGAATGGATTTGTAGACACAGGTGGGGAAGGAGAGGATGGGACAAATTGAGGGAGTAGCAACGCCATATACACTGCCATGTGTAAGACAGATGGCTAGTGAGGAGCTGCTGAATAGCCCAGGTTGCTCAGCTTGGTGCTCTGTGATGACCTAGAGGGGTGGGAGGTAGGGGGGAAGGTGGGAGGGAAGCTAAGGAAGGAGGGAATATATGTATACTTACAGCTGATTCACCGTGCTGTAAGGCAGAAACTAACACAACAAGGTAAAGCAGTTACACTCTAACAATAAAAAAACAGGGCATGAGCCATCCATTCAAATGGGTATAAAATAACAACATCAAAAGCAGAGAAGGGCGACAGACATCGCTCTCCTGCCCGGTAAGTGTCTCGCTTCCTTGAACAAGCAGGCCAGGATCTGCTCTATCCTGAAATAACATCAGGTAACAGATCATTTGTTTATTCATTTGTTAAAGAAAAATGGCCCTTTCTTTGAGCCAGGCCCCATGCAAGGCCCTGGAGATACAGAGAAGCTCAGTGACCTCATGGAACCGTGTCAGCCGTGGCCATCTCCGTTGTCCACCTATAAAACACACGGTCAAGTTCTGGTTTACTTCACCCAAATAGCTCCTGCCACAATCTCAGCTTCTTCCCTCTTCTACTTTCTCAGCAGAGGTCATCTTAAAGACTCTCTGAGGACGCCTTGTGAAACTCTGGCCAGATGATCATTAGTAGGGAATAATCCTCTTTGTCAGGCAAGACAATCTCTGCTCCTTTACAGACCTATCCATCTTCAAACCCTCTAGTCAAAGCACTTTGGTTTAATACTAACAAGCTGATTTTGCAACGTATCTGTTTATGTTTCTATGACATGGAACTTCTTGAAGACAGGCATTTGCTATATTCATCTTTGTGTCGATTCTATTTCTTAAGCACCAAATGTGTGCATATAGCCCAGTGTCTGGCACATACTATGAGCTCATGAAGTTAACTGAATACATAAGTGAATTAAGGAAGAGATAGACAGATGGAAGAGCAAAAAGCCCAGAGTGGTCAACTGAGGGTTGACAGGCTGAGGGTCACCCAGCGATGGCTGGATTGCAAATAACACTTGTCCCCAGAAGTCAGCATCCCCTCTTTCCTTGGCAGGCTACAGCCACACCATAAAACTTCCTGTCTATGGCTTTGAAGAGGTGGGTTTGATTTACATCAGCCATCAGGCAACAAAAATATGGCCTTCAAACTTTTACTGCCTTTTTATTATTCCCGGTGATGCACAGAAACATCATCCAAAACATTAGCGATTACTTTGAAGGCGCATGTTCCAAAGACTTGGGACTGAGGGGATTTTCTAATTTGATAAGTCAGGGTATTTCTGCCAGGCAGGCCCAGGGACATCAGCAGAACTGGAGCTGAGTCAAAAGTAGAATTGATCTTTCAAGCCTCCTTCTCATTTCCATCAGCACCCCACCAGACACCTTATGCTGCGGCCTGTTCCCATCCATGTATAATTTACACATTTGATTTCAGTTGATCCATCTCTGCTTCATTCACAGGGAGGTGGAACAGGGAGAGCTCCTTCTACTCTCCACGGATAGTGATCATGTATATTTCCATAGACTGCATTTCTATTTCTGCCTGGAAAATCATTTTTTTAAAGAGTAATTCCAAACTCACTCTCATATTTATTTAGTCTTTAGAAGCAGGTGGAATGGTGTGAACTTGTGTGGTTATTTCTGGATGCAGGTGGGAGGCTTGTCCCAGGCCTATCAGAGAGGAGACCAACCTAATACCTCCCGATGCTGAGGAGCAGCTAGGAGAAGGCTGACGCCACCTTATCTGGGGCCAGAGTCAGTGCCCACCGAACTCTGACCCCAGTGTAGCTGTGCATCAGACGAGTCTCCAGGGCCTTCCTCAAGTAGCTTAAGTAGTGTCCCCTGGAGGAAGACCAGGCCATCGACGGGAAAACATGAGATGCTTTTTCCTAAACCTAATGTCAGGCTCTGTTGTTCCTCCTTTCCTCCTTTTCTGCTCCACTGCCCTGTGGGAAAATCTGATCCAATTCTGGAATCCCAGAGTTTCAAGAATTACCTCGGTAGTAACTAAACCCACCGCCGCCACCCTCCCACCCCCGCTGATCTTATACTCAAAACCTCTTCTTAAGGGACCTGTGCTTCTCGGTGCACCAGCAACTTCACCCCCCAGAGCCCAGCCACAAGCCTTCCTTCTGAACACCCTTCCTGGCTGGGCAGTGCTGCAGACTGTATCTGCAAGATTACTGCCACAAGATCTCCCACCCCACATGTTCTTACAGCTTGACAGCTGATCATTCTCCTACTGAGAGACAGGGTCTCTATTTCCTCCCCTGGAATCTAGACAGACTTGTGACTATGGCAGAAGTAACACTGTTGCTTCCCCCTGTTTCTCTTGGAACCCAGCTGCCGGTGCTGTGAGGAAGCCCAGACCACAGGGAGAGGCAACATTGTAGGTGCCTGAGTGACAGCCCCCCAAGATCCTAGCCAACAGCCAGGATCAATGCCAGTCATGAGAGTGAGAAAGCCTTTGAAATGACTCCCGATCCTGCTACTATTTAACTGCAGTTGTCCAAGGGAACCTGAGTGAGAACCACCTTTCCAAATCTAGTTCATCTATAGAACCATGAGACATAATAAGAAAATGACTGTTGTTTTAAGCCACTGCTTTGGGAGATGATTCATTTTGCATCAATAAACAATTGAAACAGGGACTTCCCTGGTGGTCCAGCAGTTAAGAAAAGCCTTGCGATACAGAAGATGCAGGTTTGATCCCTGGTTTGGGAACTAAGATCCCACGTGCCAGGAAGCAAGTAAGCTGACGCACTAGAGAGTCCATGTGCCACCACAAAGGAGCCCAAGTGCCGCAGCTGGGACCCGAAGCAGCCAAAAAAATAATTTTTTTTAAAAAAAGTTGCTGAAACAGACATGGTTAGCAGAGGAAGTAAAGACAAAGTGGGCCTCTGGCAGCAATTCCACCGCCCCAGCTAAAAGACAGCCCAGATTTATACAAAATCACATGTAAATGAGTGCTGACAGCCTTGGGTGCCCCCTCCCTCAGCAGACATTTGGGAAGGAAGAGGGGGGTGGAGGGAGAAAGAGAGACAGTATTTATTGAGTACCTGCTGTATACCAGGCAGGTGTCTCCTTACCCATCACACAGCTGAAAAAAGACTGATATCCAGAGAACTTAGGTGACTTGGCGAAGGCCACGCTGCTAATAAATGTGCTGTTTGTGAAGTGAGGCTTCTGTAAGTAGCCTTATGGCCCGAGACACATATGGAGGAAAGAGGTGCTTCATAAATGTTAGTGGAAGGAGTGAATGAATGAGTGAATGAGTGCATTCCATCTGCCTTCTCTATGCAGCCTTTTTATTCCCTGGCGGCTCAGAGTGCAAACTGAACATCTTAGGGGATAACGTCACTGATTTGTTGTTTTCCAGGGAAGGAAAGAGAAGGTAGGGAGTGGGTTGAGCCCAGGACCCCACTGCTGACTGGTGCCCAGGGAACAGGCTGGCCATCCTGCCAGGTGGGGGTCACCATTCTGTCCTCTTCTGGTCTCAGCCCTCTTGAAGGTGCCCGGGGTCCCAGCTGTTCTTCAGGCCCACCTCAGCGCCATTCTGACTGTGTGTAGTCTCTGGTGTCAGGCCTTGGGGCAGAATCCAT